>NC_136515.1:667811-725311 GCF_053919585.1 Euprymna scolopes | reverse complement strand
TTTCAAACGCCCGTTTTTTGTGATTTTTTTAGGGTGGGTCAGGGTTAGGGTTAGGGTAGGGGTCATTGTAAGAGATGTGCAATAAAGCGATGGACAGAATAGTGTGTTAGGGAAATGTACATACACAGACACACCCACACGGATGATTTCACTGATATATATATATATATATATATATATACTAGCAGGGGTGCCCGGCGTTGCTCGGGTGTTTGGAGGTGTATGCTGTGCAAAAAAAAGCAAAAAAACAAAAAAAAAATGGTTAATTTTTAAAAACTTTGACCCCTATTATGACCCCTTAAAATTTATAGTTTCGGGCTCAAATCACTTTATTAAGTTAGATCCAGGTTCAAGGAACCTATATCTAAAATTTCAAGCGTCTAGACCAAAAATTGTCGGAGGAGTTTGGTAGAGTTCTTAAAGGTCAAATCGTTGAAATTTGACCCTTTAACAGCCAAATTTCTGGCTAACACCCATCACATCGATTTTCCGAAATCTCAGTACCCGGTATTTCAAATTTCGAGTCTATAGACTAAAACTTGACAGAGTTATTGCGTAGGGAAATGTACGCAGACAGACAGACACACAGACACACAGACAGACAGACAGACAGACAGACAGACACGTTCACTTAAATATATATATATATATATATATATATATATATATATATATATAAAAAGCTGTGTGTGTGTGTGTGTGTGTTTGGTCACGAATAGGCTCCTATATGGTTGACTATTTTAAAAAACTGATTACATATAATGATAGAAGATGTATGGAGACAAAGGAATGGGTATGTTTGATACTGCAGAACGGTGTTTCATTAAAATTGTGGCGTTCGCGCCTGGTCCACAAAGTATGGAAATAAAAAATAAAAAAATTAAAAAAAACGTTTACAAGTGTTTTTTGATATAGATGTACATAATAATACTTTGATAAGTATGTTTTAACTTAAATAGGGATGGTATAATAAAATTGTGAGGTCTGCGTTCGGTCCTGGCCTCCATAGAATGGAAATAGGCACAAACTTTAATAAAGACTTTTCATATCTATCTGCGTAAGTATACTTTGTAACTATGTTTCCGTTTGAAGAAATATAGTATAATAAAATAATGGGTGCTCGTTCGCGCCTGACCTCCATAGAATGGAAATATGTCACAAAGTTTAACAAGGTTATTTTATATAGATCCACAGAATATTGTGATAAGTGTTTCAGTGTGAACAGGTATGGTATAATAAATTATGGGGTTTATATTTTTTATTTTTACTTTCATCATATTTTGCTTTGTTTTTGATACCCCCAAATTCGAAGCTATCTCTTTACAACCCTTCCTTTTCATAACCTATCATACTTTAATAAATCAGAGCCCATTTTCTGTAGGCTGTTTTGAACCCAGTCAACGACGGGTACTTTTTCTAGTATATATATATATATATATATATATATATATATATATATATATATATATATATATATATATATATATATATATATACACGAGCTAACATATACGAGTAATTTTTGTTTTATTATATATATATATATATATATATATATATATATATATATATAACCGTATCAATCGTTTTATGGCAGACTTGTAAAATATCAATATTTAACTAAATGTAAGTGAAAGAATTGTATCATCAAAGGACTGCTTTAAGGTTAGCTATTTCCCTAAATTTTATTCAAATTCATGCGATATTCATGAAGTTATGGCATTATATATTTATTATCAAGGAATTTATACTGTCCGTCGATTTATTGCGAATCTCTTACAATGCCCATCCCCCCAAAACAGGCATTTGAAGGTTACCAAAAAGCAAAGGATTGTTGCCGGACTCGTAGAAGAATTGTCCATCAAAGATTTAGCCAACCCCAACACCAAATTCACAAAAGATAAGGGTACCATAAGAAACCTTTCAGATCGTGATATTCGGAAAATTCATAGGGTAGTAAACCGAAACTAAACAGCGCGAGTGTTTCAATTTTGTCAAGAGTTGGAATCGCTCCAAGATTTAGGCAAGCCCGAGGCAATGTGTTGAATGAGATGGCAAGGAACACGAAAACTCCCTAGGCCTTCATTAAGCAAACAACATAGGGGAAAACAAATGGCTTGGGCACAGAATTACATGAAAATAGATTTCCAACGTGTCGTATTTACGGATGAGGCCTGTGTTACTCTTGACAGTCCGGAGGGATGGGCCAAAGTTTGGAACCAGAACGAAACTTCAAACTCTTACAGAGTTCTTTCACCAACAAGGAGGTGGAGGCATCATGCTTTGGACGGGGATCATTGGGGATAAGTTGGTTGGAATATTCCGAGTGCTACAGAGTGTAAAAATTACTAGCAATGCGTACACGGCCTTTTTGGATAACCATATGTCGCCATGGCTAGATGACCTACCATTGTCATGTCACTTTCGAATGCTTTTTTTTTGCATTCTACTAGGGCCACTGCAGCATTTTTTTTTTTTTTTAATCCATGGGCTTCGTTAGAGACACCCTCATGACCTGGCCACTATGTTCTCCAGACCTTAACCTAATTGAACATCTCTGATCAATATTGAAAAGAAGGGTTTATGAAGGAGGAGAGAAAGTTACTTCAAAGGATGCCTCGTGGAGGAAAATAGTTGATGTAGCATAAGCCATAACTCCTTTTCAGATCAAACAATAGACTTCCTTGGTGGACAAAAGGTGTTTAAAAAAATGGTGGATATGCCGATAAATCATTTATTTGAGGCTTAGAACCCAGGATGAGCTTTTGTTTGTTTTCTTTAAGAGAAAAATATAACAAAAATAAATTTTTCATGATTAGACCTTGTATTTTTGCTCTAAAACAATATTTTGAAAAACCTACAATAAAACGATGGACAGTGGAAATTCCTTGATAAAAAAATAAAATGTCATAACTACGCGAATGACACAATTGTAATTTTTTTTTGACGTATATTTAGTGAATAATTGATATTTTACTAATCTGGAATAAAGCGATTGACACAGTTTATATATATATATATATATATATATATATATATATATATATATATATATATATATATATATATATATATTGTTGCTGTTGTTATTGTATCATGAAATTCCGTGTCCTGATTGTGATGTACATTTAGTTAAATATTGATATTTTACAAATCTGCCATAAAGCGATTGACACGGTTATATATATATATATATATATATATATATATATATATATATATATATATATATATATATATATATTACAATAGAAAAATGCGAGCATGAAAAGTAATATGGTTAAGCTTAAACATGGAAAAGAAAAGGACAAGATATTCTAGTAAAGATATAATAAATTTATAACTTCAAATATTTCAGCATTAAGAATTTATGATATAATGTTACATTGAATTTTTACAAGTTGCAATATTTTAAATTATAAATTTATTATATTTTTTACTGGAATATCTTTTCCGTTTCATTTCCATGTTTAAGTTTAACCATGTTACTTTTCATGCTCGCATTTTTTCTATTGCAATCCATGATTTTGCAGGCTTCCAGTAAATTCACTTGTTCTTTGTTTAAATTGAGTCTTATTTTTTTTTTGCCCCCATAAGCATAACATTCAGATATGTAAAGCAATGTACGGCACTCGTCTGCTTTCATCCTCTCTTATTCACTTGTTACTTCTCTTTTCGCGAGAGCGGTGAATTAGTGGCAACACCTCCTCACGTTTTTTTTTGACGATTTTGAACATCAGTAAATTCATCATAACTTTTGTTTTACTGAACGAAAATTGAAGA
This sequence comes from Euprymna scolopes, assembly GCF_053919585.1. Taxonomy (NCBI): domain Eukaryota; kingdom Metazoa; phylum Mollusca; class Cephalopoda; order Sepiida; family Sepiolidae; genus Euprymna; species Euprymna scolopes. The sequence continues at coordinate 721,528 of NC_136515.1, read as the reverse complement.
AAGAAAGTTTCACAATATAGTTGAGAAGGTGATTTATAAACTGTAATAATTGCTTGAAATTTGGTCGAAAAATGAGTGAGCGGTGAAGCTTTATAGCAGTTCTAAATAACTAAAACTGCCACTTATCCATATATTCAAACACTACTGCTTTTGTATGTGTGTGTGTGTGTGTGTGTGTGTGTGTTTGTGTGTATTTTATTATGTCGAAAAAACTCAAGCTTGAATTTTAGTACACCCAGGGAGGATCATGTAGAGATGACGCCTTACTCACAACCACAGCTAGACAAAGGAATACAATTAGAAATTACACGCATCCTTTAATAATTTCGGACTTTTAATAACCATTGATCTGATGAGAAAACTAACTTTATAGATGTCTCGCTATATCTAATCCTATACCCTCCACCATAAACCAAACCTAATACTACTCTTTATTATTCTTTATGGTCATAAATTTTCCAACCACTCAACTCAATTATAAAATCAATAGTATCTTCGGTCACAAATAGAATATCTAGACACTCCGATCGTTAAAAAATCTTTGACTAAAATTCTACATTCTACAACAAAACTTTGCAAAATTCAAGCTATTCCGAGAAAATATAAGTCAACCAAAGTTCACATCCCCTTACTAAGCATATAAAGTCTGTAATTTCACAAAATATAACACCGAAAATAAAAACAAATATAAGAATATCATCTAATACAAACAATAATAAAAGCAATTCCCACGCAATATGAACTAAACCCACCGATTAAACCCCACCCCTCTAACTCACGTAATCAAAAGGCGAAAGAAAAATATCTGGTTTAACCCTCCTTTTAGCAGCAATGTTAAAGCCATTATATCGCAAGAATTTTTCAAAATCGTGGAAAATCTTTCAAATACTTACATAAATATAGTAATATTTTAAATAGAAATTTAATCAAAATTCTTATTTAACAATGCCTAACTTAGATTAAAAATAATCGCATCAAATAAAAAGAAAATTAAAGCAGTTTCATTAGACTCCTTACTCCAATTTCTAGAATCAATTGCAACTGCCACGAAAAACAGGAATTCCCACTTAATAGTGATTACACCCATAAAGATGTAATCTATTCATAAGTCGTATTCGAAATACAACCAAAATAACTCCCCAATTGACTCAATAAATCAGTCATCAATCCTAACCTCACTCTAATAAGTTTTCATAATTCAATCCCTAGAAATAGTTAAGGTATTGTATCCACCAATGCCCACAATACTAATACTACCATATAATAATTCGCTTAATAATACCCAAATTAGTAAGTTCTATGACCCCCGAAAATACTCCCGAATTTCCACTCTACAACCCCCACACCAACAATCCAAAGCCGCAGTAATCCGAATCACTTTAACTTATCCTTTTCTAATCCTAATAAAAACTATTCGAAGAGAAAGCATAACGCAGACACTCTTTAAAAGCCACATTTATATTAATGCTACTTCTACCTTAATAAAATTACGCATTTCAACCACGTACATTTAATAATGTTACAGCAGCAACTGGGGCAAAAAAAAAAAAAAAAAAAAAAAAAACAGGAATCTGACTGATGAAAAAGTATAAGTTTATTTCGTCGCACATGTTCGGTGTAAAACAAGCGTATATTCTTCAACGTGAAAACTGAAATAAAACAAATACACTCATAAATATTTCAAAAAGGAAACAAATCATAAAAATGAGATATCAGTGATTTGAATCGGATAAATTGAGAAAACCCGCGTGCCGTGTTTACCTCTTTTTGCCTTGCTAGTGACCCACAAAGACAACATCAATCTCGCATGCCGGTCGATACAAAAAGACAGATTTAATGCCAGGCTGTGTTCAGGCCGAAAGTTCCCTTCGCCCTTTCCTTCCGGCAGTGGGAGGCAAAAGTTCAGTTAAAAAATATACCAGCCGAAACGGAAACTCCTACATTTACAAAATACAATAATGATAAAATGAAATGAACATCTCAATCGACCTTAATTAGAAATCTTGGCTCTAAAAATACACATTTTCTCATGAACTAGGTTATACGTAAGAAGTTAAGATCATGTCATCTTGCATATCAGAGGTGGTAATGAAAATTACTTCCTCTCAGAATAAAAATATTATCAAAGCGAAAAATGAGCTATTTGACATTGCAAACACACACGCGCGCGCGCACACACACACACACACAAACAAACAAACAAACAAAAACAAACAAAAAACAAAACAAAAAACAAATATAAGCAGTTCGACATAAAATAGCGACCAATACACGCCCTAAACTACAATATGCACCAACTATTGATAATACATTCGCAACCTTACAAATTTCATGCGAACCCTCTTGATTGTAACCACTGCTTTAAAATCATTTAATTCCATAGACAGCTCACACAGTTAAACTCTTCTAAAACCCTTAAATCGTCTTAATTAACGCATACTTTGGCTTTCACAGTCACTCCACTAATCCCACCCTTCCCCTAACCCCTAGTGTTTTTAGACGTGTAAAAAATTCCAGATAAGATATTTCCCCTAATCTCATAAAATCTAAAAGTATATTCTCATGTAAAACTAACCTGGTAAGATATATATATATATATATATATATATATATATATATATATATATATATATATATATAGTACCGCCAAAAAGAATGTCCGCACTTGTCATTTTTTTCAAAAACCGCAAATTTAAACTAAATTAAGTGCAACTGTTAAAACAACCTATACCTCATTTGGTTCGCCTTTTATTCCTCTATAATTTTACCTGTTCATATTTGACTTTTAATTGAAGTATCCTAGTGTTCACATCTATTTAAATAATTAGCTTCAAATTGAGAAGGCAAAAAGTAACTCCGCAGCAACAAATGAGCTTAAAACCAGCTTAAAATATCCACGTTTTAGCATCTCTAGTCGTAAAATATCCCCGTTTTAGCATATCTAGTCGTAAAATATCCACGTTTTAGCATCTCTAGTCGTAAAATATCCACGTTTTAGCATCTCTAGTCGTAAAATATCCACGTTTTAGCATTTCTAGTCGTAAAATATCCACGTTTTAGCATCTTTAATTATAATTCTTGTTGTTATTAGGTTATACAACGTAATATTCATATACCTCGAATTTCTTTTAGTGATCGTTAGGAGCTCATTAATCTTCACCTTTCTGGTTTATCCAATCGAGAAATCGGCCGCAGATTTAAATGTTTTAATTTTGACTCCTTAGCAGCCCGTTTTCTGGATGAAAACCGATTACCAAGAATAACTTTGTTTTTATTCTCAAACGCTTTTTAAAAAAACATCAGTTGATTTCTTTTTTGATAACAAATCCAAGGATTACACGATGAAACCATCATCGGCGCTTGTGAATCTTAAGTAGATACAAGATGCCTTCAATAAGTTTCCAGACTTTTTTTTCGCATGGGCACTTTTTTTGATAGTACACACATATAACTCTAGACCCCTTTAAAGTACTCTTCTCCGACTGCAATGCCGTACAGCAACTTCTGGAAGGCCCCATGAAAGTCCTCTTGTGTGAACGTGCCAAAGCCTCTTTCATCTCCTCAATTATCTCATAATGACAGCATCTAATGTTTTTCCTTGAGCTTGAGGAATAATCAAAAGTCACAGGAAGCAAGGTCTGGACAGTAGGGAGGGTGAGCAACTGTCTAATGCCCATCTTGGTTAAATTTGTCTGTGACAAGTATGGAGCACCGTTGAGACAAACTTTACGCAAATCTTCCACATCTTCAGTTCCTCACGAATAATTGTATGTAGAATTCCCACACTGACATCAAACTGTGCACTTTTGTCTCTATAGACACACGATCGTCCTTACTCATGAAATTCTTTATTTGGCCAATCAACTCTAGTGTTCTTACTGCCTTACTCCTCCCACATCTCTCATCATAGCAATAACATACTGAATTTTCAAAAGTTTACGACAATTTAAAATGTCTGTACAAAATATCCGGAAAGTTATCTAAGGCACCTCGTATCCAAAAATAATCAACATAATACATTTTAAGTATAAACACTAGTACGTATTTACATATCATGTCGAAATTAGTAAGAAAATTAAAAAAATTTCAAAAAATGATTGAGTAAAACTTTACACACCTTTTTTAACGGTGTTGTTACATTTTAATGGACCCAACACGTTTTAGACTCCGTCGCAAGGAACAGAAGAAATGAAAAAATTCGACTCACTTTTCTTTTCTGGCAGAAGCCTTAAATCTAGTATTTCCAACAACGCATCTTTTCTAAATATTTAAACAATTCATTTCTTCATTTCCGGCCGCGTGTGACTTTTCCTCTCTGCTCTGACGACACTCACGCGTCTCAAACATGTTTTGAAACCCACTCCTCCGAATACTTGTGTCTCGAATATGCCATTTTCCGCTCTCTCTTGTCTTGAACACGTCTCGAATCCACTACGTTTCGAACAGATCTCAAATACGTGCTTCTCTTAATGCGTGTGCCTTTTTTTTAATCTCTGCTGTGACGTTACAACGCGCAGCTGCCTTAGTTATACGTAAATGGCTGCTGCTGCTTACCCAGCAGCAGCGGCTCTGTTTTTTTTTTTTTTTAATTTTTTTTACAAAGGAGTCACCAGTTATCAAGGCTCGGCGGCCACTTGAGGATAAGGGTTAACGAGTGTACGGTAGTCAATGGGACAATATCGTAGTAGTAGAAATTGGGTAAATTGGATTACTTAAGGGGACGTTGTTGTATATGTATATGTGTATGGCCTAGTCTTATTAATATTATTACGGAAGTTACCTTCTCCTAGAGAGCATTTAAACTTATGTACAACACTGGTTTGTTCTGGTGTTTTTATATAGCTTTTGAGTTTTAAACTTCTTATAATAAATAATAATGTTACTCTTACTGTTGCTATCAACTGGAGCTAAATATTTATGTACAAAGCTTTTAACTGCCTTTTTTTTTCAATTCTAACATTTGGTTTTGGTAAAATATATTTATAGAATTTGCATCATGATTAATACTATTGTTAGGATTTTTATATGGTTTTTAGCATTAGTTTTATTTGTTCATCTCATTTCGATATAAAAATAACTTACGTTTCTGAATTTTTGAGATGAGGATTGATTATTAGTATTGTTTGGATTCATCCAACTACTGTTCTTATCTTGAGTGTCATTTTCACAACGTTTCGGTCGATGTAATTCCCGACCTTCTTCAGGTGTATCTTGTCGAACTCGATAATGTTTTTGTCGAACTCGGGAATTTGGACGAATTTCGAACGGAACCTTTTATTTACTTCACGGGGGTAACATGCCATTGTTTCGTCAGTATTGACTGGATAGAGGTCCTAAGCAATTCGCAATTGCATGATCGCCCACACTGAGGATTGAACCTTCAACCTTCAGGAGAATATCACTTTTACATATGATTTTCCATGTACTCTAACCACTACGCCATAAGTCCTTGCAGAGTTCGCCAAGATACACCTGGAGAAGGTCGGAGGTTACATCGACCGAAACGTTGGGAAAATGACACTCAAGGTGAGAACAGTAGTCCGATGAATCAAAACAATATGAATTGGAGGTTTTCATGATTTTCACGAAAACATTCCACTGTTTACCTCCTCCCACTTCGCAAAAAACTAAATTAAACCAAATATAAGTCACATTCTTTCCACACACAGTAACTGTGTTCCAAAAGTAATAATGATCGGTTAATTAGTTTATGAGTAAATCCTATAGATAGAAATATATCAGCACACTGGACTTTTTAACTCGTTAAAAACAAGCAAAAGTTATACCCCGTTGACTTAAAATACGGGCTTCATTGCCAAATTGATGGTTAAATATGGTTAAATTTGTGCCCATTCTTGCATTAAACACTAATCTTTATTACCCTATATTTATCTCTAACTGTGCATCGGATGGATACCATAATACTTATTTCGCTGCACCTTATTATAGGCTCTACCAATCGAACGGAACGCATGATCCCGTGACGTCAGACGTGTTAACTATACGAAGTATGGAAATGCAGAAGCGACTTAATGATTTTTAAAATCGTTGTTTATCTTCTTCAACTGCAATTAATAATTAATCTTTGTTATAATTTTGTTAGGTTTTAAGATTTACACAGTTTAAAGATTAATAATATTATAAACATTTGTATATTAAATATCAAATACGGTTCTACTAAACTGTTCATTTAGTTAATTACAGGTTTCCATACTTTTATTTAGTAAAAAGATACAAACAAAATATGGTAGTGGTCTACAAAATGTTTATTATTTGTGCAATAATATTTTTTCAATTGCTTTTAATCTGGCAATAAAATAGCTAGTAAAAATCATGTTTATATTAAAACTTAATATTTAAAAAAAAAATAAACAAAATTAATTAAAAATCTATGTTGTAACGGAACATTTTTAAATAATGGAATTTTAATCATTTTAATTTTTTTTTAATTAATTAATTTTTAGTAAGTTTCTTTTTCTTAGCATTTAAACTGATAATAGTATATATTGATTAGAAAAAAAAACTATTTAAAAAAAAAACATAATAATATTAATTTATATCAATTTTTTAATTGCAACTTCAAGGTAAGTTGTTATTCAATACGTGTATTTAAATTTAAAAAAAATAAGTATTTTTTTTACTTATTTGAACTCTTATGTTTCATAATAAATAGAAATTTCGATCGAATTAAATATATTTTTGTTCAAATTTCGAAAAAAAATAAATATGGTGTGTGGGGGGGCATGCATTAAAATATTTCCTCTCACATATTTTACGGAAACTTCAATTTATATGAAATTTCATTCTAAAATGGATAAATATAGAAAATTTCACGAAAATCTGACCATTAGTTGATTTTTGCTAGATTCATTAAATACGGGTATGTTTTCACGTTCGGAATGGGAACATTAGTTTAAAACGCCAATTATGTAAAACTGATTTTCCTCTCGCAATTTCATCATTTTCGTACGATGGAACATATTTTTAAAAAATCATTACTGACTTATTTTGCCATTCTTCTTTTAAATGGTACAAAAGTTATGTTGAAAATATTAACTTATAATAAAGTTACATCGTGTTACATATGAGGGGGGGTAATTCTGTGGTAAATTTCGGAGGTGCCTAAAGGTACATACAAAATTTCAGCCAGATTGGACCAGTAGCTTCCGATAAAAAATTGAACTTAAATACTAATCCCTATTAATCACTATTGATCTCCAACTATGCATCAAATGGATACTATAAGACTTAGTTCGCTACAGCTTAGAAGTCCATACAAGATGTCAGCCAGATTGGACCAGTGGTTTTCGAAAAAAACTGGAGGTTAAATACTAATCCTTATTGATCCCTATTTATCTCTAACTGTGCATTGAACGAATACCATAATGCTTAGTTCGCTGTAGCTTATCATAATAAAGTCCATACAAAGTTTCAACTAGATCGGACTAGTAGTTTCCGAGAAAAAGTAGAACGGACATACATACACACCGATAGACTAAGAAAAATATAAGCATACATAAAGCGAAGTACAGAGAGGTGTGTGTGTGTGTGTGTGTGTGTGTGTGTGTGTGTGTGTGTGTGTGTGTGTGTGTGGTACTTAGTAGGTGTTCCTGACTTGTGACCTTAGGCAATAGTGAAGTTAAGTTTCATCTCCAAATGAACGCAGATTTACGGATTGTGGGGAAAAATAAAAATAAAAATAAAAATAGAAAACTGTTGTGCGGGGGTGGTTTTACTTTCCTTCTTCTTCTTGGGCGCGGCACCGCCAAAGCAGCCCAAACGCCTCGCGACCACGCCCGCCCAGACTCTTTAGAAATCATGGCAGGAGAAAGTGTTATCCTAGCAAATGCCTACTACCACTCAGCCACGTTTTCTTAAGTGGCAAACGGTTGATGCTGTTTCTTTGGAACCGATGTGTGGCGTTGGGTGTTTAGTTGTTTGTGGTCACGGAAGATCAACACAATATTAGCCTAGTGATCTCATTTTAGAACTTTGGATCGTTGAGCTTCTATATCTTTCTCCCTCTCTTCCTCCCACCCGCCCACTTTCTCGCTTTATATATATATATATATATATATATATATATATATATATATATATATATATATATATATGTGTGTGTGTGTGTGTGTGTGTGTGTGTGTGTGTGTGTTGGTAAAATTATCTATGACAAGAAATGCAAATACATAACAATTAAACTACCCGGATGCAAGCGTGACACACAAAACAGCACAAACGCTGTCGTATTAATACATCGATTATTTATTTATTATTTTGTTATGTTTTTATGTATAAAACTTCAAGTATTTTTAGTCTCTTTACATTCACTGTATAGGACCTTGGTATTTTCGACTATAATTCTTCGGAATTCGGTGTAATGGCAACCATGTTTTTTTTAAAGTGCTGTAATATTGAGCTGGAGTCGGAGAGATTGTTGCGGGGCTGGCCGTCCGAGACAATCGACCCAACAACTAACAAAGTAGTCACGGGCAAATGTAAACGGCAAAAGGCAAACAAGAATGACAGACACAGGTTGTTAGGTTAAAGACGAGTGTTCCTCTTTTATTTGTAAAGGAAACGTGAAATAGGCTTTGAGATCGTATGATCTGGATGCTGGCCGCCTGGAAGGTCGCACGTCACAGGAGGCTAAGGACTAGAGGTCTGGAACAGAGGTACTCTAGACGTAGCGTGGTTTAAGGTGGTTCGCTGAGTCTGGAGCGATCGGCTGGACCGGTGAGTGGACACTGAGAACGTGGGGTCAGTGTTAAGGAACGGACGGTAGACACTGAGAACGCGGAGTCATTGCTTAGAAACAGACGGAAGATCGACTTGAGAACGTAGGGTCAGTGTTAAGGAACGGACGGTCGGTAGGGAGCCAGGTGCAGGCGAGATTGCAGAACGGAGGAGCAAGGTGCAGGCGAGGTTGTAGGCCGGAGGAGCAAGGTGCAGACGAGGTTGCCGGAAATCTGCAGGAGGCTCTGGAAGCCGCTGGAGACTGGAAGTCGCAGGAATGAGCAAGAGCCACTGGAGTGAAACCAAGGAAAGGAAGACAAGAGAAAACAGCGAGGGTGAAAAAAAAAACAAACTTGGAGGCGGTAATTTTTTAAACCGCGACAATGTGGAGGGTTAGTCGCCGTGACAAAGTGTTGGTAGTGTGGCCAATGTAGTAAGTAGTGTTAGAGATAATTCCCTTAGCGGGCAATTATTGATAAATTACATTGGTTTCTTCTAACAAATTATTTGTCTGCGAAGTATTGTTGTTGATTACAAGGTTAATTGTTTTAGTTTTTTAAAATAGATGATAAACTTGATTTTTTTTGTTATTGTTGGAAGATACGTATCTACGAATTATATTTTTGAGAACATTTTTATCAGTTTTGGGTTTTTATGTAGCTGGTTGCGGTAAAAAATGTTAATAGGTTGAGGATTATTTTCTTGTTGAATATTAGCATTATTGATTTTAGTTGCTAATAGTAAGTTTAATTTTTTTATTGACAAAAGGGTTTAGGAACTGGTTGTTGAATAGGACTTGTTTTATATTTTTTAGTTTTCAATATATATATATATATATATATATATATATATATATATATATATATATATATATATATATATATATTACAGATTGTGAGAAATTATATAATTATTTCCATAGCCGAACAACGCAGCGTATATTGTACGAAGAGTGCAGCCCACAACTCCATCCTTGTCGACCAGTATATATGTATGCATGTATGCATGCATGTATGTATGTATGTATGTATGCATGTATGTATGTATGCATATATGTATGTATGTATGTATGCATGTATGTATGTATGTATGTATGCATGTATGTATGCATGTATATATGTATGCATGTATGTATGTATGCATGTATGTATGTATGTATGCATGTATGTATGTATGTATGTATGTCTGTATGTATGTATGTATGCATTATGTATGTATGTCTGTATGTATGTATGTATGTATGTATGCATGTATGTATATATGTATGCATGTATGTATGCATGTATGTATGTATGTATGCATGTATGTATGTGTGTATGTATGTATGCCTAAAACTTTCGACAGAAGCGACGGATTTTCACGAGAACGGTATCACTTTGAAGCTCGACACTTCGGACGACAAATATCGAAAAATTAGCCAAAACCTTTATTCCTTCACCCTAAACTGGGCAGTTTTCTACAAGGAGAGTCAATTTTTCGCTGACATTTTTTGCAAGTCATGCAACCCTCGTGTTCACGATGTCGCTTAAAAGGCGTTATTTCGACCACCGTCACAACCACGTTAAGCACATCAGTAAGAAAGTTTGTCTTTTTTTTTTCACCTCTTTTTCCTCTGCCGCGTTACGGGTTCGAGCTTGCTTACTATTTCTATTTTTTTTCTTTTTTTGCGCTCGCAATTTTCCTTCTTTTTTTTTTTTTTTGTTTGTTGAACCAACACCCTTACACATACTTCCGCTTTCTTTTCTGCCTTCGCGTCACGGGTTCGAGCCTGCCTGCCTACTGCAACTTTTTTTTTTGCTCAACACACACCTCCAAACACCCGGACAACGCCGGGCACCCAGGCTAGTTAGATATAAATAAATAACACAAAATTTCAACTGAGATAGCTCAGTAGTGCAGTATTAGAGCAATAAATACTTCTTAAATGTTACCACTTCATAAGAGACAGACCCTCTTCATGTTCATTTTTCAAAAAATTATACTTTTATTTATAATAAATTGTGTACAATTGTTTCAGCCCAATGTTGGCATACATGTATATAACATGTAACGTTACACTAAATACATGTACCATTACATGTATATACATGTAACGGTGCACTATGTACATGTAATATTACACTATATACATAAGCGTTACACTATATACACGTAATGTTACACTATATACATGTAACGTTACACTATATACATGTAACGTTACATGTATATACATGTAATGTTACACTATATACATGTAACGTTATAATTTACACATTAAACGTTACACTATATACATATAACGTTACATGTATATAATACATAGAGTAACCTTACTCTACATGCTTGTAACGTTATAATTTATACATGTACCGTTACATTATATAATGTAACGTTACACTATATACATGTAACGTTGCACTCATTTACTCAACACATTGTAACATAGTTCGTCGCAAAGAACAAGGGATAAGTAATAACTCGATTTTTTTAGGATGATATTTACTTCCCGGTACTTTCACGAATAAATCGTGATCATCATGCTCCTTCTCTCTGACTTTTGCCCTCTCGAATGTCGTTTTGGACGTTCTTAAACGTGCTCTCGAACGTGATCGTCGGTTTGTGCACATTTTTTATAGTATTTTCTTCGCATACAGTTCCGCATTTGCATACGCGCTACCGCGTTCTGTCACACACACACACACACACACACACACACACACACACACACACACATATATATATATATATATATATATATATATATATATATATATATATATATATATATATATAAAGAAAGTGAAGGAGAAAAGAGGATATTTGGATTGATCGATACATTATTTTCGACTCAGCTATTTAAAAATTTTCCCATCAATAGTTTGCTTTTTCTTTTCTTCTTTTTACTGAGAGACTTCCTCAGTTCATTTCAAATATGTCGTTTCCCACAAATCAGTGGCCTTCGTATCTTTCTTCGGACAAAACTTTTAGAAGTGACTCTCACGCCAGATATAAAATGCAAGGCGTATATCCAGTTTGTCGCTAAGATTGCTGGAAAAAAAGTAATTGGATCATTCCGTCGCTCCAGTAAGTAGGTATTTACTTTCCTCCCAACGAGGAAGGATGTTACAAAATCTGGGAAGGTGAGAACTGAAAATCAAACGCAGAAAAGGAGGGGGGGGGTACTGCCGACGTTTTTAACAACCGAAAAATCGAAAATCAAACCAAATACTGATAGAACATTAAATTTTATTGATAACATTTATTGGATGAGTTTCTATCAGTATTTTTCTTAATTTTAGATTATTGAGCGATTTTCATGGCACGACCATGCCTCTGATGCGAACACCATTTTGTTTTTCGTTCTAATTTGACAGGCTTTAAACTAAATAAGTAAATAAATAAGTAAATAAATAAATAAATTACACCACATCAAACTTATCAAGATATTTGTTGTATATATATTTTTTCAGCCCTCAACTTTTTTTTTTTGTTGGTTATTCTGGAAAATGCCCTGTTTTCTTTGGCATTTCTGTATTACACGGGCGGCGGCCATTTTTTGGGGCCGCGTTTCACTACACTGTCGTCAGGTGGCGCTTCTCTCCATTTAAATTGTTTATTAATTTAAAAATTAAAATTAATATATTGTTGACCCTTCAGCAGGTGCCTCCAAAAAAATTAAAACTAATATATTATTGACCCTTCAGCAGGTTCTTCCAAAAAATTAAAACTATATTTTGTTACAGTGATAATTTTATTTTAATTAAAAAAATGTTTCGGAAAAAAAGAATACAATATTTTTTTAATTTGAAAAATATTTCATTTAAATTATTAAATTATTCGGGAAAAAATCCAATTTTACTTTAATTCAAAAACTTTTTTATTAAAATTATATTTTCTTACGCAGACTTTTCAACAAATGCTTTTACAATTGATACATTTTTATTCAATAGATGCTTTTTTTTGTTTTCCAATATTTTTGTGTTCGGAAAAAAATCATGTTTATTTATTTGCCGTGTTATTTGACCAAGAAGAAGTTGGAGAAATCGCCCCCTAACAATGGCGTCGTCCGTGTAATGCAGAAGTGCGTTTATTATTATTATTATTATTATTATTATATTTTCATTCCAAAGGAAAAAGTTGGCCATTCTCCCACGAGTTTTTTGGTTTGGTCGTTTTATTTTTATCGCTTGTGTTGTTGTTGTTGTTGGTGGTGGTGGTGGTGGTAGTAGTAGTGATGATGATGATGATGATGATGACGATGATGCTATTGTGTGAAACAATGGGAAATATTAAGAAGAAAAAGAAACGAACGAAATGAGGGCAAGTATTGATATGCGTGGGGAGGGGGAAGCGTTTGTGACCGTTAGGATCTCCACCTCGCACTCAAGAAAAGGCCCGCCCAGGTTTGATGCCACCTGCCTTAACGCGCTTTTGTACTTAGAGGAGAGAGAGAGAGAGAGAGAGAGAGAGAGAGAGAGAGAGAGAGAGAGAGAGAGAGAGAGCGTACTTCTTCGCTCTGACTTCCCGCTCAACGAAAGCGTGGTTTATTTTATTTGAAAAAAAAAGTATGCAAAAAATAAATAAATAAAACTGTAAGAAAATAATAAAAAAAAAACAAAAAAACAAAAAAACAGAAAAGCAAAAGAGACACCCACGCAAAAAAGAAACAAGAAAAACAAAAACAAATGAAAATAGTCAGAATATATATATATATATATATATATATATATATATATACATATATATATATATATATATATAGCAAGTTATAAAATATATATGGCGATTAAGCTACACTGAATATTCCGCGTTTCATCCTAAAAAGGATACTAGAAAGCTGATTGGCTAACTAAAATCTCAATAGAAGGTGCGTATATAAAAACGACAGACAACCACAAAATTTGCGCATAAGCCTGAAGAGTCCTAGAGGGATGAAACGCGGAATATTCAGTGTAGCTTAATCGCCATATATATTTTATAACTTACTAACTAGCTCTACCTACGTATTGAGCACTTTTGAAATAAATACTTAAAGTTTGCGTATAAATCTATACTTTCGTATATTAATTTTATGTGAGTAAATGAAATATATATATATATGTATATATATATATATATATAACTACTTCATTTACTCACATAAAATTAATATACGAAAGTATAGATTAATGCGTAAACTTTAAGTATTTACTTCAAAAGTGCTCAATACATAGGTAGAGCTAGTTAGTAATTTATAAAATATATATGGCCATTAAGCTACACTGAATATTCGGCGTTTCATCCACTCTAGGATTCGTTAGGCGCGAATTCTGTGATTGTTTCTCGTTTTTATATGGTTCTCTTCTGTTGAGGATTTTAGTTAGCCAATCAGCTTTCTAGTATCCACCGTGCTCCTTCCTATCAGCCAATGGGCATGCATTTTATCGAACAAAGGATCTGTTTTAGAACTAGGTTAGTGGTTTAAGGCAGACCTTTCCTTTTTTTTGTATATATAAATATACATATGTGTACATACATATATGCACATATATATGATGATGATGATGATGATGATGATGATGATGATTGCACCGTCTTGTCAGACGAGTGCCACTCCCTCAGACATTTAAAATCCATGAGCCCAAATGTCTGAGGGAGTATCTATACAACTATGATGTTACAGAGTCTTAGCTTTGTACGACAGCTAAGTCTCTCTCTCGGTTAAAAATGTTGAGATCCAGCAACAAGCAAAAGCAAGATAGCCAGCAACAAATTAAACTGCAGACCAGCTTTATGCGGGTGCTGGTCTTCCGCTTTATGGTTTTTTAAATCAGAGATTTGCTTCTCCTAGAAAGGTTGCCTTCACCACGGCTTACGGGAGCCCTCTCTACCCCAATACACATATACACACACACAAATATACACGTGCACATATATATACATATATATATATATACATACATATATGTGTGATCGTTTATGTATATTCATATTTATTTAATTTATTTATTTGTTTATTTTCTATTGTTTTTGTTAGTTTTAAAGCTATTTTGTATCGCTATCCTAGAGTAAGTTTTATTTTGTGAACACAGTTATTTGCTATTTCTCTTCTACAGTTTAATAGATTTTGGGGTTCTTTAAAGTACAGGTTAGCAAATTTTTCATGAAGGCATAATTTACATGGGTCGTCTAAATGCTTACACGTGGTAGCTTGTCTTATTATTTTCCATTCGACTATATATATATATATATATATATATATATATATATATATATATATATATCACGGTAAAGGGATACCATGCTCTAATATATATATCACGGTAAAGAGATACTATGCTCTAAAATAGACATGAGGGAAAAACGTAAGCCAGTTGCAGAAACCTTTGAAAACGACCTTCAGTTTGTTGTGCCGAAAATGGATTATAACATTTCATGCTATTAAGACTAAGCTTCATTTTCCTGAAAAATTACAAAAATCTTTTCAACCACAGATCGCCATGTCTAATAGCACACTACGTGGAAATTCATCGTTCAAACTCTTCGGCTTAACGTTTGCAGGTATCATGAATTGGAACAATTATGTAGAGGGCATTGCCAGGGTTGCTGCAAAGAAGGTGGGCTCGCTCTACCATCTAGAAACTTACTCACACACGAGAGTATCAGATAGCTACCGTTTGCCCATGCATAAAATATTGTTATCACATTTTGGTTGTCGCATCTACAAGGTGCCTTCAACAAGTTTGCAGACTTTTTTATACAGGCATTTAAAATTGTCATAAACTTGAAAATTCAGTGTGTTATTGCAATACATCTTATGAGGTGACTAACCATTTAAAATTGTCATAAACTTGAAAATTCAGTGTGTTATTGCAATACTTATGAAGTGACTAACCATTTAAAATTGTCATAAACTTGAAAATTCAGTGTGTTATTGCAATACTTATGAGGTGACTAACCATTTAAAATTGTCATAAACTTGAAAATTCAGTGTGTTATTACAATACATCTTATGAGGTGACTAAATAATTTTTATGATTTTAGTTTCAAATGAACAGTTGCAGCAGAAATTGGAATACACCCTACTAAATCTTGATTATCCCAGTTGATGAATTTCAAAAATGCTACACGGACGTTAGGACACTTTAGAAGAACAATATGCAATAAAAAATTTTTTAAACTTAGAAAAAAAATGACAGAAACGTATTGAATGCTTCAAACTGCTTTTGGACCATCTTGCATGAACCGAGCATATGCTTTGGAGTAGCATAAGAGATTAAAGGAAGGCAGGGAGTCTGTGAGGGATGATGAAAGGTGTTTGAGGAGTCAGGACGTAAGAACATCAGAACTGATTAGCCAAATAAATAATTTCGTGGATAAGGACCGTCGTGTGTCTATAGAGATAATAAGTGCACAGTTCGATATCAGTGTGGGAAAACTGTACACACAATTATTAGAGTGGATCTGAAGATGCAGAGGATTTGCGTGAAGTTTGTCCCAAGGGTGCAGTCCACAACTCCATCCTTGCGACCAAGATAGGCATCAAGACAGTATCCTACCACTTCTATAGTCCAGACCTTGCTCCTTGTGACTTTTGGTTATTCTCTGAGCTCAATGAAAACCTTAGAGGCTGTCGTTATGAGGCAATTGAGGAGATAAAAGAGGCTTTTGCGAAGGTTATTGACATGCTCACACAGGAGGACTTACATGGGGTCTTTCAGAATTTGTTGAAAGGTACAAGTGCATTGCAGCCGAAGGAGATTACTTCGAATTTTATGTGTATACTATCAATAAGTGTCCATACGAAAATAGTCTGGAAACTTATTGAAGGCACCTCATATATTCTCAAATAGTGTACTGCATGTTGTTAAGTAATCAATTGTTAACTATTCTGTTTTTTTTTTCAACTAACGATTTATGTGTTTAAATTCGACACACTCCTGTCAAAGCTCCCGACTCCAAAATCCAGCACACTGCTGTTAAAACTCGTTACTGCAAAATCAAGATCGATCCAATCTTTGAAAAAACAGTTTTTTGGGGGTTTGTTTTACAATCCACAGAGGTAGGGAAAAGTGGTAAAAAATTAAAAAAAAAAAAGATGACAAATAAATGTTATCAAAGGCAATATCAGTTACTCTTCTACCTACCTAGAAAAGTTTTTAGTGGTTTTACTCGTTTTAAACAGTTTAATCGGTTCGAAAATCATACAGTGTTTACCGATAGGTGCGAACAAGAAAGATGGTGGCACAATGATCCCTAAATATGTGAAGTTTGAAAAGTGAGTTAAAACTAAAAAAAAAAAATGATACAAAATACTGTTAGAAACCCACCCAATATATGTTACGGTAACATATATTGGGTGGGTTTTTAACAGTATTTTGTATCATTTTTTTTTGTTTTTACTCATTTTCGAAACTTCACATATTTAAGTGTCGTCGTGCCGCCATTTTTCTTGTTTGCACCTATCGATAAACACTATATGATTTTTGAACGGATTAAACGTTTTAAAGTGAGTAAAGCCACTAAAAACTTTTCCAGATAGGTAGAAGAGTAACTTATTTTGCCTTTGATAACATTTATTTGTTATATTTTTTTTAAATTTTTTACCACATTTTCGTATCTCTGTGGATTGTAAAACAAACCCAGTTTTTTTTTTATTCAGGCCAGCAACGTCCCATTTGCACACGAGATGACAAGAAATCTCATTACTTCACATGATCGCCAACATATAAATAGAAGCAGCAACCACTTTTTCTTTATCTCTTCTTTTTCTCTGCCATCAGACACTACACGCTGCACAAAATCAAGTTTGTACCATTTTTTAAGGCATTTAATCACGCTACCTCCACATCTGAGCACTTTTCTTGCCTTGACTACAAAACTGACTTCGCAATCTACTGAGGGATTATCTTCCTGTTCTCTACAGCCTTTTCTCACAAGAGAGTTATCTCTACTCGCCCTCTACGTCATCATTTCTGTGGAAAGATGTTCGACTAAGCTCTAAACACGTGTTCCTCGTTTTAAGATATTATCAGCAAGAACTCGTCTATCACAAATGAAAATAACTTTCTTCCCTTGTGTACAAAACGTTTGTCTGAATTTCCACGAACATAGTATCTTTCCAAGAACTCCTCATCTGTGGAACACATTAACATGGGACTGCATTTCCGACAGACTACAACATCGTCGTCTTCAAGTATAATGACAACAACCATTGCCAAAATTTGTCTCTATAAACATTTCCATGAACAGAGTTTCTTTCTAAGATCTTCCCGGCAGTGGAATATATTACCACAGCATTGCTTTCGTGTAGGCTACAGCAGTGTCGCTTTTAAATCCAATATCAATATATACTTAAAATGTTTTAAGTAATCAAATTTCGATCATTCCATTCACCATTTTTAATCCTCTCATGATATTCTTCATCATTCAACTGGCAACCAATCCATGTTAGTAACTCCTATCCTCGAGTGATATTTGCCTTGATAAGTATAATAAAAATAAGCACTGTTCGGACGCTCAAGGTTGGTAGGGACAACATATAAGAATTTGACCCAACGGTGTTCACCCGTAGGGAGCTCTTCGTCAATCTGGGATGTGCCCGCCTAAGAATTGAGGCGATTGGTGTATGTTCTTTTGGCGTCCTCGGAATGATCAGATAATGCATGGCAACACGCGCCCTCTTCCTCTGAATACCGAGCAGAACCAACAAATTTAATTATAACCCTAAGGCTGACGAAAAGTGTTTTGGCTATCCTCTATTGTCTCACGCCCGACAATTTATAGTCGAGTAAAGGACTATTTTTAAACGCGGATTTATTTAGTTAGATCGCTCTATTTTTTGACATTATATCCCAACGATTCGCCTCCCACGTTGTTGGCCATTTGTTGAAGCAATCATCTCCAATGCGACGCTTCTATATCACCGAGAAGACCGAAGCACGCCTACAGTGAGAAGACCTTTATCTGAATTGCCGCCAACGACCCGCGCCACTGAGAACTGGCGCTGCGTCTTAAATTAGCGTTCCTTTTGCACTTGCTGTCATGGCCGACTGGCAAAGAGAAAGTGTTCAATCTGGGCAGACACGACACTCCCAATTGACATTCCCGTTTAGGATTCAATTTGTGTTGAAAAAAAAAAAAAAAAAAAAAAAAAAAAAAAAAAGGGAGAACACGCAAAAACCAGGCAAAAGTGTAGTATAGTTAACAACGAAAATAGAGAAGAAGCAAACAAATATAAAATAAATAATCGTCACCAAACGATGGAAAATGTCATATTCTATTGCCCTGTATATTTTTAACTTTTGGAAACTATTTGTAAATTTTTAATCTCAATATTTTTTTTTGTTTTTGTTTTTACTCTTATTCACCCAAAACAAGGCATATTACTACTTGGACGCAAGGAGCTACAATGAGACTATGTAAGGACTTGAGCACCGAGATATTTATTTATATTACATTAAAACTTCTATATGTTAGTACAGCCATCGAAGTAGGAAGCAGGAAGAGAATTCCAAGTTCTAGCAGTTCGTGGGGAAAAAACTATAAGGCATCTGGGAGCGTCTACAGTTAAGGGAGTGAGATTTTGCTGCTTGTCGAGTTAGTCCTGAGCATTTACTTCATTTTTTTCATTGAATCGATTTCGTCAATAAAAATGGCAGTCAATAAAAATGGCAGTCGTATTTTACTTTTTGAGATGGTCACTTATTTCAGGCTAAAAAATGTTACATTAATCCGAGTGGAAATTACCCCCCGAAGTTTAGGTTAGTGACGTATTAAACCTAATGCTAAAATATATACTAGCAGGTCTCCCGGCGTTGCCCGGCGGTAAGATACGCTTAAATATGATAATATAATTCACACGGATTACGTATTTATTACATTATTACATTATTATCATATTATTATAGAGACAATTCTATATTATATTGAACCTAATATATGGTAGTAAGATCAAAACTAAATATGTATATAGTTGTAGAAAATTCCAGGTTGGTATCTGGGTGCGCATTAATTCACTGGGAGAGATACATCCCCAGTCTTCGTTAAAACTTGCATCTAAGAGAAGATAACTCTGATGTAAAAACCTGCGGTCTACTTTATATTCTGCCCTGTAGCAGTCATCAGCAGTAATGCCAAAAAAATGTGGTTAGTCTACACAAAGATTTCACTGCTATAAACAAATCATCTGTGTGAATTTCCGAGCAACTTAGTTGTGGTGGCGGAAACTGATACGTTGAAATCGACGGGAGAGTCCATCTTATATACATATGACTTGAGTGCCATCAGCTAGAATTGAAACCAAAATATACAACTCTCCACCCTTATTCGTTAGCCTCTGAGCCACGCCTCTCTCTCTCTCTCTCTCTCTCTCTCTCTCTATATATATATATATATATATATATATATATATATATATATATATATATATACGTGTGTGTGTATATATAGATAGAGAAAGAGAGAGACAATAAAAGACAAAAAAACTATATTCCAAAATTCATGATCTTGACCATCTTATAATTTATTCCCTTAGTTCAGTTGACTTTTACAATTCTTGACAGTATCTGTTTCGTAGCGCAAAATTAATCACTTAATTATTATATCAATCAGTGAATCTATTATGCCCTTAACTCATCAGAAGAAATAGCAGCAATCAATCCGTCAAAAGGAAATGAAGTGTGATTTGACATGATTAAAATGCGAAAATTGGAAGAGAGGCTGCATATAACTTTAATATGTGTTTCATTACGTTCAATGGCGTAATCAAAACATATTAAAAGTATAGAACTGGGACCTTTGAGAGGCTTATTGCTACTCAAATTTTAGTGAAGACCAATAGCTACTGCCAACGAGAAATCAACGGCAAACAACTGTTGCGATAATGCAAATCTATAAGCAAATGTTATCGAAAGAGATGGAAAGTACTGGAAACCTGGGGAGACTTGTACTCACTCAGCTTCCAAGAAACACCACAGGCAGTTTTCAAGGAGAGATCTTTGATGACCTGTGTGAAAGTTCATGTGAGTCAATAATAATAATAATAATAATAATAATAATAATAATAATAATAATAATAATAATACTAATAATAATAATAATAATAATAATAATAATAATAATAATAATCGTGAACAAATCGAAGGGTAAAATCGATCAAATAATTTCATTTTTATTTTTTAAAAATGGCCGAGAACGAATCAACATTTTTATTATTTTACTCAACTTAAGAACTCGCTAATATTATGTGTCCTTTACTATGACGATCATTGGCGCTATATTCATTATTTCCTCGAAAATGTTTCCGTAAACAAACATTTTAAAACAAATCTGAATAAAGAGTTTTTTTTTTTTAAATCCGTTTAAGAATATTCTTTTTTTTATATTTAAGAAACAAGATTTTTGTTTTGCCTTACATTTTCGGAATTGTAAAAAATATATTCTTACACTTAAAGATTAATAAATTACGCATTTGAAACATAAATTAATGTCCAATTTCTGTGAACTTGCTTCGTCTAAAATAAAACCTGTCAGGCATGTTTGACAATCGAACGCATGCTTGACGAATGGAAGACATCCGAAATATAGCATCACGGACACATTACCTGACCGCCTGACACAAGTAGAACATCCTACATTTAAAATATTGTATAAAAAAACATATATATATATGTATGGTTACACATATACACATGAATTAGATCAATAAAGTGAAACTGCATAGTTGGTTCCACTATTATATTTTACGTTGCGTCAGTTTGAGTCTTCCCACCACAGCTTTGCCTTGTTCTGCCTACTATAAACTTAATTTCTTCTTATATACAAATTGAACAATGCTTCAAGCAAACTACTTTAACCTATTATTTTGGTTAAGTATTTGGTGCTTGCACAAGAAAAGCAACAGATCAAACAAGGGAGATAAATCGTGAAACAAGGGAGTTTTTTTATTAAATTGTTAGGTGAAAGTACAGAATAGTTACAAAACACCCCCTCGCAATGTTAAGAATGGTTTTCTAAATAGTAACATTATTATTTCAGCGCGATACAATAAGTACATAAGTACCAATTTAGTTAAACAACAAGCAGCAAAAATATTAATGAATTAATAAAAATTTGAATAATGTAAAGTTCTGTTTTTGTAAATTTATATAAAAAATATTATCTAATATAAAATAGAATGATTGCAGAAATTCTCCTCTGGACCAAAATTCTGGTTTGCAACAACATATGCCACATACGGATTTATTATGTCTACATTATTAGCCACTGTTTTATGTAACTTTAGAACGACATTTTACATACATTTAGTCGTTATAATAAAATCCTACATCACATCCCAGGAGTAACATCATTACAATTTCACCATCTTTAGACGAGGTAGTTCCTATTTTCCCCTCTGAATCTAAAGTCCCCCCACCACTCCTAGTCAAGATCGGAAATATATACAGTTATAACTATATTGCCCTGACACCCTATTTAACTGGATCATACACTCATAGATATACAATCATCTTTCCACTTCCTGATTCGAAAAATAATCATTTCTCCCAATCAACATTCCGGCTATTCACTTTGGCTAAGAACACACACATCTATTATTCCAAAATACACCCCTTCTTATAAAAAACAAACACATCTGGCCTTTACAAATACGGCCGCTCCCTCTAGACGAAACATTACTTTTATGAATATTTAATCAAATACAAAATTATTAAACGCTCATAATTATAAATTTACGTACTTACACCGTCATATTTACACGCAATTACTCCCCCTTAAAAGAAAACACTGAAACGAAATGCATAATTTTTACGGATAGCATTTTTTTCGGTTATGCTTATACTGAGGAAACACACAACGATGTCATTTCTTTACTTTGCTTTTTAGTTTCGCTTTGTTTTTTAATGGGCCGTTTACTTTTTACATTATTTTTCGGTACCTGTGAACACATTTACATCGTACAGATACCCCCCCCCCCCAAAAAAACATCAAGCAAACAAAAACAACCCTGAAACATAACATTTTTAATTACACTTACCATTGTTTACTTTTCGATTTCTGCATTAGCGGCTTACATTTTCAGTTGACGCCCCAATATCGTATGCATGTGTTTGATTATAGACAAATTATAGACGCACTTTTTTTTTTACATGACTTTTTCCTTTCGTTGCATAGTATTCGCGCCTCACCCCTTACATCCATACAGGATGGGGTGTCTATTCAGAGTGCCGTTCTTAATACGGGGATATTGCGGGTGACCAGAGGAGGTTGGGGTTTCAGTTCCGAAAGCCGTTCCTAACGAAGAGGGTGGCGGTTGGGCAACAACAACAACAACAACAATAACAACAGTCTACTTTATTGTTTTTTCGAGGGGGAGGCTGTTTGATTATAGACCTTTTTTTTTTTTTTTTAGGAGATAAATCTTTACTTTAGATCCACGTACGCGCTTTCCTTTAAAATGACCACTTTTATAGGGTTTCTTTCCACTATGCTGATTAAGAAAACCTTATCTATATTTGGTGGATACGAGTAGTTTTCGCGATATAAAGCCCTGTATTATGCATTTTAAATCAATGGCCGCCAGATTAGTACGCACGGGCGAGGAACAAATCTAATTATATCCGACTGACACTGCCACCCCCAAATTTCCTTCATACTATTTACGCGTGGGGATCTTAACAGTGATTATTAAGGTTAAATGTGTGCAAATAATTTGACAGTCAACCCAACACCAAAATGGGGTGTCTATTCCAAAAGCGGGTTTTAACATGGGGATATTACCAGTGACCATTCCGAAAGCTGTTCTTAACGTGAGAAGGTTGGGGTTGTCTATTTCGAAAGCCGTCCTTAACATGAGGAATTTGGGTGTTGGAAAACAACAACAACGACGACGACGACGACGACGACGACGAAACAACGACAACAACAATAACTATACTTTAATTTTTTTACACGAGGAGATGGGTGGGTATGCTTCCACCGGGTAACACCGGTTAACGAATCCTGCTAGTTTTTAATAAAATGATTTAATTAAATAAGGAACAATAAACAAAAATTAAAAGTAACTTAAAATATAATTTTTAAAATAAACAATCTGAATTATGTCCCTTGTTTCCGCAATCTTATTTTTTTTAAATCGATCCGTCGGTTTTTTGTACACAATTTTTATTTTAAAATTGAAATAAAATTAATCATTTGTCTTAAAATTGTATAAAAAAAAACACGCGGAAATGGAACGAAAGATGAAATTTAAAATTAAATTAATTAAAAAAATTTTTAATTGAAAATAATTTTTCTGCATAATAAAATTAAGAAAAATAACAATTTTTTGGTGCAAAAAAACAAAAAAACGGAGAACGTAATTCGGTGGATTTTCCAATTGACTAACACCATTTTTCTTATTTCGAATTATTTAATCAAGTAAAAATTCCATGCAAAGGCCCATGAGAATCTTCAAAATTGCTAGAATAAATTTTTAAATTTCGTAATCAAGTAAAAAAAATGCAATTTCTACTTAAATATTTCGAAATAAGAAAAATGATTTTTGTTTTAATTTAATTATTTTTATCATGCAATGATTTATATCAGGATGAAATATGTTGAACTTAAAAAAGAACAAAACAAACGTTGTTTATGTCCGTTTGGGTTTAAAAAAAATCTGTTGATGCCGGCCCACTGTTACGAATTCAGAATAGGCCCATGTGAGCGAGAAAAAGTGAGAGTAGAAACAGGGAGACAACAAGTATATGAGAAACCCCGTTCACCTAGTATGACTTTCAAAACAAGAACTGGTTTGGATAAGTAAATATGCGTTATCGCCACGAAAACAATAAATTGCCTTGCTTCTACGAATGCAAACACTATCTAGCGTTCGTTTTCTAAGGTTTGCACTGGTCCGTAGACAAAAAAAAAAAAAAAAAAAAAAAAACGGAGTCATAATATGTAGGTCAATATTTCTGTTTTTTGTTTTTGTTTTTGTTTTTTTCTTTCTTTTCTTCTTCTGTATGCGTCGAGTGATATCATAGGACGGTTGACTTTCGGGTCGACAGGACACCCACACTGCTGCCGCCTGGCGACACACGGTGAGGAAAAGAAATAACTTCACCAATGGAAGGATAATGGCTGTAAATGAAGAATATATGATCGTAGACAAGAATCTGCACCGAACAATTGTTTGCATTCCAAGCCATCTTACACAGCGTGCAAATTCAAGTGTCAACTCTACGACGCTGTAATAGCAGGTGCTCGACTGAGCTTCAATCTATAGATCCTCCCTAAAAAACATTCACAAAAACTCGTCATTGTCAATAGTTTCCCGTTCTTTCTCTCTCCCTCTCTCTTTCAGTCTCACCCTACCTAAAACTAAGCGAAATTTCCATGGGCAAAATTTCTTACCGAGAACACAATACCGCGGAGTTGCTTTTCAGCTAACTCCAACATGGTTGTTTTCAAGTCCAATGTAAACGAATTCTTGCTGAGCCGCCCTCTTAAATAATAACATTCTGCCCAATCACCACCGTCCTAACCAATCATCACGGTGTTGTCTCACAGTTCATTTGACACATTCAACCCTTATCCTCGAATTGCATTTAGACTTTGATAAACGGTGACACCTTAGTAATATATATATATATATATATATATATATATATATATATATATATATATATATATATATATATATATAAGAGTATAAGAAGGCTATAGCAAAGCAGGGACCGGGTGTTAAAATGATGTGGTGTATGAACAAAAATAAACAAACGAAAGCGGGTCTTGTAGAGTTGTTTTTTTATTTATTCTTTCATAAATCAATTTATTTTTCAGATCATTCATAAATACAAAGAAGTAAAATAGACTTATTACTTAAAATAACCAGGATTGTAGAAGTATTCGATTGTTTCGAGAATAAGTATCTTTTTCAGAAAGAAAGAGACGAAAAGAAATGCTTAAAACAGAAATGGATAAAAACAAGCATTACAAGACCCTCTTTCGTTTGTCGATTTTTGTCCATACATCACATCATCTTCACACCCGGTTCCCTGTCTCTATTTATGCCTTGTTTATATATATATATATATATATATATATATATATATATATATATATATATATATATATATATATATAGTAAAAGGTGGTCGCACACTTTTTGAAGACACTTATTTTTAAAGTAAAATTTAAATGGGAATTTGAAAACTTTGAAGTGTCGAGTATAATGATAAAATCGTTTTTATTTACTGATTTTTTTTTTTTTTTTTTTTTTTTGTAAGTCCGATATTTCGCTAATACATAGCCTCACCAGTGTCGAAAGTCCGGTTTGTGAAATTTTTTTTTTTCTTTTTCTTAATTTCTTCATTTTGGTGTTATGGCGAAGAGAAGAGAATTTACGTGTTATTCCGGTGATTTCAAGTGTATAATGCTCCAGTTTTGAGCGAGAAAAAAATTCACGAACCGGACTTTCGACCCTGATGAGGCTATGTATTAGCAAAATATCAGATTTTATCATTATATTCGACACTTCAAAGTTTTCGAAATTCCCATTTAAATTTTACTTTAAAAATAAATGTCTTCAAAAAGTGTGTGACTATCTTTTACTTTAAATCCCGCTCGAAACTGGAGCATTATACACTTTAAATCACCGGAATAACACGTAAATTCTCGAGGCATCTCCGAAAAGATTCAGAGAATATGTGCCCTCTACAACATCAGGACGGTATTCAAGAGCGAGTCAATACTCAGACGGTACCTGGTACGAGTGAAGCCCCGCATGGAGGAGAACATGACCAAGAACTGCATATACTCCATCCCATGCAGTTGCAGAAAGGTTTACAAGGGTGAAACATGCCGCCCCCTTAAAGTAAGGGTGGAAGAACACCGAAAAGCCGTAACTAAAGGGGACGGAAAAATCGGGTATAGCCAACCATGTCTGGATGGAGAGAGGGGACCATCGCCCCCCCCCTATGGGATGAAGTAAAAATAATAAACAGAGAGACCCACTGGAAAGTGAGAAAACTTAAAGAAACAGCTCACATGCTCGGACATAACAACCTACTGAGCAAACCAAGCATAGAGCTGAATGCAATTTGGACACCTCTGATAGAGAGAGAAAACCTTGAATAACAACATAGGTTTAACATTAACAAAAACCAACTAAGAATTGTCCTAGTGATATATGGCCGAGTGGTCCTAGACGTTGTATCAAAGTTTACAGTTACCCAAAGGTGCTGAGTTCAATCCTGAAAGAAAAAAAAAACAGATCCCAGAGCCTAGTTGGAGTCCGAACACGGTACCCCTGTAATAATAATAAAGAGTTGGGTTCGAGACTCCTAATAAACAGTTCCCCAGTTCGATACAAAACACCCGATGAAGGCCGGAGGGCAAAACGGCCGAAACGTGTGACTATAACAACCAAGATGAGGAAGTGAGTTCGACAATCTCAATCAATGAAAACACCTCATCTCAAAAATACAGACAATATATATATTTATATATATATAATAAATTCCACAGCCAAACAACGTCGCAGCCACAAGAGCCATGACAGTCAACGAACCGGAAGTCCTTTCGCTTGTTCATTTTTATTCATACATCACATCATTTTAACACCCGGTTCCCTGCTTTGCTATAGCCTTTTTGTACTCTTCCTCATATATATATATATATATATATATATATATATATATATATATATATATATATATTACTAAGGTATCGCCGCTTATCAAAGTCAAAAGCTATTCGCGGATAAATGAACGGCGAGACAACACCGTGATGATTGGTTAGGACGGTGGTGATTGGGCAGAATGTTATTATTTAAGAGGGCGGCTCAGCAAGAATTCGTTTACATTAGACTTGAAAACAACCATATTGGAGTTAGTTGAAAAGCAACTTCGCGGTGTAAAAGTTCTTGTGGGCTGCGACGTTGTTTGGCTGTGGAATTTATTATATACAATCTCTCACATTCTGAAAATAATATATATATATATATTGTGACACCCTGCACTGATGATTCCTGAAAGGATGAAACACTTGTGTCTGTAGATATTTAATAATTATTATAGTAAATAATTATGTCAGCCGCTTTAAGAAACTCGTTTCTTATCGTTGAGCACTTTCAGTTGAAGTAAAAGTCGGTTAATTTAGCTCTTATGTGCAGATCATCATATAATGGTTAGATCACTCTGACCGGCGTTAAAAAAAACATTTAAAAATAAATGCTTAAAATTCAACAGCATTTCTCGCGGTTAATAGTGGCTGAATGCTAGATATGGCGTCTGTTGCCGAGTGCGAATCTATCGACCGGTGTTAATCGTACACCCTGCACAAATGATTCCCGAAAGGATGAAACACTAGTGCCTGTATGTATTTAATAATTATTCTAGTAAATAATTAAATATTTATAACATCTCTGGAAATTTTATCAGTTTTGTAGCTTTGATCGTCCAATTTTTTCAACGTTACATCATCGATTAGGCATATGTCATTTCCTGTATGAAGAAGAGAACTTTCCATTCGGACATTTATTTTCATGTTTATATATTTTCTTTTTCCAAAGTTCCTCGGATCTTTTTTTAGATCCAATTGTATTTATCCTTTATGGCTTTTAGTCTTTTCCCTTCTTTTCGGCCACGTTCATAACATATTTAATTTTGTAAATAACAGTAATTTGTAAAATGATTTTTCTATCACAGGTCTTGTCGTATTTTCTTTATATTATATGTTCAGTATATTTATTTATATTCAGTAGCTTTTAACATCCTTCTGTGACCTTTTGTAACGTTCTTTCTGTATCTTGTTTCATAATCGATAGTATACTCGAACGTATTTCTTTATTCTTTGCTGCACTTCAAACCTGAACAAAAATTAGGCATATGAACATGTCCTTCTTTATTGTCCTTGATCCTGAACAATTTACACAGTGAATTTACTTTTCCGGTAATAAAGTCCTCGTCTTCTTTCTTAACAACAAGTGCCGCCATGAGCTGGCACAACACCAAATAGTCGAAGGGTCAAGGAGGATGGAAAGACTGAGGAGTGAATGCAATTACCACACCTTTACTGGATAAATGCGGGGGGAGGGACTGGGATGTTGGGGAGACTTATTGCCACACAAATTCCAGTGAAGAGCAATGGTCATTGCCAATGAGAAATTAACGGATAGAGACTGCCGTGATAACACAAATTTATTTGCAAAGGTTGTCGAAAGAGGTGAAGATTACTGGAAATCTGGGGAGATTGTTGTCACCCAGACTACGGAGGAACATCACTGGTTTTTATCAGTGAGCAATCTCTGATGTGTGTGAGAACTCCTAGTGAGCGAAATAATAACCGTGAGAAAAACAAGGGTCAAGGAGATTGGAAAGATCGATGGGGAGAGCATTAATCCAACCTCTACCGGAAGAATGCATTTTTTTTTTTAGGGGGTTATTATCACTTAAATGGCTGCTGCTAGCGAGAACTCTATGGTAATCGGCTGTTGTGATAATGCAAATTCATTTGCAAGGCTTATCGAAGCAGGTGGAGAGTATTGGAAATCTGGGGAGACTAGTTGTCACCCAGACTCCAAGGATAACATTAATCAAACCTCCATTGGGTGTATGTAGAGAGTACTGGAACCTTGGAGAGGCTTATTGTCATCCAAATATCAATGAAGAACAATGATTGTTGCCAACGAGAAATCAATTATAAGTGCCTGTTGCGATAACGCAAAGTCATTTGCAATGGTTATCGAAAGAAGCAGAGAGTATTGGGAATCTGCGAAGTCTTGTTGTTAATCAGATTCCAGGGAACACCGCTGATTATTATCAGTGAGTAATCTCTGATAATGACCTGTGTATGAACTTCTAGTGAGTAAAGAAAAAAAAGTTGTCTGATTTCATATTTGAAGTTAATTGCCCCCGGGCAACGCTGGGTATTCCTGCTAGTATAATATTCATGTAAAAGTGCGACGAAAAGCAGGGACGAATGCGTGAATCAGAAATAACAAACAAATCCGACAATCATTGACCTGGGCATGTCTGTCTAAACGCCTCTTCTTTTCCCAAGATATTTGACATAGCCATGATCTCTCTCTCTCTCTCTCTCTCTCTCTCTCTCTCTCTCTCTCTCTCTCTCTCTCTCTCATTATATATGTATACCTTTCTCCCTCGTTCTCTCTTTTTGTCTCTTTCTCTCTCTCTCTTTCTCTCTCTCTCTCTCTCTTTGTTTCTCCCCCTCTCTCTCTCACACACATATTTTCCTTCCATTTTTATCTCTTTCTTTTTCTCTCGTTCTCTCCATCTACATCTATCTTCCTCTCACCATTTCTCTTCCTAGCTTTCTCTCTCTCTTCCTCACACACACACACACACACACACACACACACACACACACACACACACACACGAACGCACGGTCTAACAGACCACCACCCTTCGTTCCGTCACTTCCTCCTCTGCTATTTTTCTCCTCTCACGCAAAAACCAAGATCGTCTCAGCCGATTTCTACTGCGTCTCTCGCTTGACGCCCTTTTGGTTTCGTCATCAGTTGGATGACGTCATTCAAAAGATGGCGGCCACCTCTATATCTCAGCTGCTGCTGTTGCTGATGATGGTGATACGGGAGTTAATGCAATTCTGTGCGCCATGAACTTTTTTTTTCTTCTTTACCAAAAAAATTTTCTAACGAGTCAAAACTTCTTGCCTCGACCAGAACATCATCCGATTCATCACTACATTTAGCTTTATCTTTTCTTTTTTTTCTTCTGTTGTTTTTTTTTTGTCTTTTTTGTCTTGTTTTTTTTTTTTTTTTTTTTCGAACTTGTTGCTGGTACCCATCTCCTTTCTTCTCTTATGTCGTATAATTCATACAAATCGGAACAACGTCTTCGACAATCAGTCCGGCATAAACTTAGTGTTGTGGCGTTTTTCTCATCTCCATCCATCGGATCGAGGTGTTAGTTTTATTTAATTCCCTGAACATAACAAATTTGCACCACTTTTATTTCTCCTTATGAAGTCAAGATAAAATGATCCTAAACTTACGTCTGTAACCCTTATTCCAATTTTATAACCCTTATTCCAATTTTGATCAAGATTTATTAAGGATTATTATTATTATTATTATTATTATTATTATTATTATTATTATTATTATTTCACTCACTTGGAGTTCTCACACAGGCCATCATCAGAGATTGCTCACTGGTGTTCCCTGGAGTCTCCCCAGATTTCTAGTGATCCTAACCTCGAAAACACTCGCTTGCTGTTGATTCCTCGCTGACGATGACCATTTGTTTTCACTGGAATTTGGGTAGCAATAAACCTCATCAACGCCATAGTTCTCTCTGCACTGATCCAGTGGATGTCTGGTGAGTGTTTTTGCTGCTCGGTCTTTCTATCCTCCTTAACCCTTCGGCTATTTGGTGTAGTGCCAGAATTGATTGGCACTATAATTTTTCCCCCATTTTTTTTTTTTTTTTTAGTGGTGAGGAGGAGAGGAATATGGGTAGGGAGATTGGAAAGGGAGAGAGATTGGAGGGGGAGATGGGAAGAGATGGGAGATGGAAAGGGGAGGTAATAGTCAGTCTACAAATTATTATTATTATTATTATTATTATTATTATTATTATTATTATTATTATTATTATTATTATTATTATTATTATTTGTACTCACTAGAAGTTTCACGCAGGCTATCATCAGAGATTTCTCTTTGCCAACAATCGATGGTATTCTCTGGAGTCTGGGTGACAACAAGTTTCCTCAGGTTTCCAGTACTCTCCACGTCTTTCAATAACTTTTTCGTTATCGCATTAGCCGTCTACCATTAATTTTTCGTCAGTAACGACAATTGGCCTTCGCTAAAATTTGGGTGATAATAAGCCTCCAAGGTCCCAGCCTTCCTCCCACTCATCTAGTGTAGGTCTGGTTAGTGCTTTCTATCCTTGGTCTTTTCATTCTTCTTGACTCTTCACGACAATTTGGTGTGGCGCCTGTCTATGCCGACACTACCATTTTATTTTTAGGAGGGGGAGAAGGAGGGGGTCGTGGGTAGTTTATTTACAATTTTGCAATTTCAGTTTTCTTGGTTCCATGTGAGTTTCCACTAATTTTTTAGTTTTACTTCTATTGCAGTTTTCCATATGGTCGGTTAGTGTTTGTTATTTTGTTAGTTACTTTTCACATTCAAGTATTTTTCTTAAGATTTCCGCTGTTGAATAAATACGTATCAAGTGCGCTTGAAAACCAAATTACAACGCAATAAAATAAACAAATATTTTACTTGTTTGAAATTTATAATTTAAATATATTTCGGAGTC
The DNA here is from genome assembly GCF_053919585.1 of Euprymna scolopes. Classification (NCBI taxonomy): domain Eukaryota; kingdom Metazoa; phylum Mollusca; class Cephalopoda; order Sepiida; family Sepiolidae; genus Euprymna; species Euprymna scolopes. Next base: position 689,534 of record NC_136515.1, on the reverse strand, counting down.
AAACTCAGTCCTCAGTATTTTGTTTCGTTCATTCTTCTTCTTCTTCTTCTTCTTCTTCTTCTTCTTCTTCTTCTTCTTCTTCTTTCTTGCCATGTTGTAAAGTTGGAGACATAAAAACCAGTAGTAAAGATCCGCGCGTTGTCTCTCAGCGATTGTATTTTGAAATGTTTATTTTTGTAATATTGCGTTGTAATTTGACTTTCAAGCGCACTTGATGCGTATTTTATTTTATTCTAATTAAATCAACGCTTCTATAACGGAACTCACTCGCGTAGCCAACGCACTGTTCCCGACATCTCAAAATACAACCGCTGAGAAACAACGTGCGGATTTTTACTACTGACTATTCTTACTCCAACTTTACAGAATCGCAAGAAAGAATAAAAAAAAAAAGAAAAAAACAAAATACTGAGGATGGAATTTGACTCCGAAATATATTTAAATTATAAACTTAAAACAAGTAAAGTATTTGTTTATTTTCGTAATAGTTTATTGAAATTCGCCTGAGGCGCCCCTACCGGGGAAGCCGACGGGACTGCTAAGGCAATTTTTCAAACTAGTGTGCTCTTCTTCTAGAGCGCTTTCGTTTTTGTCTCGCATTCCGATCCTTGTGCCATGCGATCCCGACGCGGGAAAAAAGATAAATGTTGAGAACAGACCACCAATCCTCAACAATGACCTCGACTATTCCTGCCGGATCTTGGTATGCAATAATCACCCCGGAGGGTTAAAGTGTGTGGTTGTTCCTGATGGCTTCTCCACCTTTTCACTCAGATAGCTTCATCTTTTTTCTTCCCATCTCCTTTCGTTTTTTTTTTTACTGTTTTAATTCTTCTTCTTTTCACCACCGCATGGTCATTGTTGTCTGTTTCTCCTTTATTTTTTAAACGATCGAACTATCGTCGTTCAACGCTGGCCATATACGCGCCGCCATCAACATCTCCGTTGCCCAAACAGACGATCAAAAGCCATAACTAATCGCACCAGTTAGTAGTTTTAATTAAGTTATCGTCTTGTTAAAATGGTTGTAATAGCACCAGGCGATTACGTCAATATTTATTTTGCTGATGAGGTCGTATGTCAGTCCAGCACAATGGTTGCGACTACGGTGGAAAATAATTGCTAGAGTTCGGATTTCCCCTAAGACAGGGATTCCCAAAGTTTTCGAACGGGATGGGTGCATATTGCTGCATTTTTAGAGCTACTCGGGCCAAAATTAAAAAAAAAAAAAAAAAAAAATGACCAAGACGTGTTTTATATGGTTTTGCTTATTAGTTTTACTTTTTAGTGAAACTGGTTAGTGTTTTAAATTATTTTTTGAACAAAAAGAAAAACCACCATATCATTTTCGCACATTTCTCTATTTAAATTTTTCCCTGAATATTTTTACGTTTACCATAAGAGCTTCAAGGGTCGAATTAAAGCTTTTCATGAGCCGGATCTGGCCCACATGCCGTAGTTTGGAGACCCATGCTCTAAGACATATTGGGTTAAAGTTATAGTTAGGCTTAGGATCAGAGTAAATGTTCTCCAAAAAGAGTCTCCACTCTAATAGATCCGGCAGTGTCAAACAAGTTCCAACCTCTGTCTCATCGTCACAATGTTGCGTCTTTTGTTAACAAGTACTTTAATGGAATGTGCTCCGACGAACTCGTGGTATTGGTATTCTCCTCACCCCTTTGACATAAATACTCCCGACTTTTCTAAAAATCAACAACATCCCACCATTCACTGTAGAGGTCCCCAATGCAGGAGAGCCTTCTACCCAAATAATCGTTCTCTCGAACTGCTTTGGAATTCATCGACTGTACTAACATGCAGATGTTTTTTGTTTTTTTTTACATGGGAGTCACCACTTATCAAAGCCCAGAGACCACTCGAGGATAAGGGTTAATGAGGTAGAAATGGATTCTTTAGGGCAAACACGCATATCCTCGCGAGATGTTGTTACAGGAATATTATTCTGGAATGGTGCGTAGTGAAGAAACAGCAAAATTGTAAATCACCAGGAACACTGCGTAGATCCAAATCCAGATGCGCACACCCAACAAATTGAGAGGACGGTTAGACAGCAAGATCGAGATTTTGAAGAAAAAGCGAGGAGTTCCTCAGCATCTACTCCAGTCGCACTTGGATGAACACTGCTGGCATGTTTTGAAAGGAGATCACGACCACTTTGTAGCAATATTAAGTGATATTAAATAAGTTGAATTTTTTAGCATGTTTTATAAAATAGAACACAATAAATTCAAGAAGTATGTTTTTCTATCCTACTTTGGTAAGACTCAACGTAGACCCGAAAATAGGGTAGAAATCACACTATAGTAGCATTCAAATTGGTTTAAAGCTAGGGTTGATTATATTTATCTATCGCTTGCAAAGTTGACCGTGATCATGCAGTTGTTCTGTAGGTTCGTAGATTGCTCATCAGTCCGATCCAAGCTCTGAAGTATTTCCCGCAAACAGGGCATCTGTGGGATGATTTTGTAGGAGAGATGTTGATTGCTCTTGTTTAATGAATACTAAGTTTCGTCTTAAGCCTTTCAATGCGTGCAGATTCAACAACCGTATCTCCTTTGTGATGTGCAGTACACCAAGAACATTTTTGAGGACTAAATTTTCACATAAGTAAAAAAAACTGAATTGTTTGAGGGACATCTTCAAGTAATTCTTGAACAGTTTCCATTTCTTTCCTACGGTTCTTTTTCTTTTAGGCAGCTCACCAAAAATAAGCTGTTTTGGGACTCTTGATTCTGACATGGAGCATGTATGATAATATATATATATATATATATATATATATATATATATATATATATATATATTAAATCTCCGAAAGAGTTTAACCGGATCAATCAAAATGAAGTTGCCGTGAGCCTTTATCACTTTGGAGCGGTAGAGAGAAACAAGGAAAAAACTGTTAAAACAGCCAATAAAGAACAGAAAGAGAAAGAACGACTCAGATAAGAAGAAAGGCTTCTTAATAAGCGGATTAAGGAAATGCAAGGTGACCAGGAGTTGGTGAGAAAGCTCTCGTCTGAATTAAGAAAAGGGTACTTAAGCTTTCAAGAGCTGAAAACGCAAGGAAACGTCGACAAAAGAAACGAAAAGCGAGACGCGACTTTGAAAAGAACCCATTTAAGTTCACCAAGAAATTGTTCGAGGAGGCAAAGGGGTGAGTCCTCAATATTCCGAAAGAAGAGCTAGAAACACGCCTTCAGAAAAAATTACCGCGCCACTCACCGAAAATCGTCTGGGTTCTTTTAATGGAAAAAAAAAAAAAAAAAAAAAAAAAAATACGCCCACACTCCCCGAGAGTAAAGTTCGATAATTCACCTTTAAAGCTAGTTGAAATAAAAGACTTTGTCAGCAAAGCGAGAGCAGAGTTCACATGGAATAAACTGGTTTTCCCATTAACTTTGAAAATTAAAAGATGCCCTAAGGTATTAGCAATCCTGTGGAAGCTGTTACAGATAGCATACGCAAAGAAGTTCGTAGCAAAGAATTGAGGACTGGCAGATGGAATCCATATACCAAAGGAAATAAACTCCCAAACTCTAGACCAATTTCGACCAATTTCCTTACTCAATGTAGAAATTAAATTTGTTTTTCGATATTATTGCTAAAAGGATGGCAAAATTCGTGCTAGACAATGATTATGTCAATTCTTTAGTACAGAAGTCTGGGATTCCCGGCTTTCCAGACTGTATCGAACATACCACCATGTTGTGAGACCGAATTAAAACGGCTAAAAATAATAAATCTGCCTTACTTCATGTCATTTGGATAGACTTAGTAAAACACCAATTACTTGAGAAGGCAATGGAGATTTTTGGATCCCGGAAGATATTAGGAATCTCATATTAGTATATTTCAAATGTACATATATGAGATTTTCTAATAATAATTATATTCAACCAACTGACAAAAGTTGAATATTGGCATTATGATGGGATGTGTTATCTTCCCACTACTATTTGTGTTGGTAATGGAGATGATATTGCGTAATGCCGAAAATGACACCAATAAGAAAAAGTTCCCTTCTATGAAGGCGTTGTTGGATGAGGTGACATTAGTCATAGAATCAAAATCACACATGCAACAAATGATTATTCGCTTACAGGAGATCTTCAGATGAACCGTGATAAAAACATGAAAATATTGCAGTTTATTTATAATTAAAGAATTCTACAAGACGAAAATTTTTGTCGATGAAAACGAAATCACTATAATCCATGAAAAAAGCGTAAAGAGCTTTGGTCGCCGTTTTTCTTTATCTCTGATTGGTCGACATCGTTGGTAGAACCTTATTAAAAAGTTAAAAGATGGATAACGCTCCACTGATAAGTGTGACCTCATAAACAAAAACAAGTTATGGTTCATTTACTTTGGGTTAATTCCAAAGTTATCTTAACCAATGCAGATTTACGAGATCTCACTCACACAACTTGAGACAATGGAACGCCTGATCAGCAAGTTTATGTAAAAAGGTAGGGGTGCTAATTTCCTGACAAACGTAGCACTATACAGTTCATCAACGAAGTTAAAACTTCCAACGTCGTCACTTGTTGAGGAATATAAATTGAGTAAAGCGCGACTTTTCTAGATGCTGCGTGACTCTCACGACCCAGTAGTGAAGAATACAAAACCAGCAGTAATATTTGGTCGAAAATGGAAAGCAAAAGAAGCTGCAGAAGATGCAGAATCGGCTCTTAAGATGCAAAATATAGTCGGTGCTGTGGCATGTGGGAAACCAGGTCTAGGTCTATACCCAAAACAATGGTGGTCCAAAGAACTGTAAAACAGAAGGGAATGGTTTTAAAAGAATTCATAATTTTGAGGAAGCCAAGCGCATTTCTACAGCTTTAAGTCAAAGTAAACAAGGGGCACGGCATAACAACTTTAATAGCTTCTTTCCTCGAACTTCCAGCCGTTGGAAATCATTCCTTGCACCTTGACTGTATCGACATGAAATTTAAATGGAATGTGAACAAACATCTTGTTACACAACTCTTCACTTAGGATGTCCCTATAAATCTTGTCCCTCATTAACAGTAGACCTATAACATCTTAATAACATTGTGTCTTGTTATGGGTGAATAAAAATTTAAAAGATATGTAAGATATTCATCTGAGCCTTCAGTTTAAAAGTTATTTCTCCCGACTAACGCCGACTTTCTTCTCTTTCTCCTTTTCCTCCTCAACATTATATTCAAACACATTTTTTTTTTGTTTCACTGTATTTAAAATAGCAATGATAAAATTTTAAGAAATTCACTGCAGTTTTAAATTTAATTTACTCGGGCAATGCCGAGTTCCATGCATTTCTCCTTCTCCTCCTTAACATTATAATGAAGCACATCTTTATTTGTTCTACTTTACAGCTCTTCTTGAACATTATATTCAAACGTATGTTGTTGTCTTACTGTATTTAAAATGGCATAATCATAATCACGTTAGCACACCGACTCCCATCAGATCGCCGAAGTTAAGCAAAGTTAAGCCTGGTCAGTACTAAAATGGGTGACTATTTGAGACTTCCAAGTGCTGTATGTACTCTCTGCTTATCTCGGCATTGTTTCCAGTTATTGTGAACTTTTCTTTGCCATTGGACGTAAGCAACGTCGATTCAGAAGAGGTGTGGTTAGGATTTGCACAGCTCTTGCCTTACAATTACAAGAGGATGTGCATTGTTTCTTGGGAATGAATCGCGGCATCAAATAATGTAAGAAATTCACCCGAGCCTTCAATTTTAAATTTATTTCACCTGGGCAACGTTGCGTGACTTATCTTTCTTCCTTCTCCTCCTTAACACTATAATGAAACACATTTTTGTTTTACTGAATTACTAAAAAAAAAAAAAAAAATGTAAGAAATTAAACCACCATTTTCGTTTTTGAACGCAACAAGATTCACCACAATTATAAACCCTACCTTAATCTCGCCTTGTGCTATAATTACGCACCTTGTGAGTAAGTAAGCGAATATCGTGATGATCTTCCTATCCCTTGTTTTGCTGCGTGGGTCGTTTTAGAACGATGCACTGTGTTGCTATTTGTTTCTCTTAAGTTTCACTGAGGCGCCGTCCTTTCCGTTCACGCATAAAGTCGATACCTTGAATTCTTTTGCTCATTTTTCGTTTACTTTCTATCAACTGAAGAAAGTTTTTTTCTTTTGTAGATTTGTTTGTATTGCGTTGGCGATCGGCGCTCAAAACGAGACCAGTTGGGTGCAATGCATTTTGGGAATAAACCAGTAATGACGGCATTACCCCAATCGCATTTATTTACGTTCGCCAAGACATTGGTTCTTTCACGTTTTTTCTTTCTTTCTTTCTTTCATCTTTCTTTCTTTCTTTCTTTCTTCTTCTTCTTCTTCTTCTTCTTCTTCTTCTTCTTCCTCCTCTTTTTCCTCTAACTCATTCTTCCTCTCCTATTACTCCTTCTCCTCCTCTTACTCCTCTTACTCCTCCTCCTCTTCCTTATTCTTCTTCTCCTTCTATTACTATTTCTACTTCTCCTTCTTTTTCTTCTTTTTCTTCTTCTTGTACTAATATTTCTTCTTCGCCTACTCTTCTTTTTCTCCTCCTCCTCCTCCTCCTCCTCCTTCTTCTTCTTCTTCTTCTTCTTCTTCTTCTTCTTCTTCTTCTTCTTCTTCTTCTTCTTCTTATTATTATTATTATTATTTTTATTCTTTTTCTTCTCACCCATCTTTCACCCCAAACAAGGCACACTTTCACTGTGACGTAAAGGACTACTATAAATTGGGATCTATATCCGTAGAAACATCCCAAGTCGAAAGTTGTACAGCGAGATGTTTGTTCACATTGCATTAAAATTTCTGCATGTTGCTACAGTCAGAGAATCAAATAGCAGGAAGAGAATCCCAAAAGCAAAAGGAAAGAACCTACGATAAATGTTAAGGAGTAAAAATTGAGGTCAAAGATAAAACAAAAAAGTTTGACCTCTCAGCTAATTTTTGGTGTAAACATTTGAAATTTTACATAAAGTGTATTTAGACATAGAGCGAGCTTTTTAATCGTTTTTTAGCTGAAAATTTGGCTGCCAAGGGGTCAGAGTTAAAAAAGATTTGACCTTTGCGGTCTCCAGCAAACTATTTAGCCAATTTTGGGTCTAAACATTTGAAATTTAAATAAAAGGTATTCAGATATGCAGCAAGCGTTTTAATCAGTTTTGGGGCAGAAAATGTGGCTGTCAAAAGGTTAAAGTTGGAAGAGTTGACCTTTGCAGACTCTACCAAACACATCCACCAAATTTGGGTCTAAATACTTGAAATTTTAGATGTAGGTTACTTGGACATGAGTCAAACTTTTAAATATAAATATAAATATGCACATAAAGTTACGAACAGTACATATGGCCCGAGCAAGGCAGGACTGAGAGGTTTCACTTAATGCCATAACCAGCAAATTGTAGCATTGCTACAAATATAATTTGCTGATTTCTTTCTGTTCTCTGATGAGAAGAATAGCGACAATAGCATTCTTTGAGACTCCACGGAATAAAAACTTTGTAAATTAGTTTTTGGAGTATTCAGTCGAACAATAAATTTTGATTGTAAGTTTCAACTTACAGTTTTAATTTTATTTTTCTTATAATACGCTCTACTCTCTATTGCATATTGAGATTTTTTATTCGGTTGGGGTTAAATTATCTGTATATAAATACTGGTATTTATATTAGATTGAAGTTTACCGTTGCGTATATCGGGTTAACACTACATCCTTTTGATTTCATTTCTCATATATATATATATATATATATATATATATATATATATATATATATATATATATATATATATATATATATATAAGGTAAAATTAAAAGCCAAGAACAATGCGAGATTTTTTTTTATATAGAGTAAAATTAAATGAAAACAAAAGAAATAAATTTCTTTTTTTTGTTGTTTGTTTTTTCTTTTCCACACAAATTTTAACTCTAAACAACAGTAATTTTTTTTCTGTTGTATTCAATGGTGTTATAAATCTCAATATATTTCAGACCTATTAGTCCTTTTTCAAGAGAAGACAGCGGAAGAGTGTTCAAAATTGGAAAAGCAGCCGCAGAGTTTGCCACGTGATACCGCGAAATATAGAACAAAAAATGACGTTAGGAGAACGTTAAAATAAATCAGTTGATGTTTGAAATACTTGTTGCGTTTGTGAATCAAGGGAGATGACTATTCAAGCCAGGTTTTTTTTTATTATTATTTTAATTATTGTTTTTCTTATGTTTTAAACTTATATTATAAAAGCGGAGCTCAATTCCAGTCTATTGTTTAGTGTGGGAGTATTTTTTTGAAATAATTAAAGATTCGAGGATACGAAGTTGACCTACGTTTCTTGAAGGAACAAGAATGTTGATGTGAAAATCTGGTTCTGAATTAATGCAAGTGCGAATATGTTTATAGAACGACGAAGCAGTAGTGTTTAAGTGCTCTTTAATGCGGTGGTGAAGCAATCTGGTAGTGCTTCCGATGTAAGATGCACTGCATTTAGCGCATTGTAGGTCGTAAACAACGTGGTTCTTAAAGCATAAACCTGTGTGTGATATTGGGCAATTAGAGAGTGAAGCAGTTTCGTTTCAGTTATTTTATCTTATTTTATTTATTTATTTATTTATTTATTTATTTTGTTTATTGCTCCAGTGTTGCTTTATTTTGTTTTCATTAAAACGTATATATTGAGCACTCTTGTATGTACCTCGTTAAAAAATCATTGTTTGCTTCACCTATGGGCAATATTACCTTGAGATCTCCACTATTATATAAAATGAATTTGTGTGTGTTCGTTCCCTATGGATTCCAAAACGGCTGGGGCGATTTTTATGAAATTTCACACGAAAGTACTTTATGAGTCTGGCAGTGTTCTGTATACAGAGGACCAAAGTGTTTTCTATATACATTTGTAGATTAACAACCTCTACCGAATCAATCTCTCTCAAAAAATAAATAAATAAATAGTTTCTACTTATTTAGATGGTTATTATTTTTAGTATTTTCCGAGTGTAGAGTATCGTATCAGTATATAAAAGATGATGTAAAATGATCCACCATTATTTGAATTTTTGATGCGTAACGTGCAACGCAGAAGACATTCGTCTCTCTCCCACGGCGGAGTGATGTAACACAAGGTTCGAAAAGTGAGATTTGAAGTGTCAACGCTTTATATAAAAAAAAAACTGGCTTGCAAAAAATGCCTGGCTTGTCCCGTCAGCGTTCTTTAGCAGGGGACCTCAGATGCTTTGCAATAAACTAACTTAAGTTAATTATTGGATTTTAATTAATTATAAGGTGAAACTCCAATGATTCAAACTCGATAGATAACGACAAACTTCCACCCATTAATATGGGAGGGGCGATTATCATCAAAAGTGTCCTGAATTGTTAACTTAGCACCGGACTTACTACTTAGATATAAATAAGTCACTTGTACCCATTCCCCTCCTCCCCCCTTTTTTTAATGGAGAGTAGATAATACAGTGGATGTGTTATCGGCAGCTCCAGTAACTCTCGCTTCTCCTTTTTTGTCCCTCAGTCCTCATTCAATGAGTGATTTTTCTGACAAATGGTGAAGAAAAAGCTGCTTAAAGGTCGGTAGTACTTGGTGACCAGTAGTCTGAGATGTCGGAAATTTTTCTGTCTCTGTCTGTCCTTGTGGCCATGTTACTAGTAAGGGTGCTGGAGGTAAACGTTTTGTCTGGGCTGACGTAATCCACCTGATAGTCAGGGACCCGAACCTTGAATTAACCACTAAGGAGGCTGTCCTATCAGCAGGTGCAAAGTACTGGGACTGCTGTATTGCCATTTGGTGAGTGGATCTGGGCCATGCAGAAATCTCTGGTGGGGCCTCTCAATGTCATACTAGTGGGTAATTGTTACGGCTTTACCTTTTCGTGTGCTACAAAAAAATTTTCCTGTCTTTTTCTCTCTTACTTTCCTTCTCTGTACTGCTCTAACCAAGTATGCCGACCTATTCCACAAATCCCAAAACCTCAGCATGAAATATCTCCACAATAAAAACTCGATTAAACTTAGAACCCCATCTTCCAACGTAGACCCCTACTAACAGGTCTCCTTCTCCAACATCAGGGGTCTACGTTCCAACCTTCCAGAGGTTGAAACCCAATTACAGGAGACGAAACCGAACATATTATTCCTAAGTGAAACTGGAATAGGGCCGACCACTTCCCTAGATGAGTTCATAATTAACGGATATTCTAACTTAACAGCTAAATCTGACCCCCAAGATCGCCATGGGCATAGAATATGTGCCTACATTAAGGATGGCTTCCCGTGTGGCAGGGATATCTCTAGAGAAGATCCTAATTTACCCTATATGTGCTTCAGGGTTGCACTTTCTAACACCACTGCATTTATATATGCTTTCTATCGGCCCCACAACAGTGGAGTTACTATCTTTAAGAGCATATCTGAGAAAATAGACCACATACTGTCTGCACATCCCTCGGCTAACATCCACATCTGTGGTGACTTCAACGTCCATAACGTGGAATGGCTGACCCATTCAAAGAAGACAGACGATGAGGGGAGGTTTTGTCATGATTTTGCCATTGCTTATGACCTCGCTCAGATTGTTCGCGAACCCACCCGTGTGCCCGATACATCCGGTCAATATGCAAGCCTCCTAGACCTTTTTCTCTCAATTTCCCCTGAGCTATGTTCATGTTCCGTTCATTCGTCTGGGTGAGGCTCCATGTTTTGACAAGCTTCTGGGTTTGACCTTTACTCCTGATCTGAAATGGAACACGTACATCAAGTCTGTTGCCAAGGTCGCTGGAAAGATAGTGGGATCCTTCTACCGCTCCAGAAGATATCTCACTACTGATGCAATTCTCTATCTATATAAAAATCAAGTACGTCCAAGGATGGAATACTGTTGCCATATCTGGGCAGGAGCTGCTAAAAACAGCCTATCCTGCCTTGACAGAGTACAAAATAGACTTCGTGGCTTAGTGGGGGATGCCCTTTTCTCTACCCTGCAACTTCTCTCCCACAGAAGAGACGTTGCGAGCCTATCCTTGTTTTATCGTTATTTCCATGGCAGGTGCTCGTCTGAGCTCCAATCTCTGGTCCCCCCTCGCCAATCTTTCACGAAAAACACCCGTCTAGCTGAATCCACTGTGAAAAATTTCCCCCCCCCTCTATATCTGTACCTAAATCAAAACGTGGATTCCATGAACAAAGCTTCTTTCTTAGAACTGCACGCCTGTGGAACTCTGTTTCGTCTGCCTGCTTCCCACCGGACTACAACTTGGATGTCTTCAAGTCCAACATTAACAAATTCCTAATGAACTGCCCCCTTAAGTAAACACTTCATCAAATCTCCACACTAACGTAATGTACTTGCAATAACCCTTATCCCTGAGTGGCTTCCGGGCCTATATAAGTGGTGAGCACTGTGTAAAAAAAAAAAAAAAACTTATTCTATTAATAAGAGGGAAAAGGCAGAGTCTGGGAGGATGGATCTCATAAAACTCCGCAGGACAAGAGATGTCCGGAATTAACTGCGAACAAGCCATTTCCACATTGGCCTAGAATCTGTTAGCTTTGGTGCCAAGGGAAAAGTGCAACTGCAGAAGCAAACGCATGTGATGTATATAACAAAATGGCAATTACGTTCCGTGCAGTTATCACCATGACAACTGTTTCATATTTATTTCGTTCTTTCTCCTGTACATTAACGGTTCATGTAGAAACAGGGCGAAAGGAGATTCGTTTCTCAACAAAACCAACCGGAAGTCACTTATGGGTAATCTCAGTGCAGACAATCTCGTACTTTGACGTCATTGGTTAGATTATTGAAAAGATAGACGCCAGACATTCTGGAGCTCCGGATCGACGCAAGGGAAAAACCGCGTGGATCTATCGATTCGACTTGATTCAAACAACGCCTTTTCATCGACATCCTTGTCGACGATATATTTACGTGATCACGGCTGGGTTTCGCCATCTTAAGAATTATCGGTGCTTCTGCATTTACCGACACACGAAATTGGCTCGGGTTCACTCGACAGCTAACGGAAATAATCGGAAAAGGTCGGTCGAGCGTTCCTCAATTTTTAACGAACGCGTTGTCTGTTTTTAGCTAATACATATCTGTGAAAGCTACTTTATTTTTTATACATTGTAAGAAATAATGAAATTATTTTAATCGCACAAGTCAAGGTTAAGGTTGGTTTAGATGCATGTTTGCAATTTTATTTATTGTATTTCCATGTTTTTCCTGTTTACCATTATCATTTTCTCATAGCGGTTTACGTTTAGCGATTGGCCGTTTCCAGTTATTCCCGTCAACGGCCATGCACATCCGACAAACTTCGTGGAAACCGCGGGTCGGTAAATGCAGAAATACCGCATTGTCTTGCCACATTTTTATTTACACAGAAAATAAATTATGCAAATTGTTTTTTGTGATAAATTTGTAGTTTTTCACATAAAATGGCGGACGACTGTGACGCCCATTAGTCATCTGCGATTTTAAGGCATTATATTTTCTTAGATTTCGGATTCATTCATAAAGACAAAACACTGGTTTTATTTTCACAATGGAATCAAAAACAAAACGATTTTCTAATATTATGTTTTATTTTTTTATAAATTGATCCGAAATATAACGAAATATAACGAAATATAACGCTTACCACTTCCCTTATTACTACTACTGTTACTTATGTTGCTATTATTACTAATATTATTATTGGGTTCACATAATTACCTTCTGTGTTTTTGTTTTTGTTTTATTACAATGTCCAGGCAGTTAGTGTATCTTGTTTAAGTTGATTTCCTTGGGACTTCAGCTGTTTTAATTTTTTTTAATTATTATTTGTACTCACTAGGAGTTCTCACACAGGTCGTCATTAGATATTACTCACTGATCACTGATAACAACCGGTGGTCTTCCCCGGAGCCTGGGTGACAACAAGTCTCCTCAGATTTCCAGATAACCATTGACAACGACTTTGCATTATCACATCAATAGCTTACCATTGATTTCTTGCTGAATTGATCTTCTCTGGGATTTGGGTGATAATAAGCCTTCCCAAGGTCGCAGTACTCTTCGCACTCTTCCAGTGGATGTCTGGTTAGTGCTTTCCTTTCTCGGTTTTTCCATCCGCCTTAACCCTTCATACTTATTTTGTGTGGTATTATCCGAATCAGATACACTATAGAACATTTCTAGCAGATCTCTTGCGTGTGTTATTCCTTATGTCTTATTTTACTTCTGTTGCAATTTTATGTGGCTTCTTAGTGTTAGTGGTTTATGTAGGTTGACTTTCGCATTCGAGGGTTTTCTTAAAGAATCCAATTGTCTTCATCATGTCTCTCTCTCTCTCCCTCTCTACCAAAAACGAAAGGATCTTCTATAAACAAAGCTTTTTCCCTGGAACATCCCATCAGTAGAACAAAACACCACAATGCTGCTTCTCAGCCGACTTCTACATGGTCGTCTTCAAGCCTAATGTAAAGAAATACTTGTTGAGCCGTCCTATTGAATAATCAATTTCTCTTAAAGAATCGTATGCTTTTTCCACATACTGCTTTCAATACTCTCGGGTGGCTACCAGCGTCCAACATACAACCTCTTTAACCCTTATTTTCGAGGGAGCCACGCCTAGCTTTGATAAGTGACGACCTATTTGTAAAAAAAAAAGACAATAGCAAAAACATCAACACACGTCACGTTCACGGTATGACCCGACGAGTAACACTTTTCTCCACTAGTAAGTAGTAAGTATTCAGGTATGGCTAGATTCAATTGCTAATAAAAGTAAATAATTCGTAGATAAGGTAACTAAAACACTAAAGTCTGTATTAGGGGTCAACAGGGTTCTTGGCGGTTTGACGTGGTCATTAAGGGCTAAACTAACCGGTCACACGCTGTTTCAAAGGTGTGAGCTAATTTGAGAAAATTACCTCCTCCCCCGGATGAATTCCCTTAGGATAATCTAGTTGTGAGCTTAGCGAAGTAGTAATTATTATGGGGTGGTCAATTCAATCCCTGTCAAGAGATCAATTTATAGGATTGGGTCCATTTAATATAGAAGCCCACACACACAGAGTGGTTAGAGAAAAATAGCCATATCTCGTTTGGCACTCTTATAGGGGCGTCACAAGAATTATGGATTTACTCTGGCCTGCGGGATACATTTTCCTCCTCCTCTCCCTCCTTTTTTCCTCGTTTCAATGAAATAAGAGAGACGATAATGTCCACAAGAGGTTTAGAAATAGAGATAGATAGATAGATAGATAGATAGATAGAGAGAGAGAGAGAGAGAGAGAGAGAGAGAGAGAGATGGGATTTATGGATGTGCATAGAGTAGTTATGTTAGTATGTATTTTGCAAGCTAACTGATGTATCTAGCATTCTGTTGATTGGATGTTCTAGTCTACGCTAGTATTCACGAGCAGCAAGATGTAGTACAAGGCCAACAATAAAACAATTATCTGTTCAAAAGGAGGAGTTAATGCCTGGAACGACAACTCGGTGGGGTCAAACATAACTATACACCACTCGGATCCAAATATCTAAAGAACTTGTGTCGAGTAAATATTTTATTTTGAATTTAAAATAAAATCTGCACGGCTAACAGCACCCCCTTCTCCATAACCAATATGCTGCCAGACCATCAACAATAAAGTAATTACCTGTTCAGGAAGAGGAGCTAATGCCTGGGAGGATAATCCACTGGGCCGAACAAACTATACTCCGCCTGGATCCATAACAAAGAGCCTGTGGCAAGGGAGATATTTTAGTTTGAATTCAAAATAAAATTTTTATGGGTAGCAGCACTCCTCCTAAATCAATATCTTGATCAAATCCATTACTTCAGATCATCGACAATAGAACAATTACTTATCCAGAAAGAAAAGTTAATTCCTAAGACGACAATCAACCGGGGTGAACAAAGCTTCTTTCTTAGAACTGCACGCCTGTGGAACTCTGTTCCGTCTGCCTGCTTCCCTCCGGACTACAACTTGGATGTCTTCAAGTCCAATGCTAACAAATTCCTAATGAACCGCCTCCTTAATTAAACACTTCATCAAATCTCCACACTAACGTAATGTACTTGCAATAACCCTTATCCCTGAGTGGCTTCCGGGCCTTGATAAGTGGTGATCACTGTGTAAAAAAAAAAAAAAGAAAAAAGATCCGAACCAAACAGCTTGTGTCCAGTTCATGTTGCCTGTGAATGCTGTCGAGGAGTTTGAAGGATAAGCTCCAAGGTAGGGTTCTATTAATCATAGCTATATGTGTTTGAGAAGGTTTCTTGTAATTGTTAGAATAAAGAAGCTAAGTCTTAAGAGCACTAAAGTTACTAACCATTTACGGATCCATTCTATTATAGACTGGAGGTTGTTTTCTAAGATTCTGCCATTGCTTTAGATATGTGTAACCGCGTTTTCCTCTCGTGTCTATTATAGAGCATTGCATCTTCAACAAATATAACCATCTCATGCACAATTTTACCACGGAGGTTGTTTATAAATATCAGGAATAATAAAGATCTGCTGGGTCCTTCAGCCTCACTTTCTTTCTCACTTCGAGCTGGAACTTTCTTTAGGAAGGGACTTTTCTCTCCTCTCACCGTTTTCTCTGCTTGAGCAAAAGCACAGTTGCCTATCCATCCGAGTTCGGTCTTTTATTCCTCTCAGATCTCGGGAATTCTCGCGGTTAGTCTCACCCTCTTCCCCATAAAACCAACCACGTCTACCACTTCTTGTTCTTCCTCTTCTTCCTCTTCCAGCTCCTGTGTGTTAACAACAAACAGAGCAGTCTTTCTGTCTTTTGGAGGTGAGTGCATTAGAAGAATTACTACTACAAAGTCCAGGGATCGCTCCATGAGGCACTCCCTTATTAATATCATGTTGTTTGGATGTACGTCCATCAGGAACCACCTGGATTTTCCTCTTATCTAAGAAGGATCTTAATATATTTAGCATTCGTACAGTAATGCCATCGGATTTAATTTTCATTAGAAGTCCTCGATGTCAGACCTTGTCAAAGGCTTTGGATATAATTAATTCCTAGGACGACAATCCAATGGGGCTGAACAAAACTATACTCCAGTTTTTAATCTAGGTTTTAATTTGAATTCAAAATAAAACATTTAGGACTAACAGCACCCAAACCCACAAATCAATATATTATCACAAAAATCACGACTTCAGACCACCAACGGTGAAAGTTATCCGACTGGAAAGAGCAGTCAATGCCTGAAAGGATAACTCACTGAGGTTAAACAAAACTATTCTGCATCGGATCCTAACTAAAGGTCCTGTGGCAGCCAATTATTTTCAATTCAGAATAAATTATTTTAATAGCACCCAACCCTCAAATTAATGCCTTGGTCAAAATCACAACGTACACGAATTGACCGATTTTCTGTATTTTTCTGGTTCATATTTTTTATGTCCTCATCGGAGTGTCCCGGATTTCTGATAAATATTGTCACCTTACATGACCAAGAATGTGGGATGGGCAGAAACACGTGCTCCGGCGACTACAAATAGTGATGAAATATTTGTGGTAAATCCGTCTCCATTGTTTTTGCTCTATTGTAGGAGTAGTCTGGAATGCTGATTGAAGTCTCAAACACGTTGTCAGTCGCTGTTTATGTTGAAATGTATTGTGTCACGTGACTGAGAAAGTTGGTTTCGTCTCGAAGGAGTTTCTCAAGACATTTTGAATCGCGTTTGGAAATGATGGATACGACGATTCCTAGCGGAAATATATTTCTTAGAAATTCTAACACTTTCAGGGAGGGAAAAAAGAGAAAGGAAAAGGAGTGGGGAAAAAGAGAAGGAAAGAGAAAGGAGTAGATGGAATAATAGATAAAGAGAGAGCAAGAGGAAGAAAAAGAGTAAGTGTGGTAGAAAGATGAAGAAAGAGTGGAGAGTGAAAGCAAAAATAGTAGTAGAAAAATAGAGAAAGAGGAAGAAAAACAGCGAGCAAGATCTATCTATCTATCTATCTATCTATCTATCTATCTATTTATCTATCTATTTATCTATCTATCTATCTATCTATTTATCTATCTATCTATCTATCTATCTATCTATCTATCTATTTCTATCTATCTATCTATCTATCTATTTATCTATCTATCTATCTATCTATTTATCTATCTATCTATCTATCTATCTATTTCTATCTACCTATCTATCTATCTATCTATCTATCTATCTATTTATCTATCTATCTATCTATCTATTTATCTATCTATCTATCTATCTATCTATTTCTATCTATCTATCTATCTATCTATCTATCTATCTATTTATCTATCTATCTATCTATCTATCTATCTTATTTATCTATCTATCTATCTATCTATCTGTTTATCTATCTATCTATTTCTATCTATCTATCTATTTATCTATCTATCTATCTATCTATCTATCTATTTCTATCTATCTATCTATCTATCTATCTATTTATCTATCTATCTATCTATCTATCTATCTATCTATCTTATCTATCTATTTATCTATCTATCTATCTATCTATTTATCTATCTATCTATCTATTATATAAAAGTCACAGTGTGTGTGGGTTCCTTCCTCATAGGTTCCGAAACGATTGAGCCTATCTTTTGCAAATTTCACACAAATGTAATTTATATGTCTGGCAGTGTTCTTAGATATATTTTGTATAGAAATTCATCCGAAAGTATCGAAAATCGAAAAAATCTAATCTTAAAAATAGTTTTCTTTCTTATAAATAAAAAAATTATTTTTGCAGGAGAATATTTTATGTTACACGAGCAAAGAGAGATAATAAAATTTCAGCAAATCATTTCTTCTTTAAAAAAAAAAATTATTATAATCTAGAGATATAGCTCAGTGGTAGAACATTCGGCGACAGATCGAATAGTTCCCTGTTCAACCCGGGTGTACCTCACCATTTTATTTTATTATCATTTTTTTTTTTTAATTATTATTATTATTTTATTTTATTTTATATATTTATTTATTTTTTTGCAAATTAGTCCACCGGGCAAAGTATTTCTCGTAAAATATAATAATCAATAGAGGATTGATTCTATAATAATACATACACAATCTGCATAAATTAAAATACCATGTTTAAGCGTATTGTACGACTAGGCAGCGCCGGGCTGCAAGCTAATATATATATATATATATATATATATATATATATATATATATATATATATATATATATATATATATATATATATCATATCATATCATATCTTGCTACGATGTACGATGTGCAGACCGTTACGATTATAATTGATCTAATCAGACAAGAACATTTTTAAATTAAAAATGTTCAAGACCATTTTCAATTTTAGAGGAGAGAAAATATACTTCGCCAGGATTGGCGTAAAGCAAGGTTGATGTTTTTTTCTCATAAGAACATTAATTGAAAATGGCCCTGAACTTTTTTCAGTTTAATTTTCTTTTTTTTTTTTTTTTTTTTTTTGCCTGGTGAGATCAAGTATGATCGTAACAGTCTGCACATCGCAACAAGATATGACTGTATTTACATAAAGAAAAATAAAAACTATAATTTGCTCTCTTTGATTGCGCACTATCAACGACCCTTGTTAAAATTCAATTATTCTTAATCTTTGGATATCTTTCAACCTGGAATATATATATATATATATATATATATATATGCATATATATATATATATATATATATATATATATATATATATATATATATATATGCATATATATATATATATATATATATATATATATATATATATATATATATATATATATGCATATATATATATATATATATATATATATATATATATATATATATATATATATATATATATATGCATATATATATGCATATATATATGCATATATATATATGCATATATATATATGCATATATATATGCACATATATATACATAGATAGATATATACATATACATGGATAGATATATATATACATATATATACATATATATACATATATATACATATATATATATATATATATATAGAGAGAGAGAGAGAGGGGGGAAGGTGATAGAAAAGACAGGCAAAAAGAGAGACATAAAGGCAAATAGTGGTGGAAAAATATATATAGAAAGAAAGACATAGATATAGAGAAAAAACAGGAAACCTGGTGGAGAGAGGTCGAAAGGAAGTAGAGAGAAACACAGAAAAAGGGTGAGAAAGTGCGGTATTAGAAAGAAAGAAAAAGGAGACAGACAGATAGGTAAAGAGAAATGGTAGAAAAGTACAGAAAGACTGAGAAAAACAGAGAGATAAAGAGAGAGAGAGAGAGAGAGAGAGAGAGAGAGCGATAGAAAGAGAGAGGGAGGGGAGAGAGAGCACGCTTCCGTTCAATCCCGGGATATAATTAACTCCCTGGTATTCCCAATTTGTCGCCAATTTTAGTGCTGATCAGGCTCAACATCGCTTAACTCCGGCGGTCTAACAGGAACCGTCGGGTTAGTTCGCGTGATGTGATTATGTTTTTCTTATGTTAAGACAGAAGTTGTATAAAAGTTATCGGTTAAATGAATCATAAGTTACGGCTTGACAATTGAAAAATTATATGATGACTGGAAACACTTGCAAATTTTCAAGAACACTGAATTAAAAATAATTGTAGTTCATTTTTACTTATAATTGCAGTAATTCGCACAAAAAAAAATCGCGAAAGTTTATGATTTTCTTTGATCATCAGATTAATAAACATAGCGCTCATAATTTTATTGATGAAACTATTTGCAATAATGTTCGATCTATCACTATATATTGCAGATTAAATGTTTTTAGGACATTCTTATGATACGTTTCTTTTTGAAAAAGAGATTTAATTCTCGAAATATTGAAGACTTCCACCAAACAAAGTCCATATTTACTGACCGATTTGCATTTGTGATTATTTTAGAAAAGAAATAGATATACAAAAATAAAAAAACAAAAGTACAGGACTTTCGCTCGTTTGTCTATTTATGTTCATACTCACTTCAACACTCGGCCCCCGACATTGCTATAGCCTTCTTATACTCCTCCATATTTATTTATTTATTTGCGTAATAGACGCCCGTAGATGTTGGTGCTTAACACAATGTATTTCAGTCGAGAACATTTGTCTTCGAGTTTTATTCGTTTTATGAAAACCTAATTTTTTTCCTTTTCGTAATAAGTAAGAAATAAATAAAAGTTAATGAATATTCAACATTTACGACTTGTTTTCCTCATTTAAAAAATACCGTGTGTCACTTGGTATAAAATGTCATGTTAAATACGATCGGAGGTGTTCTTTAATTCATTCCGGTATTCTGATAAACGAACAAACGAATTAGTATTAGCCAGAATCTCATATTGAAAATCAAGCAGTATGATAATCCTTTATTCTACTAATACAGTCATGATGCAGAGTAGAAGTTAATTCAATTAGAGGCAGAACATGTTATTTATGTTCGAAATCTGTTGAAGTATGTTATTAATAGTAGAAAGTTGCAAAGGAAGTAATAACGGTCGCACGAAAATAATTATACTTGTTAATAATGTTACGCAATGAAGTTAGTCGAGTCGAATTATTTAATGGATAGAGAGTGAAACAGTTTGATACCTTCTATATGGGGATACGTATTTGAGAGAAACGTTGTTCCTTCCAAAATCAGATTCTACTGTTTTAGAAAGAAGAAAAGGAGAAAGTCAACGAGGAAAACGAGACGAAAATAAAATAGAAAAAAGAAGAAGAAGAAGAAGAAAAAAAGAAGGAAAAGTAGCTGAAGAGTATTTAATCATTCAAGCACTAATCCACAACCTTGTAAAAGGTAATGTATCTGACTGACAGTATGTATTTAGGCAAGCCTATTCATCTACAGATATTTTAACGGTAATCTCTAACCGCATATACTAAGCATTCAACAAAGCAGGGCAAGCTAGTGTTAGAGCCCTCAATATATCCAAAGCCTTTGGCATCGAAGGATTCTAATGAAAATTAAACTATACAGTATTAATGGACGAATGTTAAATATAATTAGATCCTTCATAGACAAGAGAAAAATCCAGGTTGTCCTTGGTGGACATACATCCAAACACCATGATATTAATTAACGAGTGCTTCATGGTGCGACGCTTGTACTTTTATAATTCCTGATATTCATAAACTACCTACATGATAAAATTTTGTCAAAGATTGACCTTTATTATTCCTGATATTCATAAACCACATGCATGATGAAAATTTGTCTAAGATGGGTATATTTGCTGATGATAGATGTCTCAATAATAGATGTGGGGGAAAAAACGGGTATATAGATAACCAAGGCAATAGCAGAATCTTTAGAAAACAACCTCTGCTCCAGTGGAATAAGTTTGTAAATGGATGGTAATTTTAATGCTACTAAGACTAAGCTTCTTTCCTTTAACGATTACAAGAAACCTTCTCAACTACAGATAGCCATGATTAACAGCACCTTACTTGAAAGCTCATCCTTCAAACTTCTCGACTTAGCATTCACAGGCAAAATGAATATGACGCCAACTGTGATCCTAAAGATCTGAGGCAATAGATAAAAGATAGGGAAATCTTGAAAGAGTGAGTCACATCGGTCCAAACAAGGATCCCGACTAGATAGATAGATAGATAGATAGGCAAAATAAACTGGAACAAATACGTCGAGGACATTGCCAAGGCTGCTGCAAAGAATGTGAA
>NC_136515.1:660311-665311 GCF_053919585.1 Euprymna scolopes | reverse complement strand
TCAAAAAGATTAAAAAAATAAAAAACAAAAAATAAATCCTTCTAGATTGGGGCAATTTTTACTTTTGCTCCAATTCATAATGTTCCTTTTTGGGGGTTTTCTTCACATTAAAAACTGACCTTGTGTTTAACTTTTCTCTTGTGGGAAAGCAAGTGAATAGAAACACTTGGTCTTTTGGTTAGGAACAAAGTGTAGTATCAGTTCTGATACTATAATTAACCTTTTCTGTTCTGAGTCAATAGAGGAGAAATCTTTCAAGACTTGGGCATTTAAAAAACTTTTGTTCTAATCCAGAATTTCCCTTTTGAAGGACCTAGATTTCCCCCGGGATTAAAAACCGGCCCTGTGTCTACTTTTACCCTCGTGTGAAGGTAAGTAAATAGAAACATTTGGCCTATGTACAAAGTGTAGTATCTGTTTTGATGTCACACTTTATCTGTTCTATCGTCGATTAGTCAAGAAGTAATCCTTCTAAACAAATATATATATATATATATATATATTTATTTATTTATTTATTTATTTATTATTAAATATATTATTTCTCTTTGAGAAGCAGTTACTTTATTTCTTATCACTTGAGGTGCTCCTACCAGGGAATGCCAAATGAGCTTTTCAGGTATTTTTCATAGATATAGTTAGGTATATCTCTCCTTGTATGCTGGCTTTGCAAAACCTTACCTGACCTTGTGTATAACCTAATTAAAACTCAGTCCAGAGTGGCCCTTTTGGGAGAACTAAATTTCCCTTACTTTAACAAAGAAACGATCTGGTCTCTAACTCTGCCCTCGTGGGGAGGAAAGTAAATGGGGGCAATATGTAGCACTAGATGTGGTTTGCACTTGACACAGATAGGAAATAGACATCGGCTTCCTAGGCAATCCCACCCCACACGCTTCATTCCCACTCCCCCGTACGCAATTGCTAGTACCCTGTACAGGGATTGGTTCTCATTCTTTGTTTTTTGATGCAATGCCACATGTAGTTTATGTGCCGGCAGGCGAAACGTGGAGACTATTTTTAAAACGCGACCCTTCGTACTTGACGCGCGTTGAATTGGGGCAAATATTGACATCAGTGCCCTCCACTATCTTACCAGGCTTAGGAAGTATCCCTCCTCCTCCTCCTCCTCCTCCTCCTCCTCACACACACCCTCATACTTTCTCGCTATCTCTTTTTATCTCATTTTCTCTCCCTCTCTCCTTCTCTTTTTCTCCTTTTCTCCTTTCCCCCTCTCTTTCTCTTTCTCCCTCCATATCCCTCTTTTTCTCCCCCTCTGACTTAGTCTGTATCTCTCATTCTCTCCTTTTCTCACACCTTTTTATCTCTTTCTCTTTTCCTTTCTCACTTTCTCTCTCACTTGGTATCTCCTTGTCTCTCATCCGCATTTCTCTTTCTATTTCTCTCTCCTTTTCTCTTTCCAATTTAGTCTTCTCTCTATTTCTCTCTTTCTCTCCCCTTTCTTCCTCTCTCTCTCTGTTTCTCTCTCACTTTATCGCTCTTTTTCTCTCGCTTCCCCCCCTTTTTTACCATCCTCTCTTTCCGTACTTTGTTATTATTTTAGTATAATTTATATTGGATTATATAAACTTGGTTTGGATGATGATGATGATGATGATGATGATGATGATGATGATGATGATGATGATGATCATCATCATCATCATCATCATCATCATCATCATTATTATTATTATTCACTCACTAGGAGTATTATTATTATTCACTCACACAGGGCATCATTAGAAGTTGCTCACTGACAATAACCGGTAGTGTTCCCTGGAGTCTGGGTGACAGGTACTAACACCTGCACAAGATAACGTTATTAGAACTAACTACATCAAAACTAAGATCGACAAGACAGAAAAACAGCAATTATCGACTCTGTGGACAAAAGGACGAAACGATAAACCAAATAATAAGTGAATGCAGCAAGCTCGCCCACAAAGAATATAAGACTAAACACGACCAGTTAAGGAAAGTAGTACTCTGAGAACTATGCAAACAACTGCATCTTGAATACTCAGACAAATGGTACAAACATAAACCAGTAGCAGTACTGGAAACGGAAATCAATAAATGATGTAGAAGTACAAATAGATAAACCCATCCAAGCAAGAAGACCAGATGTGATATTAGTTAACAAGAAGGAAAAAACCTGCCCGGTCGTAAATTTCGCTGTCCTAGCAGATCAAAAGACAAAGAAGTGAAGCAAAATGATGTAGACCATTAAGAAAGTCTAGATAACACCAATAATTGTAGGAGCACTAAGAAAAGCTTTTTAAAAAATGTGAGAAATTGGAATCAGTGTTAAGGTTTAGAAGATATAATGGATAGAAAAAGTGAAAACGTCCAAAATCTTAAGGAAAACCCTTGAATGCGAAAACTATTCTACACGAATTACAAACGCTAAACGGCCATATGGAAACTGCAGCAGAAGTAAAACAAAGATAACTAAGTTAACTACCCCTGCCCCCTCCCCCAATTGTAATGTGAGCATCGACTGGTGCCACATCAAACGATCGATAATGTTCAAGGAGGATAGAAAGACTGAGAGGGAGAGAGATAGAGAGAGAGAGAGAGAGAGAGAGAGAGAGAACTAACAATGCCTCTACTGGATGAGTTCAAAAGGGACTGGAACTTTGGACAGGCTTACAGTCAGCTAAATTCCAGTGAAGACCAATGTTCATTGCGAAGGAGAAGTTGTTGCATTGATGCAAATGCTTACAGAGGATATTGAAAGAAGTGGAACGTAGTGGAAACTTGTGGATAATTAAAGAATCGTTTTTGCCATCGGAAAATAGGCCCAAATTTCCCGATTTTTACGATCCCCGATTCCGATTTATCGACCAAACACTAATATATATATATATATATATATATTTATATATGAATCTTTTTTTAGAAATCTTATATATTTCAATATATACCGTTTGTATTTAATGTGGTAAAGTTGTTTAAAAAAAAACAAAAAACAACAAAAAACAACAAAAAACAAAAACAAAAACAAAAAAACAGAATTACCATTAAATAAGATAAAGCTCATTGCATCTGTTTTATAGTACCAGGTTTTTATAATGTACAAACAACTCTTTTTAATAACATCGGATGAATCGCATTTTTTTACATAGATGTCACCGCTTATCAAGGCCCGGATGTCACTCGAGGATAAGGGTTATTGTGTGTACAGTAGTCAATGGGATACTTTTGTAGTAACCGTTGGTAGTAGAAATGTGATAAATTGGATTATTTAAGGGAACAGTCCATCAAGAATTTGTTTACGTTGGACTTGAAGACAATCAAATTGTAGTCAGCAGGGAAAACGTAAAATGGACGAGAGTTCCACAGGCGTGCAGTTCTAAGAAGGGAGCCCTGTTCATGGAATCTACCTTTCGGTTTAGGCACAGATAAAAAGTGGGGAAAATTATTGATATTGGTTTCAGCTAGACGGGTGTTTTTCGTAAAAGTTTGGCGAGGGGGTCCATAGATTGGAGCTCAGATGAACACTTGCCATGAAAATAACGATAAAGCAGAGACAAGCTCGCAACGTCTCTTCTGTGGGAAAGAGGTTGCAGAGAAGAGAAAAGGGCATCCCCCACTAAGTTACGAAGTATATTTTGAACTCTTTCAGGGATAAGCTGCTTCCAACAGCTCCTGCCTAGATATGGCAACAGTACTCTATCATTGGACGCACTCGGCTCTTGTATAGATAGAGAATTGCATCAGAAGTGAGATATTTACTGGAGCGGTAGAAGGATCCCACCATTTTTCCAGCGACCTTAGCAACAGATTTGATGTATGCGTTCCATTTCAGATCAGGAGTAAAGGTCAAGCTCAGAGCGTTTATGTTGTAAAGATAGAAGCTTGGTTTTAGATGCATTAAAAGTAACCAGCCACCCCTTTCCCCATTGTACTACGTGCTCAATATCAGAAGAGAGAGAATCAGAGAGAACTTGGTCATTTATTGCCTTTGATGTATTGTCATAGATGGTAGTGTCGGCAGCATAAATGTCTACGAATGATCTAAGGACGTGCTTTGGGAGATCATTGATGTAGATCAAGTAGAGAGTTGGGCCTAGGATGGACCCTTGAGGGACTCCAGCATTAATACTGAGATCTTCCGATTTTTACCCATCAACCACTACTCTTATGAACCTATCAGAGAGAAATGATTTAATAATTGATGAGTTGATAGATTGGAAGATATCGGTGGAAGCATAAGATCACGGACCTGTTAACGAAACAGCTGTAATGGGAAAATCCACGATGGAATAAAAGAAAGTTATCAAAAAGTCTTTGAGTTTTAGCAAAATTATATATATATATATATATATATATATATATATATATATATATATATATATATATGTGTGTGTGTGTGTGTGTGTGTGTGTGTATGTGTGTTATATATATATATATATATATTCTATTATATCTATAAAAGTGAACGTGTCTGTCTGTCTGTCTGTCTGTCTGTGTGTGTGTGTGTCTGTCTGTCTGTGTACATTTCCCTACGCAATAACTCTGTCAATTTTTAGTCTATAGACTCGAAATTTGAAATACCGGGTACTGAGATTTGGAAAAATCCATGTGACGGGTGTCAGCCAGAAATTTGGCAGTTAAAGGGTCAAATTTCAACGATTTGACCTTTAAGAACTCTACCAAACTCCTCCGACAATTTTGGGTCTAGACACTTGAAATTTTAGATATAGGTTCCTTGAACCTTGATCTAACTTAATAAAGTGATTTGAGCCCGAAACTATAAATTTTAAGGGGTCATAATAGGGGTCAAATTTTAAAAAAATTGACCGCTATTTTTTTTTTTTTGCTCAACATACACCTCCAAACACCCGGGCAACGCCGGGCTGAAATGCTAGTATATATATATATATATATATATATATATATATATATATATATATATATATATATATATATATATATATATATAGTGCTCTGTATATGCGAATTTATTCATACCTCAAGACAAGTCATTGTTT
>NC_136515.1:595311-650311 GCF_053919585.1 Euprymna scolopes | reverse complement strand
ATTCCCATAGTTGAGTCTCTTTCGTTATTTCAGGTCCATCATAGACAAGTTGCGCAAGCATTTCCCAAACATTTTCCATTAAATTTAGATCTGGGCTTTTTGCAGGCCATTCCAAAGTAGTCATGTTCACTTTAGCCATCCATTCTTTCATGAGTTTTGACACATGGATGCTGCAATTGTCTTGCTGTAGAACGAACTCATTCCCTATCTCTCTTCTTATCCTTGGTAGGGCTTTCTCATCCAGCAACTGTTTGTAGTTTTCGCTGTTCTGTCGTCCTTTCAACAACTCCAATCACATATTTCCATTAGCAAAGATCATACCCCAAACCATAATGCCTCCTCCTCTTCCCATCTGTCGTTTGTTCAGAGCAACAGGCTCACCCCTTCTCGACCAAGTACACCATCCATCGGGCCCATCAAACTTGAAACGCTTCTCATCAGTAAATATAAATTTCTTAAAGTCAAATTGCTTTGTTTATCACCTTTTAGCACTGTTCAGTCTTTCTCCTTTGTGTTTCTTTGTTAGTGTAATTTTTTCTTGGCCTTTGCATACTTCAAACCTACCTATGCAGCGTTATTTGTACTGTTCGGACGTTTACATCCAATTCACATTTCTCCTTTTCCTGCTGTAACTTTTTCTTCAGATGTCAAAGGTCGTGTCACGGTCCTCTTCATTCTCCTTTCAGTTCTCTTGCCAATTTATCTTTTCCGTCCTTTCTTCTTTTTCCGTTCGGAGTTTGTGTTCAGCATATATTTGACCGTTGATTTCGACAACTTCAAATCCATGGCGATCCTTCTGATGCTGAGACCATCATTTGCATGCAAGATTTGAGATCGTCTTTTTTCTTGAGAATTTTTACTGCTGTTGAATAACAGATTCCGTACTTTTTGGTCGCAGCGGTCAGTTTGAATTTCTTCATTTTGACATCGTCGATCAACTCCAACCGTTCAGAAATGCTCAGAGTTTTTCTTTGAGACATCGACATCACTAGCCGCAATGATCGCAAGCAAACGGTTTTCAGTGGCAAAATTAACGAACAAACTTCTGACTCAACAGAACAGTGGATAAAGTCAAATTGTTGTCCAGATAAATGTAAGACAAGCAAATTCGGCAAAAAAAAAAACTAAAAAAAAAAAAACGAGGCACACAAAGCAAAATGATCAGATAGAGGGTGTCTCCTACAGACACACACTGGACACATCGTATCCCAAGACTGGTCAAGATTAAGTCATTGAACTTCACTCTCTCGTTAACTTACCTCTGACTGATTTACGACATCACACTGTCACTCAAAATAAACTCTCTTAAAAATATCAGGGTTTCTAAGAGTAAAACAGTCTCTTTATATCCGAGTCACACACACACACACACACACACACACACACACACACACACACACACACACACACACACACACACACACATATATATAGATATATATATATATATATATATATATATATAAGCATTTGTATGTATATTTTCCTCTCAAGGTCCCTGCAGACATTCCTGGAACCACTCCAGAAAGACTCGCATCTTACTGAAAACATGGAACCAACATTTTAGTAAATTTTTATAGGTTTAAAATACAGATGCAAAATTCAGAAGATGTTTCCATTTCCAGATGCATAAAAGAACTTACAGATATATATATATATATATATATATATATATATATATATATATATATATATATATATATATACTAGCAAAAGTATCCGTCGTTGACTGGATTCAAAAATAGCCTACAGAAAATGGACTCTGATTTATGAAAGTATGATAGGTTATGAAAAAGAAAGGGTTGTAAAGAGATAGCTTCGAATTTGGGGGTATCAAAACCAAAGCAAAATATGATGAAAGTAAAAATAAAATAGATAAATCCCATAATTTATTATACCATACCTGTTCACACTGAAACACTTATCACTATGGCGGTCAGGTGCGAACGAATACCCATAATTTTATTATACCATATTTCTTCAAACAAACATAATTATCAAAGTATACTTACGCAGATAGATATGAAAAGTCTTTATTAAAGTTTGTGCCTGTTTCCATTCTATGGAGGCCAGACGCGAACGCAGACCCCACAATTTTATTATACCATCCCTATTTAAGTTAAAACATACTTATCAAAGTATTCTTATGTACATTTATATCGAAAACACTTGTAAACGTTTGTTTTTTTTAATTGTTAAATTTTTTATTTCCATACTTTGTAGACCAGGCGCGAACGCAGACTCCTCAATTTTAATGAACCACCGTTCTGCCAGATCAAACATACCCATTACTGTGGCTCGACACATCTTCTATCATTATATGTAATCATTTTTTTTTAAATAGTCAACCATATAGGAGCCTATTCGTAACCACACACACACACACACACACACACACACACACATTCAGTTTTATATTATAGATATACAGTGCTCAGCAAAATGTTTACAATACACATTTGAAACTGTCAGTCTTTGTATTTCTAGCTTCCAAATGGTAATGAAACTTTTTATAAACATATATACAGGGTGGCCACAAAGTCACGCACCAATGTTAATATTTATTTTTTATTAATATGTAAAGAACTTTGAATTTGAATAAATGTTACTACTATAACTTTTTTAATTAACATTGGTGCGTTACTTTGTGGCCACCCTGTGTGTGTGTGTATATATATATATATATATATATATATATATATATATATATATATTATTGTGATACGTTTTGAATGAATTCAATTATTTTCAAATAATTTTCCCTTGAACCAATTTGGTATCCCCATATGGGGAGCGGCATATATATTGTTTTTAAAATATAATTATCCACTGACACGTGTTTCGTCGTCTGCGACTCATCAGACTTGCTGAATCTAGCAAGATTCGAAATCGCGACCCCATGGTAATAAGCCTAAACCCTTATCACTCGTCCAACTCACACGACTGTTCGGATATATGGCGATTTACGTAGATGTTATTTGTTTTTGTTTTTTTCGATACGTTTTGAATGAATTCAATTATTTACGGAAGTCTATCATATATATATATATATATATATATATATATATATATATATATATATATAGTATAACTCCTATAATTTGAACATCCACTTTGTTCAAATTAAAGGATGCTGTTCAAGTTTCGTGATAAAAAAATGTGCTGCAGTTAACTTTAATTTTCTAAGAATTAAGAAATAGTAAATGAAATTCATTGCTATATGATATTTCAAGTATATATTATGTTGAGTTTACGATATATTGCAATAAGAATTGTTAAATATTATTACCAGGAACA
Organism: Euprymna scolopes; assembly: GCF_053919585.1. Lineage (NCBI taxonomy): Eukaryota > Metazoa > Mollusca > Cephalopoda > Sepiida > Sepiolidae > Euprymna > Euprymna scolopes. The sequence goes on along the minus strand of NC_136515.1, from coordinate 647,014 downwards.
AAAACATTGAAAATAAATTAAATCTACTCTTACTTGTTAGGCATTTATTACCTAAGTTATCATCTATAGAAATCAAACATTTATGTAAAATACAGTTTTTTTTATTTATTCATTGAATGAGTCTCATTGAAGTTTCTATTTTCATCGATTGAGCTCTCGGGCGCTGCTATTGTATTCCGTAAACAATCACGAAAATCTACAATTTCTTGGTTCTGTAGCTTCTTTATGATTATATCTCTTCGGACTGACATTGCTTGCAAAACATAGTTGTCACTAAAGTAAGGACTTTTTTCTAGAAATTTTATAACCGTCTCCATAGACTTTTCTGCATTATTCCATGATATTGCTTCATCAGAGTGTTCTTGGTAATTTATATTAGGGTCAAGAGAATGGGAGCTGTCGCTATTTTCACCACAATTACTACCTTCAGGATATTGATCAGTAGTTTCCTCATCTTGTTGCATCCACACTTCAACATCATTTGCATTAAGTGATTTAAGAACAGCGTAGTTGGTCGGTAACCGTTTAGTTTCAAGAATTTTTTCTAGACCAGATGTATTCTCTGATTTTAGAGTTGCAAGCCATTGTGATGGGTTGTTTTACACTATTTTAAACATAGCAATCTGAAAAAAGAAATTTACAGTTAGTGTAAATTAATTATCAATAGCTAATCTACATTAATTACATAGTACCAATATTAACATTTCTGCGCAATATCTGACTAAACCATTTAAACAGTTTTACTGCAACTCCGCATCAAATATGCTAATACAATTTCAATGACGAGACAATTCAAGTTTAGAGAAAGTCCACATGAGTGGAAGTCCAAATGAGAGGAAATTCAAATTAAAGGAGTTTTACTGTATATATATATATGTATATATATATATATATGATCTGTAAGTTCTTTTAGACATCTTTAAATCTTGAAATAAACAACCTGTTTTTGCAAACACGTTAAAATGTAAACGTTTTCCTTTCTTGTTTTTTATTGAAATATTTTTTGAATTAGAAGTATTTCAATTTAAAAAATAAATAAATAAAATATTTGCATCTTGAATCATATGTTTTCCAAAACAGTTCATTCGAAGTTTCTATATTTTATGTGTGTGTGCGTGCGTGCGTGTGCGTGTTTTGATCGAGTGTATTAATTTGGCAATTACTTGGCTATTTCATTTTACCTGCGCCATCACCCAATTGCTGCTGCTGCTAAGTCTCAAGCAACGCGGTAACAATACTTTTTTTTTGTTTTTTTTTTCTTTTGTGTTTTGTTTTAGCAAAATCACCTGATGTGTTCGTCAGACATTCCATGTCTCGTTTGCTATTCTTCCTCTTTTATTTTCTTTTGTTCACGAGTTCTCCATCGGCTGAACTCAATGCACGGCACAAGGCAGGACGGGGAAATCTTTATTTGCTGAACCGTCCAAGCGAAAACTTTTTAAAGACATTTTCGACACAGGGTCAGCTTTTAATGTGGAGCTGGCGCCCAAGGCTGATAGAATAATATTACCCCTATCCCACTTACACACACGCACATTTAGGAAGCCGACCTAAGTATTAGGGGATAAACCTGACCCCTCCCTATTCTTGGCGCAACTTTCGGAGAGATTCTGTATTAGAGACGATGGTGTTTGGTCTGATATTTATTTGACTTTGATCACTTGGTTAAGGCGGAAAAAACAGGGGCAAAAATACAAGAATTAGTGCACTGAATGATCTTGTTACAAAGACCCGTACGCACAGTCACGCGCTCGTGCGTACACCTACATATGTATGCGCGTGCACACACACACAATGCCACTAGATTAAGAACAATAACAGCGCAAAACGTTGCCAGTTAGAAGTGGATATCTATTTACCTCCTCTCGAAGGGAGGCTAGTCAAGCAGCCAGCCAGCCAGTGGAATCCACCCTAGGCGGGTTGAACCGGCTTTCTCCAAAGGATGAAGTGTTAAGAGAATATTAAATTCACAAGCAACCCCAATTTTATGTATATTCCGGTCAAGGGAGACGACGATGTTAGGTTTTTGCAGTTTTTGTAGTGTATTGTCGACGTCTGCCTACATACAGCGCCTGATATTCCCAAATGGCCACCCATCAGTTAGTGTCCAGGCTCAACGTTGCTTAACTTAGGTGATCTAACGAGAAACGGCGTGTCAACATGATTATGCGGTATAGGAATGGATAGACACAAGGTTAGGTGGGGTTTTGAAAAGTCAGCACACTATGTGAAGTGCAATATAGCACAAAAAAAAACTTTAAAAAAACAACAATTTAACAGCCAAATTGGCAACTCATGTGGATCTTTATTATCCAATGTAATCGATTTTATCTTTAATGATGGCCATGTTTTCCCAACTGAAAAGTAATAATGCTCATGCGTGTACTCCTCTTCATGTTAAGAATGGCGAACCACTGACATTTATTAAGTAATGCGTAGGATAATAAATATCATAATATTGAGAAAACTACTTGTCTGAGCAAAATTTAAATTTGATATTCGTTTTCAGCATACCCGGAAACTTTTAAAAGTCGTCAATTTAAAGGTGAGTATTGAGATGGAAATAAAGTAAAAACACACAAAAAACATTAAAAAAAAATATTTAGATTGATTAAACACAATGTTTTGTGGTATTATGTTTACCCCTTCCAACTCATCATTTACCAGAAGAGGTTAGTTTATTGCCGAAGGCGCGCATACAGGAGTAGGCCGATTAGGCTGTTAAAGTTTTTTGTATGCTAGATTGCACTTCACCTAGTACGCTAACTTTTCAAAATCCTATAGAACCCTGTGGCTAACCATCCTTATACAGCATAATCACGCTGATACACCGTTTCTCCTTAGTGACCATTTGGGAATACGAGGCGCTGTATGTAGGAGGGCGTCAATACCTCTTTACAAGAACTGCAAAAACCTAACGTCATCATCTCCTTTGACCGGAATATACATGCGATTCGAGATCGCTTATGAATTTCATATTTCCTTGACATGAGTGTTAAATTGAAAAGGAAGCAAAAATTTTCCATGTTTTTTTAAAAATGATATTTCATTAAGAACCATTTCAATTTAGAATCTATTTATGCAAGTGTAGTGAAGTAGAAAAAAAAAGAAATTAAATATATATATATATATATATATATATATATATATATATATATATATATATATATATAAAGACACAGCTGTTCCTTCCAAAAGGTCGAGCTCTTCAACGTCCAAAAATAATTCACCGTCACAAAAAAGAATTCCCCGTCACTTCTTCCAACCATCGTTTCACTCTCTGTGCTCTTCGCCCCTGCTTAAAAAAAGGTACCGTTTATATGCTGCCCATTTCTCCACTTATGCAAATTGACTATCAACCAGAGCCATCTAGTTTTCCATTTCTCCAAACAGCCAATTTGCAAAGGGGGACAACTCAAACCACACGCCCCCCCTTGATCTACACGATCATCACATGTCAACCCATCACGTAGTCGCTCGACCAACATGGCGGCCGTCTCTCTCGCTGCGATCTCTGCGGAGCCTCTTCGTGAACGTCGCTACTTGGCTCGACGTCGCTGTCTTCCTCTGATGACACCACTACCGGCCGCACATCAAGGATGTGTCGAGGGATGCCGTCGATAGATACATTGTTCGGGGACTGGACACTTGTCACAATGCCCCTCCCCCAGCGTGTGGTACAGCGAGCATCAGGCGGTTCCTCTCCCACTCGTACAGTCGCTTGCTTCTCGCCTTCCTCCGTGGGTACCTGTGCAGTTCGGGGATGCCGCCACTCGTACTTGAAGACTACCCTCTGCGGCACTGACTCCACTTTTTGCCCTGACTTTGGAGCCATATTATACCAGAAGACAGCTTCTGGCGGCAAAATCTGGCCCCTTTCAGCTATAGCCTTAATGGTCCTGTGATGCCGCTCCACAATTCCGTTTCCGCCTGGTCTATATGCAGCCCTGAAATAGCGCCGCACTCCCCACTTATCCAACGCATTCTCCATGGCAGCTGAGCGAAAGGCAGTTCAATTGTCCATTAGCACTTCCGTCACTGGACCCCTCTCAAAAACACCTCTTCCAAGACCTTTGCAATTTCACCTGCATTTTCCGCCTTGATTTCCCTCCAAATGGCTAATCTTCCTGGTCCACAGTCGACCATTGACAGATACGGCCTCTGTCGATAGTGCGTTACGTCTATCGCAAACCTGCTCCAGTTCTCTGCCACCTGAACCTCACCAGCTTCGTGTCTACTCGGCGCAGGGTCGATTGATTGACACCGGCTGCATCTCTCAACCACTGTCCTAACGGCCTCCTTTGTGATTCTGGGGTCAACCTTCCTGGCCAAGTACAAGGTTCTATCCACTCCAAAATGGTGCATGTCAAGCAAATCCTTCAGAGTGTCTTCATTCAAACAACATATCGCAACAGCCGCCTCATTCGGCGCCTTTAGCCAGGTCTTCCGCACCCTCGTCATCACATCTGCTCTGTTCTTCGCTGAAGGAACGATAGTGACCCTAAGTTGAAGATCAAATTCCCTAATCAGCTCCCTTAACATCATCAATCGACGCTTTACTAGCATCTCGGCAGCGCCTTTCATCTTCACCCTCCTTTCTCCTGTAGCTTCGGACTGGATCCAAGAGAACACAGTGGCTGAGTCGGTCCTCACCTCAACATTCTGTAGCCCCCATTTCAAGGCTAAGTTGATGCCCTTCATAACCGCATCCAGTTCCGCCACATTTATGTGAGCCACGTCGTCCTTCTTCCGCAACCAAGCAGCATCTTCTGCAGTACCACCACCTATCTCCAAGGTGACCCCCACTGCTATAAAGCTTGCATCACACCACACAACACCTTCTGCACTCTTGGGTACATGCCAAACACCTCACTGGATCCTCCCTCTTCACCTCTTCAATAATCTCTCATAATGTCCACCGTCTCTTTATCAACTCCATCCTCCCACTTCGCTCCACTAGCTCGCCTTTTGATATAGCTACATGCAGTCCGTAGCCATCCTGCAATAGGGTAATGACCCAACAGTCTTCCGCATATTGAGAAGAGTTCTCGCCTGCTCAATTTTTCCGACACCTCCGGAATCTCATTTCCCCTCCGGAACACTAACCGTCCTATCTGGTCCTTTCTTAGTTGGAGCCCTAACACAGCTCCTCCCCCCAACGATTCCGGGCGTTTTGCAATTAGCCCAAAGCTGTTGAGGTGTTTTACTACGTCCTCCGCAGTTGTTACCGTCTCATCCACCAAAATATCAATGTAGGAACTGGTGGCTATTCTGACTGCGTCCTCCTTGCTTAGCACCGTTTTGAGGATCGCTGCCATGATTTTTGGTGCAGAATTCAGGCCAAAACCCAACCTAGTCAGGCAGTACGTTCGGCCCTTGTATCTGACCAGCTGGTATTTCCAGAATTCCTGTGAAATGTGGATCTGTAGCTATGCAGATTTAAAATCCACAATCGTCGCAGCCTTCTGAATCTGTCTTCACTCTCGCATGGTCTTTCCGCACACGTTCATCACATCGCCTCCCGTGTGACACGCAACGTTTACGTTCAGCTCCCTGAAGTCCAGTACTGGCCGAATTTTTTGTTTTGTGGGCTGAACAACCGCTATTAACGGCAGCACTATATCTGTGCCTAAATCAAAACGCGGATTCCATGAACAAAGCTTCTTAGAACTGCACGCCTGTGGAACTGTTCCGTCTGCCTGCTTCCCACCGGACTACAACTTGGATGTCTTCAAGTCCAATGTTAACAAATTCCTAATGAACCGCCCCCTTAAGTAAACACTTCATCAAATCTCCACACTAACGTAATGCACTTGCAATAACTTATCCCTGTGTGGCTTCCGAGCCTTGATAAGTGGTGATCACTGTAAAAAGAAAAAAAAAAAGAAAAAAAAGCACACCTTCCACCTTCTCCGTCCATGGTCTTAAAATCCCCTCTGAGATCCACCGGTCCACCTCCTTCTCAAATTCAACTCTTGTGCCTCTTCGCAACGTATGCTCGTAGCATTCCACTGTTGTTCAGTATGGGAGGTTCTCCCTTCCATGCCCACTTGACTGTCCATTTCTCACCATCAAAGTGTGCAGAGAAATCTTGGTCCTCTATCGTGCAACTTTTTTCTAACCCGGCCGTTCCTGTGACACCTTTTTCGAATTGCACACCTGCAGTCCCTTGATGTCCTCCAAATCTCACGGAGTTCCTATATACCGTAACGCCCCCTAGTCGAGCAATTGCGCCCATCCCTAGCACCACATCGACACCCGTGACAATTTTGTTAATAACAATCGCCTGGATTGTTAGTGACATCCCACGTACCATCAACCGAACGATACTTGTGCCATTGCACTTCACCCCTCTGCCGTCAACTGCCGTAATGCTGCTGGTTCCATTGCATGTGTCAACCATGTCTTTGGTGACAATTGTTGAAGTACAGCCCGTGTCGACAAGGGCTTTCGCACTTCCTCCATTTAGGGTCACCTCTACTTGTGGTGACATACCCTGAAGCGCCTTCATCGAATAAGTGGGGTAGCCACCGGCGCAGTGGCTTCCCCCTGTTCGTTTTCCCTGGGGACAGAATCTGCTGATGTGGCCGACTTCCCCACAGCGGTAACACGTGACTTCTGGATTTGGCTCCCTGCACTCCCTCGCCATATGGGGCCCTTGGCATCGGTAGCATCTGCCAGAGAACCTGGGTCTCTGCCACAGTCCTCTCTGCTTTTCGTCCTTCACAATTTTCTGCTGCAGTTTGCTTCATTGAGCGACAGCTACGATTCCCTGCTCACTCTTTTTTCCTGGCCAGCACCCTCGCCTGTGTAATCAACTCCGCCACCTCCATAGTATTTACACCAGGCAGTTGCTGCAGAGCTATAGAAATATGGTCCGGGAAGCCATTGATAAAGGCCATCTTAACCATCTGTCAACGGCCTCCTCCATTGAATCCTGCTAGTCCCGTCAACCTCCTGATATTGTTGGCGTAAACATCGACAGGCTCTCCGGTCCACACCATACGGCTTAGTTTGCCATATGCCACAAACGGTCCTTCGGTAAATGCTTCCTTCAACTTTTCCTCAATGGCGTCAACAGACAGTTGATCCTCCTCCCGCATCTCCAGATATAGGGCCAGAGCATCACCATCAAGATACAGCGGTATCAAGCTGGCTACATCCGCGATGTCCTGCAACTTAGCGACAAGTTTAACCTTGGTCAGCCAGGTTATAACATCTCCCTCTCCAGAGAACGTCTTAAGCATTTCACTGCTGATCCTCTTTTCTTCCATAGTTCCCGCCGAAATAGCTTGTAGTGAAGTAGAAAAAAAAAAGAAATTAAAAAATATATATATAAGACACAGCTGTTCCTTCCAAAAGGTCGAGCTCTTCACCGTCCCAAAAAAAGAATTCCCCGTCACTTCTCCCAACCGTCGTTTCGCTCTGCGCTCTTCACCTCTGCTTTAAAAAAAAAAAAAAAAAAAAAAAAGTACCGTTTATATGCTGACCATTTCTCCACTTATGCAAATTGACTATCAACCAGAGCCATCTAGTTTTCCATTTCTCCAAACAGCCAATTTGCAAAGGGGGACAACTCAAACCACACAGAGCCATCTAGTTTTCCATTTCTCCAAACAGCCAATTTGCAAAGGGGGACAACTCAAACCACACAGAGCCATCTAGTTTTCCATTTCTCCAAACAGCCAATTTGCAAAGGGGGACAACTCAAACCACACAGAGCCATCTAGTTTTCCATTTCTCCAAACAGCCAATTTGCAAAGGGAGACAACTCAAACCACAGCAAGCTAAAGAAAAAATGCGTTTGAAATCTATGAATATGCTAGACTTTTTTAAAATGATATTTCGTTAAGAACCATTTTAATTTAGAATCTATTTATGCAAGCGAAAGAAAAAATGCGTTTGAAATCTATGAATATGCTAGACTTTTTTTTTAAAATGATATTTCGTTAAGAACCATTTCAATTTAGAATCTATGAATATGCTAGACTTTTTTTTAAATGATATTTCGTTAAGAACCATTTCAATTTAGAATCTATTTATGCAAGCTAAAGAAAAATGCGTTTGAAATCTATGAATATGCTAGTCTTTTTTTTAAAATGATATTTCGTTAAGAACCATTTCAATTTAGAATCTATGAATATGCTAGACTTTTTTTAAAAAATGATATTTCAATAAGAACCATTTCGATTTAGAATCTATTCATGCAATCTAAAAAAAAATGCGTTTGACATCTATGAATATGCTAAATTTTTCACAAACTGGAAATTTACGGTATGCGGTTGTATTGTTATTTTTATTTTTTTTGTATTTCTGAAGACAAAAAAAGTATTAAAACGTAATAATCTATATATTAATACTGTAGCATCTTTAACGTACGTACGTGTTTCACGGTTTCCAGATAATAAATTATTCGATCAGGAGATCCTATTCATTATAAAGAAGTATAAAAGGTGATAACTTACTAGGAACATTAAATTCGTATATAAATACGCTAATTTAATGTTTGTAGCATGTTATCACCTTATATTCTTCTTTTAATTAGGATTTCCCGCCCGCAATGTAAAAAAAAAAAATGAAATAAAATAAATAGAAAAAGAAATAATCCAAAGAATAATAAGAACAATAATGATAATAATCAAAATAATCAAAATAATAATCATAATAATAATGATAATAATAATAATAATAATCAAAAGAATAATAATAATAATAATAATAATCAAAAGAATAATAATAATAATAATAATAATAATAATAATAATAATCAAAATAATCAAGATAATAATCATAATAATAATGATAATAATAATAATAATCAAAAGAATAATAATAACAATAATAATAATAATCAAAATAATCAAAATAATAATCATAATAATAATGATAATAATAATAATAATAATAATAATAATAATAATAATAATAATAATAATAATCAAAAGAATAATAATAATCAAAATAATCAAAATAATAATCATAATAATAATAGTAATAATAATCAAAAGAATAATAATAATAATAATCAAAATAATCAAAATAATAATCATAGTAATAATGATAATAATCAAAAGAATAATAATAATAATAATAATAATCAAAAGAATAATAATAACAATAATAATAATAATCATAATAATAATGATAATAATAATAATAATAATCAAAAGAATAATAATAATAATGATAATAATAATCATAATAATAATGATAATAATAATAATAATAATCAAAAGAATAATAATAATAATAATAATAATAATAATAATCAAAAGAATAATAATAATAATAATAATAATAATAATAATAATAATAATAATAATAATAATAATAATAATAATAATTTTATTAAGAAAATGTGTTGTCGCTTTTGGTCCATACGTGAAACTAAAGTATACCTTCTTGTTTTTTTTTTTATTGCTCAAGACGAAAAAGTATTAAAACGTAATAATATAATAGTGCTATACTATATAATAATAATAATAATAATAATAAGAAGAAGAAGAAGAAGAACAACAACAACAACAACAACAACAACAACATAGCTGTTATGAAAACTGTCGAGTTAAGCAATAAGCTGACTATATTACTAACAAATATATCTAGTTTAAGTTTGGCTGAGTTATCGACACAGGGCCAACAAGTATTAAAGACTATTCAATGGAACTTGGATATGGTCTTGCCTCGATTTACCTGGTTTTGTGACATATTGTTAACATTCAAAACTTTAATTTTTGACAACAACGCTGGAACATTTCGGCAGTGATTCAATGAAATTTCTGAAAAAAAAAAAGAAAGAATAATTCTCACTATTGAAACAGTTAACTGAGTTTTTTTTTTCCTCTTCCAACATATTAAAACATTGTCTTTAAATATTTAAAAATATACGTTGGAATTCTCTTTTTTTTTTACATGGAATTCCAACGTATAAAAACAAAAACAAAAAAAGAAAGAAAGAAATGCATTCAAATGACTGTAATAGATGAGACCGGTCGCAGACCACCAAACATAGCATAACCTCCTTTTGGTGCAACTCTGCCTTTGGGAAGTATAGTGGAGCTTCGTTGGCGTCTAACCACTGAGCTGGCCGTCATCAGTTGTCGTAAAGAACCCACTTTTTATCGCAAGTCACAACCCAGTCGAGAAACAGATCGTTTTTGTTGCATAAAAGAAGGAAATATGATAGTTCATAATGACATTTCTTTTGGTTATCGTTCAATTCATGAAGCACAAATTTATCAATTTTTTGTCTTTCCAATCTTTAAGTGCTTGGAAATCGTCGTATACGTTATGTCTAATTCAGAAGCTAGTTCTCGAACAGTTGTGCGTGGGTTGACTTTGACAGGCTCTTTATTGATCGTTGTCAACATCAGATGGTCGACTACTACGTTGATCATCTTCAGAACTCTCGTCGCCGCCACGAAATTCCTTAAACCACCATTTTGTTAGTGGTTCCTGGGCCAAACGTTTCATTGATATCGCGAGCTTTTTCAGCAGCTTTTCGGACTATCTTGAATTGATATAAAAAATTGTGCAAATTTTCTTTTTCCCATCTTGCATTCAATGTTCTCGAAAGAAAACATAATTGTTTTATAACTGTTATAATTTAAACGATTAGATAGAGGGAAAAGACCTCTTAAAATGATATATAAAATAAAGGTATTATAACGATAACTTATTTGAAAATACATAATTTAAAATCCAAATTTAAAATTCGCAAAAACTTTCTTCTCAACCTAATATATAATATGTTAGCGGTCTGTCAAGTTCACGGTGGAAACAACCAAGTAGTAAAAGAAAATAAATAAAACACAGCAAAATTCATACCAAAGCAGCAAAACTAAACCTGGTTTGCCAGGACACTATATATACAATTGTAGGCAAAATTAGGTATATTTGATTTGAAAATATAGTTTTTTTCATCAATTGTCATAAATTTTTAACCGTAGAATTATATTATAATTTTCAAAACGCTTTTCGTGTAGTTTCGTTCCATAGAAGCAAAAATATAAGCTTTTCAATATTCCATTTGACTACGAGTATAGTACAGAAGTGCAGAAAAACATTGGCACCGTCGGTTTCAAGCCCAACATAAAGGGGACCAGTTAATGGTAAAACGTAAATGATGTTAGGCTTTCGTCAGCCATGTTGTTTCTGTCTGAGGAAAAAATTTCAGGCCCGCATTTATTTTTTTATAATGATGTTCATTTTTATTTAACTATAGCTTATTCCTATCTCTGTATATTTTATTTTATTCTAATATGAATTTTCTAATTTTTTAATTTTTTATTTAATGCATTTTAGTAAATATGTACTGTTCTGTTCTTGCATGGTTTCCGGTCTGCCTTCTGTTAATTTTAGCTGGTGCAAGGGAGATAATTACTTTATCTTATTTGTTTCAGTTAAGGGGATATAATCCATGTTTCAGGGAGGTAATTAGATTTCTAAGTCTTTTATATATGTGTATTGTATTCTTTAAGGTAGCCATAATTTTCATACTTAATTTATACTTAATATTTATACTTACAATTGTCTAAATGTCCATTTTCATTTTACTAATTTATGCGCTAAGTTGACTGCATCTAAAATACTCTTGAAGAACCTCCTTTAGGTGGGGTCTTCGTTCGTTGTTCGGTCCTCCCAGTTTATTAGGAGCGCTTGTCTCCTATGTAAACAGGCTTTGAGGGTCTCACTGCGTACGTTCAAACAGGTCTTTTGAGGGCCATTAATAGTCTTTATAATGTTGAATAGTTTGTGCAGCTTGTGTTGTGGAGGGAAATTTCTGTCTAGCAGTTTCAGGAATAGGTATCCCACTCGTGTTTTTGTGTTGAGGGAAAATGGGGGTGAGAACCAAATGATGTTCCGTCTCCTGTTGCGCCTGTCTTATTAGCCGATGTTGGGTTGGCTGGTATTTAATGCTTTCCGTGAATCCGCTTTTTTTTTTGGAGCGCTTCATTGTAATATGGAGCTGCGGGGGGGTGACAGAATCCTTTGTTTATGTGCCTAAGTGTCTCATTCGGTTTGTGGAAGGGTCTATGAGTCTTATTATTTAGATTTAGGGTTGTGTCTAGGAAGTCTACTTCATGTAGTTTGGTGCTAATTGTTATTTTAAAACCTAGTGCATGAAATGTTTTGGTTAGATCTTTTCTAAGCTTATCTAGGCTAGTTCCGTGCTGATCGCGTGAAAGACAAAGGCCATTGTCCCTATAAAAACCGAATGTATGATCTGAAAATTTTTTGTTCAGAGTCTCTAGTAGGAATAGGCCCACTAAGTCGCAGATGTTTTGCCACGTCAAATGGGTCTTCTGTTTTTTTTTTTTTTTTTTTTTTTACCCAGGTCTTCCCTTCATAGAATAAGAGGGTTTGCCTAGCATGCATGATGGTTTCTATTTCTATATTGCTAATTTTTTTGTATTTTGATGCAAAACTCAATGCTTTTTCTAGTGTGTCTTTCGTAATGGAGGGGTAAAAGTCTGCGATATCTAGTTGAGTGAATTTGCATCTATGTGGGTCGGTTATATTGTTAAACCATTTTAGCACTGACTGTGTGTTACCCCATAGGTTGATGTTGGTTTTACTTTTTATATTTTTGACAATTTCTTTTATTATAGCTTTACTGGCTAATCCTATTTCGCTTTTAGCTGGATTTATAAGTCTGCAGGGCGGATTGTTGGTAAAATTTTCCTTATTTGTAACTTTAAAAGTTACAAATGCTTTTCTCTTAGCTAGACGGTTAGCTCTATATTCTATGCCTAATTTCGTAGCTACTTCTGTGGTTTCTCTGTTAATAGATCTATATGTTTCTTTTTTTGCTACTTGGTATTTATCGTTAATAGAGTTTAATGTCAGTTGTGTTTTCTTTGCTTTATCCATTTTATATAAATTTTTGGTCTTATCGGAGAATACTATTGTGTCAATATTCCTTTTCAATCTCTATCGTTGGCTAAAGATCTCTGGAATTTGTTTGGCTTTTATTTGAATTCTAATACTGGAATAATGTCTAATAAGTCCTTTTCAAATTTATCTAATTCGTCTATTTTCCTGTGTATTTAATTGACTTCAACCCAAAGTATTTTTTTTTTTGTTCCCCTGGTTGCTCACCTCATTTAAGACTTTCCATCTCATTCTCTTGATGATTCTTCGATTTTTGTTAGGAGGATCCTCGTGTATAGCTGGTTACTGGGGGTTGGTATGTTCTTATCGGAGTACTCCAAGGTGCATTTTTCCATTTTTTCCTTCTTTTGCTAAGGTTATTCTTCTGTGATGTGGACATATATATGATTCTTCGAGGGGTACAAAATTTATACAACGCAATCATGAAAGAAAGACGTAAATTCATGATTAAAAACATTTAAAATAAAGTCAATGGGGTGAAGAGGAGAGAAGAAAAAAATAGAGGAGTCACCTGACTGGTTTCGCCCTAGCTTTATCGAAGCTGTATCGAGAGATTTGTTTTGAGAATCGAAAATATGTACAAATAAAATCACCTTGCGTTATGTTATGTATGGATAGAAAATGGGGGAAAGCGTTTAAATACAGCAACGTTATATTACTCGAACATCCTAGAGACTAATCACGTTCAACCCCAAGAGGCATTCCTTCTGTTCACAGAGGGAAGGCCTTCTCAATCGAACGTGAATAGTCTCCAAGATCTTTAAATGAAATAATGAGTTAGCAGAACTCAGGATTGAAAAAAGTTCGCTGCACATGACAGGTTTTTTTTTATAAGATGGTCAGTAATTGAAGACGCATATGTGTTGGCAATTACGTCTGTCGTTTGATATGTTCCATTTCTGGATTTGGTAGTTACGTGTTGTTGGACTCTTCCATCTAATCTTAATGTTGTTCGACCCACATAGTAGGTATTCAACTGCATTCAAAATTGTAAATTATATTATTATTATTATTATTATTATTATTATTATTATTATTATTATTATTATTATTATTATTATTATTATGAGGGGGTGGGCAGAACATCTTTTCGATGTGACTGAATGTGATTAGGTCAGTTATGCAAAGGACAATAACGAAGTCCCCTGTAACTAAAATTCAAACGGTTAATAAACGTCCAGTATATCTGCGTTTACCTTGGCTGGGGACAGTAAGTGAGAAATTCGCAAAGCAAATCAACTCAACGGTGTAAAATTGTTATTTTGCTTCAAATGTGCGTGTTGTGTTCTCTACGAGAACGTTAATGCCATCCTCTCGAAAAGGAGTTTTTACCCCTCCCCCCCCCCCCATCCAAATATTTGTACATATTTTCGATTCCCATTCGTTTCTTTCTTCTCCAGAACAAATCCCTCGATACAGCTTTGATACAGCTAGGGCGAAACCGGTCAGCTGACTCCCCATTTTTTCTTCTCTTCTCTTTACCTCGTTAACTTTATTTTTAACGTTTTTAATCACCCTTTTGAGGAATTTTATAAGTTCCAAATCACAGCGACAGTATGCTATGTGGCATTTGCCATTAAAAGTCGCACATTAAGGGGATCATTCATCACCCAGAGCCTATTTTTGGTACTTTTTTATTGCCATAAAATGTTTCAATCATAGTTATTTATTTTCCCAGTTTTGCATATTAATTACAAAATATCTGATATTTCCCCAAAACTTCTGGCCTTGATGGAGGGGAGACTAAATCGTGCTGTTATTGTTAAAAATTATCTGAAACAACAGCAAGGGAGACTTCAAATATTTCTCATATGTTATATCTTTTATATAGTTTTCATACGTAAAGTAAATTTCACAGCCTATAAAACTTATTTTATACTTCCCAAAAAAGGGGGAGATATATGAGAAATATTAGAAACCAAGTCTCCCTCGCTGTTATTTCAGATCATTTGAAAGTTTTAGTCTCCCCTCCATCAAGGACAGAGGTTTTAGGGATATATATATATATATATATATATATATATATATATATATATATATATATATATATATATATATATATTCACATAAAATCATTTTTCCTTTTTCTTCCACATTCCCTCTGCTCACTACTTTTTACTTTTTCCAAGTAAGCTTTATAACTTACTTGTAGTTTCATTAAATACTTTGCAAGCAAAATCCGATTCCGCATTTTGCTAATTCCTACCCTCTGATGAGATTTCTTTCGAAACTCCGTGCATATAGGATAATCCACTTAATTTTTGTCTCCTTTTTGAAAATTAAATATGTTTTTAACTCTTCTTAAAGTGTTTTAACATGTTTTTTTTAATTCTTTGTTCTTATATATATATATATATATATATATATATATATATATATATATATATATATATATATATATATATATATATATATATACGGAATAATGTAATGCAATAGATCTACTGTTATGAAAGTCCAGTGATTATTGTTCTTACAAAATATTATTGGTTGTAAGATTATAAAGACGATCCCAGCTAAATAAAAATTGCTCAATATACCAGATAGAGCAAATAAATGATAATTGAGTATTTTACTAAATTATGATATATATATATATATATATATATATATATATATATATATATATATATATATATATATATATATATATATATATATATATATAAACAGGCGGAAAAAGAAAAAGACGCAGAGAGCAAGAAAGAAGGAGAGGTAGAAAGAAAGTGAGTGAGAGTAATAGAGGAACAGAGAGGGCGAGAGGGGGTGTTATGTTTCATGCCTAGTTGTCAAGGTGTCCACGGTTTTCTTGACACGTCGGTGACAACACAAACATTTGATGAGGAATGTCGCAAACTTGTCCAAACAGATTTTTCCATCGCGCCCCAAAAACGACACTCGAAAACGAAAATCACCTGATTTTGCGGGGCGGTCGGGTCGATTGGAGTTGGACAGCGGGCCAGGGGAGGCGGGGGGCTGTTGTAAAACGGACAACGGAACGTCACACGTCAGCATTTACAAAACAAAATAAGACACAGACGACTAGTAAAAATAATATGATAAATTTTTGTTTTGCGTTTTTAAATAAATTTATGATTAATTTTCTGGCGAAATAATATGAATCTTAGATTTAAATTTTAAATTCACTCTTTTTCGAATAACCTCATTTTTTAAAAAGTCGAACATCGAAATATTTGGTCGGATATCCTATTTCATTGGCTGGCTGAGAGCAGGCTGAACGTGACCCCTCGAACAATGTCAATCATCATCATCATCATCATCATCATCATCATCATCATCATCATCATCATCTCGTATGAATCCGAAGATTCTATTGTTGGCATTGGCTTCCCCGATATTTTTATAGTCCGAATTGTTTCTAGAAAGACATCGGGGATTACAAGAGGGACCACGTGAAGCTTGCCAACATCCTAATTAAAAGTGATTTTTCTGGAACGAACTGAATTCAACAAATTCGATAAGTAGCAAAATCTCACCCCTTCACTGTTGAGGTCCTTAGATAGCGGAAAGCTTCCTATTCTAACCGTTTCTTCCCTCGGGTGGCTAGACTTTGGAATTTCCTTCATGTTTCCTGTTTTCCTAATTGTATTAAACTTCACAAGTTTAATGTGAACAAACATTTCGCTGCTAAACTCCCCACTGTCTCTCCGTTAGGCATGATCCCTAATAGTAGCACCTTAGTTTCAAGTGGCAATATGTTTGTCTTGTTTGGGGCCAAAAGGGGTAAAAAAGGAATCAAATATGATGTTAGAAAAAAGTAAAGTGGATCGAATATGATATTAGAAACGCTATTAACGTTTAACAAGATAAGTGGACGTGAAGATACAGACATTATTAACATTCAAACACGGTAGTGTTTGAACTTATGGTTAAGTGGCAGTTCTAGTCATTTAGAACTGTTTTAAAGTTTCATCGCTCACTCACTTTTCGACCAAATTGCCAACAATAATTTACAGTTTAAAGATCACCTTCTCAGCTATATAGTGAAAAAAAAAATCAATTTTCGTAAAACAAAAGCTATGATAAATTTATTAGTGTTCAAAATTGTAAAAAAAAAAAAAAAAAAAAAAAACCTAAGGAGGTGAGCGACGTTTTTTTATGATTGGTTTCCATAGCAACCACGTCGCTTCAGCGACTACTGTTGCTAACAAATCGAAAAGAGAAGTAGCAAGTTGGAATGAAAGCATGAAAGGAAGATACTTTGGGGATTTTATTGAAAGCAGATGAGTTTCGTACATTGTTATTACATATGTGTTTATGGGGGGGGGGGCAAAAAAATAAGACTGAAATTAAACAAAGAACAAGTGAAAATTATTGGAAGCCGGGAAAGATCATGGATTACAATAGAAAACTGCAAGAATGAAAAGTAATATGATTAAGCTTAAACATGGAAAAGTATAGGACTAGTTGTTAAAACTGGAAAAGAATTGCAGCATTAAGCATTTTTTTAAAAATTCAATTTATAACATTATGTAATCAATTCTTAATGCTGCTATATTTTAAGTTATAAATGTACTATATTTTTTACTAACATATCTTGTCCTTTTCTTTTCCAGTTTTAACTACTAGTCCTTTACTTTTCCATGTTTAAGGTTAACCATATTACTTTTCATGCTCGCATTTTTCTATTGTAATAAAATATGGTCCAGATCAAACTTGTCATCCTATCGTTTGAATCCGATGATTCTATTCTTGGCATTAGTCTTCCCGATATTTTCTAGTTGGAATTCTCTTTAGAAAGACATCGGGTACTTATGGGAGAGACTACGAGAAGGTTGCCAACATCTTAAGTGAAAGTGATTTTTGTAGAGCGAACTTTAAACACTCAGGTTGTCAGGTTGTGTTGTTAATCGCCACACCACCATCGTCTCCTATTAAATGTATGTTACCTATAATCAAATCGAATAACTTTTATGGGGAAAAAGTTGCATTTAAATCGAGGCACATCAAAGACAATTTCATACAACGTACAGACTTTATTAAAAAAAAAAAACAAACCCAAAAACCCTGGAATCTGGAAGAGTGCATATCTATATATTAATACGTGTGTGTTATTTTGTGTTACGCTTGCATCTTTTTTCTTCCGAGTGATTGTCGTTTAATCGTTATGACCTTCCATTTCTGATGAATAATTTTCCCAAGAATTCTTCATAAGTTTTAGTTCCGGTCTCAGTTGTGTGTGTGTGTGTGTGTGTGTGTGTGTGTGTGTGTGTGTGTGTGTGTGTGTGTGTGTGTGTGTGTGTGTACTAGCAGGACCCGGTAACCAGCGACCCTCGCAAAAACTAAACCACAGTTGTTGGTGGTGGCGACTGCCGTCTCTGAACAATTGCGTACATCGGCGGTCGTGGCCGAAATGAAATAATCTGGCTTTCTCTGGCGATTAGTGCTGCTGGTTTGGAGGGATAACCTACATGTATGTTTGAATCTAAAAAGAAAAGCAATTAAGCTAATGCGTAAATCAGTAGGAATTAATAAAAGTACGAAAAATGGTCCATTAGAATAATAATGGAAAGAAAAAAGCTGAAGTTTTAGAGGTTAGGAATTCTCACTCTATATGGACTGTTTCGAATGATCAAAATCAATGACGGCAGTTCTAGCTGTTTTCGTTTGTTGTTCGAGTCTTCCTCTTCTTCTCAACTCTTCCACCAATAGTATTAAAATAAATTTCAGTTTTATGTCAATCTTTTTTTAAGGTGCAAAACAAAACAATTACGACTTTTGTCACTTCACTTCTTTGAGTATTGTCATGTTAAGAACGGCATTTGGAATAAACATCCCAAACTCCCCATGTTAAGAAGGGCTGTCGGAATAGACACCACCAACCTTCCCATCTTAAGAACGGCTTTCGAAATAGACACCCCTAACATTCCCATGTAAAGAATGGCTTTCGAAGTAGACAACACTCTTTTTATCTGGAGGAGGGGGAGATGTGGAAAAATAATTCCCCAAAATTTAACTGTGATAATCGTTGTCAGCATACCCACCGGAAATGCTAAAAGAAAAAAAAATATGGGTGGCAGTGTTGGTATAATAAAATTGTGGGGTCTGCGTTCACGTCTGGCCTCCATAGAATGGAATTATGCTCAAACTTTAATAAAGACTTTTCATATCTATCTGCGTAAGAATACTTTGATAATTGTGTTCCAGTTTGAAGAAATATGGTATAATAAAATTATGGGGTGTTCGTTCGCGCCTCACCTCCATAGAATGGAAATATGTCACAAAGTTTAACAAGGATTTTTAATATAAATCCACGGAATATTGTGATAAGTGTTTCAGTGTGAACAAGTATGATATAATAAATTATTAAGTTTATCTATTTTATTTTTACTTTCATCATATTTTGCTTTGGTTTTGATACCTCCAAATTCGAAGCTATCTTATTACAACCCTTCCTTTTCATAACTTATCATACTTTCATAAATCAGAGTCTATTTTCTGTAGGCTGTTTTTGAACCCAGTCAACGACGGGTACTTTTTCTAGTATATATATAAATGAGAAAATTTTAAAACCTGAAAATGTTGTAAAATGATAAAATCATTTTTATTTACTTTTTTTTTTTTTTGCTGTTGTTAAAGTCCGAATTTTCGCCAATAACCTGACTTTATCAAAGAGATGTCAGTCCGATTAAGTTTTTTCAGGTTTTCAAATTTTCTCATTTAAATTCATAAAAAAAATGTTTTGTAAAATGTGTGACTTTACATTGCTTAAATTTCGCGCTTAAACCAAGCGACCACACACGGATTTAAACAGCACCAAGACAAGACATATTTCCTCTTTGAGAGGCTTCGACCTCTTATAACAACATTATGAGAAAAAAAAAAAAACTTAATCGGACTCTCATCTTCTTAAAGCCGGGTTATTGGCGAAAATTCGGATTTTAACATTTGATAAATCTAGCTATGATAAGGAACAGAACATTTCTTTTCTAGACATATATAAAAAGAATATCAATTCTAGAAAAGCCAGAGGAAATGATAATTCTATAAAACAAAGAGAATTGTAAAATGTTGAATCGATCACAGACAACAACACGATGAACACAATATAAGTTCTTTCGTTTTTCTAACATGTTAACTGTTCTTTTTAACTTATTCTCAAAACATAACTAAATCAATGAATTATAATATTGTTCTAAACCACAACTTACACGCCTGAGGACGGTCAAACTCCAACCAATCGAAATGTTGCACAAATAATTAAGATGAGAACAATAATCCGATCAATATAAGTAATAAAAAATATATAAACAAATATTCAAACGTATATAAAATGTATTTCATTTTATTCAAATTCAACCAACGCTTCTATAAAAGGAATACAAACCCTAACATACAAACTTTTTTTTATTCGGAATCAAATCGACATTTCATACATTTTTATATATACAAAAACTCATAAAGTAAAACAATATTTAAAAATTCGTTTTTATTTTTTAAAGTAAAGTCTATGAATAATTAAGAATTGAAAATTTTTATAATAGAATTGGCAGAAAAAGCTCTTAAGCGCATCTTTAAGAAAATTAAAATTTGGAATAAACAGAATAAATATCTTTGGAACCACGTTAAGATGCAAATTTCCACTGCGTAGCGTGCAATACCATCCGTACATGAGACATAGGTGGTGGAGGTACGTCCGGCTCTGTCGGGTTGTAAAATACGCTTAATTTTAAATTCATGCATATTTCGTATTTATTATTACAGAGCCAATTCTCCACTGAACATTATATTGTACCTAATTTATAATAATGATTCCAAAAGTTTAAAAAATGACGGGTGCGATCAGCTAGAATCGAAACGAAACATGCAACGCTTCAGCCGCATCTCCTACCGATGTAGCTACCAAGAGATAAGTAAGAAAGATTTCATATTAAACGACTTGACGAAATTAATTAGATTTAGTCATATGCAGAAAAAAATAAAAATATGTCGGCAAGTGGAAATAAACAGTTTGCACGATTCACCCATCTAAACAAATATTTTTCTCATTATAAACCAACTTTGGTGTATGATTATTATTTCCTGTTTATTTCAGTGCAATATGACAAATAGTTCAAAAGTTAATCGGTTAAATATTCATGCACAGTCCACACACATACATCTCCTGTTTTATTTATATTGAAAAAATCGTTTTCCTTATCTCTGATGATGAATATTTTTGTATACGAAATTTATAAGAAAGAGTCAAGTTGAAAAAAATCAAATGATTTTTTTATGATTAATGCCGTTTAATTAAAATTCCCGCCTAAACGCAAACAGACAGAGAGAAGATAGGGGACATTGGGTACGTCACTTAACTCTGAGTTGACGAATTTTAATGGTCTTTACGCGAGATTACACGTATTCATAACATTCATAAAAGCCAGTGTTAAGGCAAAATGCCGAGATCAGTAGGCGTGAGTTGAATCATCCAGTGCGTCCCCAACCTACCACGATAATGAATCTCCTCTCTCCACCACAAGAAACCACCTACATTGAAAATCCCACTGATGTTCTTGGCCAGCACCTGTCCCGAAAATAATGGATAACCTTTAACCGGCTGAGAACAGATGTATTTTTTTTTTTTTTGCATTACACAGAAATGAGGTCTTAAATTTTGTTATAAAATACAGATTCTCACCCCCCCTCCTCCTCCTCCTCCTCCTCATCATCATCATCATCATCATCATCATCATCAACAACAACATAATTAGAATGGGAGAGTTTAGAATCAGAGGGCTGGCTGAGACGATACAACGTATAACAATAATGAAAGCGGCTGAAATATTAAGGGACATCCTTGAATGCGGAGACCAACACACATGAGCTACAGGCTCAAGCCGGACATCTAGAAACTACCACAGATGTAAAACACAAAGAAACGTCACATGGAATCATGAAAACTGAAACTGTAAAATTACAAGTGAACTCCTCTGTGTCCATGCCTTCCCCGTACTTAATTATTTATTTGTGTGTATGTGTCACAATAAACTGACACCACACCAAATAATCGAGGAGGGTCAAGGAGGACGGAAAGACCGAGGAGAAAAAGCACTAGCCGGACCTCCACTGGATGAGTGCAAAGAGTACTGGAACCTTCGGAAGGTTTATTGCCACCCAAATTCCAGTGAAGACCAATGGTAGCTGCCAACGAGAAATCAATGGTAAGCGGCTGTTGCAATAATGCAAATTCATTTGCAAAGGTTATCGAAAGAGGTGGAAAGTACTGGAAATTTGGAGAGACTTATTGTCCCTCAGATTCCAGAGAACGCCACAAGCTGTTCTCAAAGATAAATCTTTGATGATGGCCTGCGTGACTATTCCTAGTGAATAAAAAAATAATAAAAAAATAAATAAAATAACGCAAACTAATTTGAAAATGTTATCAAAAGAGCTGGTTAGCACTAGAAATCTGAGGAGACTTGCTGTCACTCAGACTCTAGGAAACACCACAGGTTGTTCTCAAAGAGAAATCTTCTATGTTAACCTGTGTGAAAACTCCTAGTGAGTGAATAATAATAATAATAATAATAATAATAATAATAATAATAATAATAATAATAATCATCATCATCATCAACTAGGAAGGTTCTTCCATGAACAAAACATATAAACACCAGCCGTTACTTGGTTGACCTTTAAACCTCGATGGTCACAAACACTTCAAAGCAATCGGAATGATATAAAAGGTTGTCTAATCTTGTTAATTACAAATAATCTGAGCGGAGATCAATTAGCTTTGCACAAATTGGACAAACAAAAAACTCGAATTTAATGAATTTCTTGTAAACAATGACGTCATCGAGTGAAATGCGTAAATTACGAACGTAATCGGTCGTTGACAAATGAATGTGTTTATTTTTGTTATTTCGTTTTCTTCGGGTAAACGGAAGAAAAAAAACAATTGATTTATCAGCATTTCAACGTGCGTAAGAAACGGGTGTCAACCTTTCGTTAATATAGCTTAAATTTATCTATATGTAAAAGTGACCTTGTCTGTCTATCTGTATGTATGTATGTATGTATGTATGTATGTATGTATGTATGTGTGAGGAATGATCTCTACCCAACTGCTCTGTCAATTTTTGGTTTTCATACTTGAAAATTGATATATAGGGGATTTGGATTTGTATAACAAATAAGATTTGGGCTTTAGCCTGTTAAAATAGCTGCTAACGGGTTAAAATTGAAAAAAAACAAAACCCCTGGAACTTGGAAGGCATAAATCGAATAAACATGTTACTTCTCCGTATACGGAAATATACATATATAGTTTCATCAACTTTATTTTCTTAAGTTTTTGTTTGTGTATGGTTTTAGATCAGACAGTAACAAACAGGGCTGGAGTGTTACATGTTTTGGTTTCGATCCTAGCTGATGACACTAAAGTCATATTGTTTTAACTTTTGAAATCACTACTATATATTGGATACAATGTAATAATCACTACAGTATTGGCTCTATAATAATAAATATGAAATCTGACGAATCCGATCGTAGATGATACGCGGAATATTCTGTGGAGCTTAATTGCCATGTATATTTTTATAGCTTACTACCTAGATCTACCTATATATTGAGCATTGTTGAAGTAAATACTTAAAGTTTACGCATAAATTAATACTTTTGTATATTGATTTATGTGATTAAATGAAGTAGTTATATATATATATATATATATATATATATATATATATATATAGATAGATAAATAGAGAGAGAGAGAGAGAGAGAGAGAATAAATGACAAAAGGTTATATTCCAAAATTCATGATGTCGACCATCTTATAATTTATTCCTTTAATTCAGTTGACTAATTCCTGAATTAAAAGAATAAATCATAAGATGGGCAACATCATGAATTTTGGAATATAACTTTTTGTCATTTATTCTCTAAATTGCTCTGTAATTATATTGAGCTTTTTAAATAAAGATTGATATATAATAAGAAAAATATATTTCTACAGAAATATATATATATATATATATGAGAGAGAGAGAGAGAGAGAGAGAGAGAGAGAGAGAGAGAGAGAGAGAGAGAGAGAGAGAGAGAGAGAACATTTTTTGAAACTCCGCGGATTAAGGATTACCTAACATACCAGTTTTGGAGTATTTATTTAATAAAAACTAATTGTAAACTTTTATGTTGCAGCTTTGCTTTTACTACTATATATATATATATATATATATATATATATATATATATATATATATATATATATATATATATATATATATATATATATATATATATATAAGTTAAGCATTTCATCCAAGGCATGAAAATTTGTTAAACAAAATGTTTTTACTATAGGCTTTAAAAATAAAGGTACAAGATTCAATTTGAAGTTTATTTGTCTTCAAAGTGCACTTTTATAAATTTTACAAAGTAAGGTATAAAAATTTAATTTAAATTGAATCAACAAATTTTCTTGGATTTATTTTATGTAATGTACATTCTGTTGCACTTTAAAAAAAATCATTGAAATTTTATATCTATATCATTAATTGCTAGATGAAAGATAATGTTTTTAAATTGCAACAAAATGAACCTTACATAAAAATTTGAACAAAAACAAATAACAAAAACAAATAATAATAACAAAAACAAATAATAATAATAATAAAAATAATAATAATAATAATAATAATAATAATAATAATAATAATAATAATAATAATAATAATAATAATAAAGAATGAAATAAAACGCGACAAACTTGAAAATTAAAAAATAGAAAAAAAAAAGAAACAGAAAGAACGCATCAATTGGTGTAGAAAGAAAAAAGTAAAGATAGAAAACGTCTCATTATAGAAATAACGTGAACGCGAAGGGTTATATCTAACTTGCTATTCTCTAAACACTTAAAACAGTTTCTCCCAGCAGCTTTTTTACTAGCTAAACTTTGAGTAACGCGCATATATTCGGGTTTCGAATCCTGAGTTCGGATATGTCTAACTGATGAGCCTAAATGAGGACGAAACTCGAGTCTTGAACTTCCGGTTCGTTGACTGTCATGGCTCTTGTGGGCTGCGACGTTGTTTGGCTGTGGAATTTATTATATATATATATATATATATATATATATATATATATATATATATA
This sequence comes from Euprymna scolopes, assembly GCF_053919585.1. Lineage (NCBI taxonomy): Eukaryota > Metazoa > Mollusca > Cephalopoda > Sepiida > Sepiolidae > Euprymna > Euprymna scolopes. The sequence continues at coordinate 622,015 of NC_136515.1, read as the reverse complement.
TGTATGTATATATATATATATATATATATATATATATATATATATATATATAGAGAGAGAGAGAGAGAGAGAGAGTGAAAGAGAAAGGGGGTTAAAAGATCAATACTTGTCAAATTATAAATCAGCTTCAAAAGCAGAAACAAAACAAATCAGAGTGAGTGTACGATCATTTCAGAAACGACATCCATTTACACTTACTCTGATTTTGTTTGTCCTTTTGAAAATTATTTATGATTTCACTATTATTGATCTTTTATCCTCTGTATTAATATTGCTTAAGGTAAATACACCTATCGAGTTTATCATATATTAGCGGTACTTCGGGCACAGCCCTTTTTAAGTATTCATACGTTAACAGAAACGTTGCTCTTTTAGACCTTTGGTCTATTATTCTCTATAGTATATAATATAAGGAACTTTGTATGTGTCTGTTTGTGAGAGTTTGTTTCCTATGAACTCGAAAACGGCTTAGCCGAGTTTTATGAAATTTCATACGAAGGTACTTTATGTGCCTGGCAGTGTTCTTAGATCGGCTTTGTATCAGAATGTATTCGAACAGTATCGATAGTCGATAATCGAAAAAATCCTATGAAAGAAGGAACAAGCCATTTTGACATAAGTTAACGCCCTGTACAGCCTAACATCACAATTGTACTTGCGAACTTTTATTACCGCATAAGCAGAAAGGCCAAAATATAAAATAAACAGTAGGTTCTTTGATAGGACAGGGGCGCCTTCGAAATGAATGTTTCTGTTTAGAGCACAATTAAAACATGATGCTTGACTTTTGTATTTTAAACTTTAATTCACGCCATTATATATCAAAAATAATTTTATAAATTCAACAGTGCAATATAGACTACAATGTAGTGTTGACAAAGTCACTGCGGGGAGGCATGTGAAGCTTCCTCCAGGCGCACAACGATGAGTCCCCAACTAGAGGAGGCAATCAATTGATTTGATTGAAAAATGGTCGATTTCACAGATTTCGATGACAATAAAAATATGGATGAAAGTGCGAAAAATTCTTTAATCATCATTCAATCCCGGGCAACATTAGATTTTAGATCTCTTTTCTAGTATATATATATATATATATATATATATATATATATATATATATATATATATATATATATATATATATATATAATGTGTGTGTGGGTGTGTGTTTTAAGGAAAAATAATTTACGTAGGTTCCAAGAATTCGACATCAACAAGCAATTTGCGTACGATCGTTTCTGATATGATACAATTTTTTTTATTGAAATAAAGTATCTTTATCAGCACACGGATTAGACACCAAATAGAAAATTTAATAATGTAATCAACATGTACTTGAATACATTAAATCAGAATTTTTTTGTTGTTCATATAATAACTGTAGGCTTGAGGAGCCACCCTCTTAATTAATCCAATTTGTTAAAAAAAGGGGGGTGGGGAAAGGCTGTTACATTTCCTTCACGCGCACGACCTTCTACTAGGTTCGCAATTCTGTTCCTGTGAAACGGAAATACGATTAATACTAAAAGTACAATTACATTAAATTATTCTGTTATTTCTTAAATGCTTTTTTTTTTGTAAACAAATATGAATTAACTGCCTTGTTTTTTAGCATAACAGAGTTACTTCCCATGTTATTATGTCATGTGTTGCCAAAGAAATATGGCGACGCTTTTTTTCGATAACCTTCGAAAAGTCGTGTATTTTTAATAATGCGGTAATATTTAAGTACTTCTGACATGCCAATTAAGTATCATTGCTTTTAGTTGAAATCAACCCAAAAGGTTAGTAGATACCATTGTTGTTTTTTTACTCGGTTTTTTCACTTTCCGATTTTCGCTATTATAGTGTAGTTGCACTAAATGGATAAATATTAACATTTTGATAATTTGATACAAATTTATTATCTTTTAAATGTGGCAGTAAAGAAAGTAAATGAAAAGAAAAAACAATTCTCCTGAACGATGGTGTTTATAGAGGGAGACTCTACATTTTAGAAACAAAAATCTCCCCGTAAATAAAAGGCCAGAAAATATTTAAAATGTAAAATATTTTACCACGAGATCAAAACAATCATTGAATTTAAAAACATTACAAAATATAAAATATGGCATTGCTAACGAGAGAGAGGTGGAAGAGAGAGAGAAAGAGAAAGACGGAGAGAGAGAGAGAGAGACAGAGCGAGGTGCAATCAAGTAGTTAGTAACCCCCCCTTTCTCCTTTTGTTTATATATCGTCGGTATAGCTTACCTAGCGATGTTAGTGTGTTAATCAACAAATATTTTAAAACATGTTTGAGTATTTTTCAGAATTTTTGTGCACAACTCAGGAATCTTTCTGTCGAACTCGGGAATCTTCACAGAATTCAAACGGAACCGATTATTTAATCCAAGTATCATGTTTTCGTTCCGTCACACATGATTGGGTAAATCCTAAGTAATTCGCAATTGTATTCTTAGTATCGCCTGCACTGATGATTAAACCTTAAATCCTCAGGACAGTGTCCCTTACAACTGATTTTTGCTTAGTACTTTATCCGTTACGCTACGAGTGCTTGAAAGTCCAATCATCAGTGACCGAGAACGACCGAAACATTGGGTACATAATACTCAAGACGAGAACAATAGTCCGAAACTTTAAATGATCAAAATTTGACTAATCCTTATCTAAACAGCGTTACATTATTGCTTAGGAATAGTTGACCGTTTAGATTGTGATATAGGAATGATAAATGACAATAAGACTCTCACAGTTATTCATTTAGAAGAAGGTGAAAGGAAAGTAAAACGTATCAATCGAAATAAAAAAAAGAAGAAAAAAAGAAGAAAACGTCTCATTGTGGAAATGGAGCGAGGGATTTCTTTTCGAATGCATTTAAGACGTCAGGGTGGGAAGTCAAATTTCTATTTGATTTCTCAGTAAAATTCTTGTCTAGAACGACTAACTGGCTTTGCTAGCTCATTATCGCGTTTCAAAGTTCGCGACTTGAAATATTCAAAACCTAAATTTAAATAATAGCATTCAATTTATAAGTTCCTTGTGAACATGAGATAAAAAAAAAAAAAAGGTTTCACAGTTATACATATAAATAAATGATATAACTACACGATAATAACGCAGAGATCGAAATTGTAATATTGATTTTCAAGGAAAACAAATGGCCTCTATTTAATGTCATGTTACAGTAATGAATATATCCAAAAATTATAAAAAACGATAAAGTAGAAAAAAGTCATGAAAACATTTTTGGACGAAAATATGTTTCGCTAAGAAAAAAACAAAAAACAAAACAAAACAAAACAAAAAAAAAACAAGAGTTACAAGGGGAGATAAATAGCGTGTAACTAATGCCAATTTCGGATAAGTTTTTCAACATTGACTTAAATGCATTAAGTCATCGTGATATTTATTTGTTTCGTATAATAACTACAGGTTGTTGGATTTATTTCAGGCGTAACCACTTTCTAGTAATTTTGCGGTGTGTCATCAAGCCAAACCAGACGGTGGACTAAACCAGGGGTCTCCAAAGTTTTCGAACGGGGGGAGGGGCCATATTGCTAACTTTTTATAGCTACACGTGCGCGCAAAAAATAATCTGGACATGTTATGTACTGTTTTGCAAATTAACTTTACTTTTTAGTTAAACTGGTTTTCCAAAAACCTCAGTTAATCATTTTCTGAACAAAAAAGAAAAACCACCACACGATTTTCACACATTTCCATTAAAAAAAAAAAAAAGAAAAGAAAAAGAGCTCCGCCGGATTAAAGACTTTAGCGGGCCGGATCTGACCCATAAGACCCCTGGATTAACCTATTAATTTTGATGTGTGGCAGAAGAAAACCATGTGCCACCAAGCCAAGCCAAGTGGTGGATTGGGGAATGATATCGCCTCTCGTCTTTTCGTTTGTCCATAAGCGACTTCTTTTTTAACGCCGACTGCGACAATAAAAATCTTTTTTACGTTTAGAAATCAAAAGAAATGGAAAAAGAAGGAAGAAAACTCCACCGAATATCAACAAAGAAAAAAAAATTGCTACGAATCGTCAGGCGATTTTGTGTGGGAAAATATTTTGGCTCAGTTTCTTCACTGAAACAGAAATAGCGCGATTCGGGATAATGAGAAAACTTTGTATTATTTGGATTATTCGGACTACTCTTCTTATCTTGAGTGATATTCTCACAATGATTCGAGCGATATAACCCCCAACCTTCTTCAGGTGTATCTTGTTGAACGCAGGACTCTGCAGAGAGTTTTGAACGGGATTATTTATTTAATCCACTTTTCCTTCTCTCTTAACCCATGACCGGGTAATCATTTTAAACAATTTGCGATTGTATTCTTAGTATCGCCTGTACCGAAGATCGAACGATAAACCCGCAGAAGAGTATCTGGTAAAACTGAATTTCTTACTTGGTACTTTATCCATTACGCCACGGATAATTAAATATTCAATTCTCAGTGAACGAGAACGGCCGAAATGTGAAAATAACACCCTAGAGCCCCAAGATCCAAATAATCAATTCTCAGGAATATGACTGTTGTATTATTTGAAAGCACAGTGTGAAGAACAAATTGCCTTCATTTTGATGGTATATATTATATACTAACTTGGGTGCCCAGCGTTGGCCGGGTGTTTGGAGGTGGTAGTAGGCAGGCAGGTTTGAACCCGTACCACGAAGGAGGAAAAGAACGTGAAAAAAACCCACAAGAAAACGTGACGTCTTTGCTGTTGCGCCCATCGTCAAACCGGAAGTGGCGGAAGTTTAAATTTAGGCTAGTCAATCGAAAAGAGGGGATGATTTTTTTTTAAATATCGCCGAAAAAAGCGACCCCCTCCCTGTAGAAAAGTGTCCAGTTGAGAGTGAAGGAATTAATGTTTTTAGCCAATTTTTTGCTATTTGTCGTCCGAAGAGCCGACTTCAAAACAATACCGATCTCGTGAAAACCCGTCGCCTCTTTCGAAAGTTTTAGGCATACATACATACATACATACATACATACATACATACATACATTAAAACTGACAGATGAGATTTATATTATAGATTATTTGAGTGACTAGCGGGGGTACCCGGCGTTGCTCGAGTGTTTGTTTCCGGGACGGGGGGGGGGAGTTTTAAAAAATGTTATGGTAGGTAAGTAGGAAAGATCAAACCCGGAGTCATGAGTAAAAGTAGGAAAGTAAAGTGTGAAAAAAAAAACAACAAAAAAAAAACATCTGCAACGTTAACAGTTCGGCCACCAAGAAAAGTCCATTCCAGTTGTTTGGGGGAAAAAAAACAAAAAAAAAATGACTACGGTAGGTCGGCGCGAACGTGAAAATATAATGTGAATTGTCCAGCACGCTAACCACTACGCCACAGAGCACTGCAGCTTAGTTTAGTGATTTTAAATAACTTCACACGAAAGAACTACGAAGCCAAACCGGTGTTCTCTTCTCAACTGTTCCTTGTGAACGATCCCCAAACGGTGTTAAGTGGTGGCAGGGGGAGGAGGAATTTATTAGAGAGAAAATATTTTACCACTTCCATTGATCTTAACCGATTTTGGCCGTGACTTCTCAGCAGAAAAAGTATAGAAATCTAAGATTATCGAGGAATTTGAGAAATAATAAGCCTATAACACACCTCAGATATTGTTCTGCCGTTTGTGCATATTATATTTGCATGAAATATCTTGATTTTTAATCCTATTAATGTCCAAATCAGATGGGAAAAAAATGAGTTCATTTTATTTATAGAAGATATAATAATAATAATAATAATAATATATATATATATATATATATATATATATATATATATATATATATATATATATATATATATATATAGAAAGAGGAAGATAGAAAGAAAGAAGATAGAAGATAGAAGATAGATAAAAGAAGAAGATAGATAGAAGAAGAAGAAGATAGAAGAATAGATAGAAAGAAAGAGAAGAAGAAAAGAAGATAGAATAGATAGAAAGAAAGAATAGAATAGAAGAAGAATAGATAGATAGAAAGAGAAGATAAATGACAATAAAACTTTCGCATTAATTCATTGAGAAGAAGGTGCGCTAAACAATTAGTTTTGAGGTGTGAACGGAGAAAACTCTGTGTCATCAAAACAAACCAGACGGGGTAGGAGTAATATCGCCCTTCGTATTTTCGTTTGTTTGTAAGCGACTCCATCCCCCCCCCCATTTTTTTTTTTTTTTAACGTCGAATGTGGCAATTATTTTTTTTACGCTGACAAATTAAAAAAAAAAAAAACGGAAAAGAAACGGAGATGGGAAAACTCCATCGAATATCAACGAAAAAAAAAATCGGATTATGTGTGTGAGAAAATATTTTGCTGCGGTTTCTTCACTGAAATAGCGATTCGGGGCGAAACTGGTCGTTTGACATGGAATAAAAATTTAACTGAGAGAAAACCAGTTTGCCAACTCAAATGGAAATATCGATTCCCAAACAAAACTTACATTGGTGGGAATGGACTCAGTTTGATTACGTTTGTTGATTTTTTTTTTTAATGGAAATCACTCCACACAAGGAGTAAAAATACTACTGGCAATTGTATTTTAAATGCCGCCCTCACTAAATATTTAAACTTAAACCTTCAGAAAAGTGTATCTTGCGACTGAATTTTACCAATTGCTTGACCCACTACGCTACGAGTATTTGTGTTCGATAGGATACATCTTAAGAAGGTCGGAGGTTACACCGGCTGAAACATTGTGCGAATAACACTCAAAATGAGAATAGTCCGAAGAATCCAAATAATACGAAGTATTTATTTTTACTTTCCGTTTGGTTCATTCCAATTTCTACACCCAACAAAACATCGGCTTTCCGCATAAGCAGGTGATGTAGCAGTCATACACATTGTTTTATCTAACGGCGAGAAACCCTCGTGAGGTTATTTGGTCTCGTGTTTAAGTGTTCGTAGATTATTAGAAGTAATTAGAAAGAAATTCATTGAGAAAGAAAATTTCTTTTCGTTTTTTTTCGAAATATGATTGGATTGCAGAAAGAATTATAAATTTATTACGATTTTGTGGTTAATATTTTCTGTATCTTCAACTCGCTCAGTTTCTCTGACTATCTGTCCCTGTCTCTATCTGTTTCCCCCTCTCTCGATAAATTCAATTTATTAATACGTGAATTTAATGTTAGTGACTCTAAATTAAAATTTAAAGATGGTGTAACTAAAATAAAACATAATTGCAACTTCTCTTCCAATTTTTGGATTTTGTAATTATGCCAATATTACTTTATTTTCTTTTAAAGTTTAGAAGTTCTTTTTTTTTCTGATGAGTTAAGATCGGAATAGATTAAAAAATTGACTTAATTATATGACTAATCATGCGCTACGAAACAGGCGCTGTCAAAAATTGTACATTTCAACGTACTTAATGAAATAAACGGTAAGATGGTTAACATCTTGAAATTTGGAATATAGACTTTTGTCATTTATTTGTATATGCTCTGTAGTTACATCGCGCTTTATAAATTAAAAGACTGGTATAAATAAAGGGTGAAATATAATTGAATAAACATATTTCCCAATAAACACACACACACACACACACACACACACACACACACACATATATATATATATATATATAATTGTTTACTATCATAATTATTAGATACCTAAGACACTAGTGTTTCATCCTTTCGAGAATAATCAGTGCACGGTTTTACGATTAACACCAATCGATAGAGTCGAACCCGGCAACAGCAGCCATCTCTGGCTTCAGTAGCAAGGACCTTATCCATTCGGCTACCGTTAACCGCGAGAAGTACTGTAGAAATTTAAACATTTATTTTTTTAATGCATTTTAACGTATGTCAGGCTGATTTAATCGTTATATGATGATATATCTCTCTATCTCTACCCTCCTCTCTCTGTACACGGAGCATATATCCAAAAATTGTAAAATAAAGAAACATATAATTTGGATATAAATGGTTTTATGTCAGTTATTCGTGATCAATAACTAATCGTTTGGAAACACGCGCCATGTAGAAAAGCTCACCAAAGACGTGCTTAGCCCAGTAGAATAGCTCCAATGGGCCGTTCAAGTAGGTCTTTCAGGTTTTTATGCTATACTCTTTTGAGATCATCGTCATATAAACACTGAAGTAACTAAACACTATGCGGCATATATATATATATATATTCAAAAACAGCCTACAGAAAATGGACTCTGATTTATGAAAGTATGATAGGTTATGAAAAGGAAGGGTTGTAAAGAGATAGGTTCGAATTTGGGGGTATTAAAACCAAAGCAAAGTATGATGAAAGTAAAAATAAAATAGATAAACTTCATAATTTATTATACCATACCTGTTCACACTGAAAAACTTATCACAATATTCTGTGGAGGTCAGGCACGAACGAACACCCCGTAATTTTATTATACAATATTTTTTCAAACTGAAACATAATTATCAAAGTATTCTTATGCAGATAGATATGAAAAGTCTTTATTAAAGTTTGTGCTTATTTACATTCTATGGAGGCCAGGCGCGAACGCAGACCCCACAATTTTATTATACCATCCCTATTTAAGTTAAAACATACTTATCAAAGTATTCTTATGTACATCTATATCAAAAACACTTGTAAACGTTTTTTTTTAATTTTTAAATTTTTTATTTCCATACTTTGTGGACCAGGCGCGAACGCAGACCCCCACAATTTTAATGAACCACTGTTCTGACAGATCAAACATACCCATTCCTGTATCTCGATACATCTTCTATCATTATATGTAATCAGTTTTTTAAAATAGTCAATCATATAGGAGCCTATTCGTGACCACACACACACACACACACACACACACACACACATTCAGCTTTATATTATAGATATATATAACTACTTCATTTAATCACATGAATTAATATACGAAATACGAAAGTATTATTTTATGCGTAAACTTTAAGTATTTACTTTAACAGTGCTCAATACATAGGTAGAGCTAGGTAATAAGTTATAAAAATATATATGGAAATTAAGCTACACAGAATATTCCGCGTTTCATCCACGCTAGGATTTGTCAGGATTATGCATACTATATATATATATATATATATATATATATATATATATATATATATATATATATATATATGGCAATGTGTGTGTGTGTGTGTGTTCGTTCTCTATGGACCCTGAAGCGGCTGATCCGATTTTTTGGGGGAGATTTCCCATAAATGTACTTTATAGGTCCGGAAATGTTCTTAGATTTTTTTATTGTAATGCCTCCGATGAGTATCAATAATCGATGCATGCTATCATAAAAAACCTTGACACTTCCAAAGCATGTGGACCCGACCTCATCCCAGCTGTGCTATTAAAAAAGTGCTCAGCCAAAGTAACTCCAGTTCTCTCCAAACTCTACAACAAATGCCTTAATGAATCTTGCTTTCCGGGCTGTTGGAAAACTGCTTCTGTGGTACCAGTATTCAAGAATTCTGGCGAAAGAACTGACCCATTAAATTAGCCTCCTCCCACTTTTTGCCAAAATATTTGAGACCTTAATTAACCGTGCTCTAGTCCAGCACCTTACAGATGCTAAACTTCTGACCGACCAACAATATGGATTTAGACAAGCCCATTCCACGGCAGACATCCTCACTGTAATCTCTGAACGCATATACCATTCACTGGACAAAGCGGGAGAGGGCAGAGCGGTAGCTCTAGATATATCTAAGGCTTTTGACAGGGTATGGCATGAAGGTCTCCTCAGGAAGATTAGATCTTACGGTATCACTGGTAGAATACTTAACATAATTAAATCCTTCTTAGATAAGAGAAAAATCCAGGTTGTCCTCGACGGTCGTACATCTAAACAATATGATATAAATGCGGGAGTGCCCCAGGGATCTATCCTTGGACCTCTGCTGTTCCTGATATTCATAAATGACCTCCCCGACAAAATTGCCTCTGAGATGGGTATATATGCTGATGACACCACACTCTATAGCAGGCACGACAGGAAAACAAATGAACATATATCTAAAGTAATGGCAGAAACACTAGAGGATGACCTCCAATCAGTAGTGGAATGGGGACAAAAATGGATGGTCACGTTCAATGCCGCCAAGACAAAACTGGTTTCATTCAATAATTACAAGAAACCTTCTCTACCACCTATAGCAATAGCCAACGACTCTTTATCTGAGAGTACGTCTCTCAAGCTCCTTGGCCTAACGTTCACAGGAAACATGAGTTGGAACAATTACATCGAGGGCATTGCCAGGGCCGCCGCGAGGAAGGTGGGCTCTCTCTACCGTGCTAGAAAACTTCTAACACCCGAAAGTATCCTGTACCTCTATAAGGCCACTATTCGCCCTTGTATGGAGTATTGCTGTCATATTTGGGCTGGTGCATCGGCTACTAGTCTCTCGCTCCTTGACAAGGTTCAAAAGAGAGTCGCAAATCTGATAGGCCCTAAACTGGCATCTAAGCTTCAGCCTCTGTCCCATCGTCGAAACGTTGCATCCCTCTGCCTGTTCTACAAGTATTATAATGGTGAATGCTCTGAAGAACTGCAAGCACTTGTGCCCCCACGACGTGAACACCCTCGACAGACCCGACAAGCTGCAAAATCCTACCCCCACACTGTAGAGATCCCTAGATGTAAAAGATCTTTCTACTCCAGTAGTTTCTTCCCCAGAACTGCTAGACTTTGGAATTCCATTCCAGGTCACTGCTTCCCCAACTGTACTGACATGCATAAGTTCAAGTTCAACGTGAACCAACATCTCGCTGCCCTAATCCCTACATAGTACCCCAGTAGATGTTTCCCCTGATAGTAGCCCCCTACACCAAAGTGGCAATGTGCCTTGTTTGGGGTGAAAATGTAATAAAAAAAAAAAAATAAAAAAAAAATAATCGAAAAAATCCGATTAAAGAAGAAACAGTCCGATTATGACCAAAGTTAAAACTCTTATACAGCCTAACATCACAAGTGCATTTGGGAAGTTACTGCAAAAGCAGAGAGGTCCGGCGTATAAAATCAAAGGTAGGTTCTTTAATAAGATGGCGCATTAGAAATTAATATTTTTGTTTAGAACACAATTGAATTATGATACTTGACTTTTGAATTTGAAACTTCAATTCAAGCCATTACATAAAAATCTATATATCTATAAAAGGTAAAAGGTCTGTGTGTGTGTGTGTGTGTGTGTGTCTGTCTGTCTGTCTGTCTGTCTGTCTGTGTACATTTCCCTACCAAATAACTCTGTAAATTTTCGGTCTATATACTCGAAATTTTACATACGAGGTACTGAGATTTGAAAAAAAAATATATATATGCATGCATACATATATGTATATTTATTTATGTATGTATGCACACACACACACACACATGTATCTATGTATATTTATTTATGTATGTATGCACACACACACACACACACACACATATATAGATATATATTCTTTTTAAAATATAATTATCTACTGACACGTGTTTCGTCGTCTACGATTCATCAGAGTGGCTGGATCTAGCGAGATTATATTTATATATATATATATATATATATATATATATATATATATATATATATATTGCTCGGTATGAGGTAGATTCAATCTACCGTTGGATTTCGCCGCTTTCTGCTTGATCTGTGTCAGTTAATAGGCTTTCTTGTGTATGTAGCGTGTTTGCTCAGTTGGTAGAGTGCACACTTCGCATTCAAGAGGCTCGAATTTCGAATCAGTTTGTTGGCTGTCATGGCTCTTGTGAACATACGTTGTTATATATATATATATATATATATATATATATATATATATATATATATATATATATATATATATATATATATATATATATATATATATATATATATAATGCAATCATGAAGGGAAGAAGACGAAAATTCATGATTAAAGTGTTAAAATAAAATCCACGTTTAAAATAAAAGTAACTGGGTGAAAAGAATAAAAGGGGGAAGAAAGAAAATGGGGGAGTCAGCTGCCCGGTTTCGTCCTCGCTTTATGAAAGCTGTATCGAGGGATTTGAGTGAAAAAAAAAAAAAAAAAAAGAGGAAAGACACGAATGGGAATCGAGATTATGTACAGATAACGTTGCCTTATGTATAGGGGAAAAAGACAAAACCAAACAAAAAAAAAAAACGCAATAACGTTATATTACTCGAAGATCCTATAGACTAATTACGCTCAAACCTAAGAGGCATTCCTTCTGCTTGCAGAGGGAAGGTCTGCTCAACCGAACGTATATATATATATATATATATATATATATATATATATATATATATATATATATATATATATATAGAGAGAGAGAGAGAGAGAGAGAGAGAGAGAGAGAGAGAGAGAGAGAGAGACCTAAATAGCTCTCATTGAATTATTGTGGTGAATAAATGTCTTTGACTCAATTAGTCCTACCTGTGATACCATAAATTACGTAAACATATAGAAATGTATGTTTTGTTTTAGGTTCTTTGTTGTCGAACATTTGTCCGTCGGATCGGATGATGCTCCTACGTAAGCGGAACCCGCTTTCATTGGAGGAAAGTCTCCCGCCAATGACACGAGATGAACTGTTGTGGTCCTAACAATATCCGCTGAGCGTCGACGATGCACATCTGTCCCCCTCCCCCTCCGAACACAACAGCTGTCGTCGCTAGCGATCAATGCGCGTGCGGGAACGCGCGTGCACACACACACACACACACACACACACACACACACACACGAACATGCACGCACATATTTACCTTAATTATCGACTACTTTCCCCCATTGAACTCAGCAATTTCCAAACATCGCCTGACTTTTTGAGACATTTACTCCATTCCGGCCTCTCACTCCCACTCTTCTCTCTCAAGGTCTCCCAACAAACGCGAATCAAAAACAAACACACACACACGCTCGGAATAATGGAAGTCGACGCTCGTTTCGACACTCACACAACTTACTTAGTAAACAGAAATAAGAAAAAAGTAAAATAAAAGGAAATCATGTAAAATTTATTCAACGAAGTAATGCAAAAGCACTCCAATTTTCTACTTCCCTTACTTTTTTCTATCTCTTCTCTCTCTCTCTCTCTCTCTCTCTCTCTCTCTCTCTCTCTCTCTATCTTTCTTTCCTTTATTTCTCTTCTCTCTTCTTCTCTCTCTCTTTCTCTCTCTGCCTATTCGTCAGTCTCACTCTCTGTCTCTAACACTTTCTAACTCTCTATTTATGTTTTTTTTGTATCTATAACTGTCTGTCTATCTCTGTATTGGCAGTCTCTCTTTATCCTTCTTCTCTCCTTCCATCTCTCTCTCTCTCTCTCTCTATCTATCTCTCTCTCTGCCTGTCTGTCTCTGTCTCCCTTTCTGTCTGTCTGTCTCACCCTCTTTTTCTCTTTTTTCTGTCTCCTATTTGTCCCGTTTTCCCCTTTCGTTCTTTGTCTCTTTTGTTCTTTCTTTTTTCTTTCTTTCTTTCTTTATTACATTCTTTTTTTCTGTTCGATTGTTAATAATTTAACCTCATCTCTCTATTTTTTCACGTCTCCATGTTTCCCTTCTTTCTGAGCTCTTACACACCCAACCCCTTTCGTTTTCTTCCCATTCCCTCTATTTTCCTTCTTCTCTTTCTCCTTGTTCCCCTATTTCCTTATTTCTAGTCTATTTTTTCTTTCTTTTTTATTTCGATGTTTCCTTATTTATTACACTGTTTTGATTATTTCTGTCTTTCTATTTATTATTTTCTCCTTTTTTTACTTCCCGCTTCCCTCTATCTTTCCTCTCTCTCTCTCTCTCTTTCTTTCTTTCTCCCTTTGCTCTCTTCTTCTCTTCCTTCTACCCAGACCCCACTTTCCTAACAATATGGGTCACACGCATACAAAACTGTCATCCCGGGTGACGATATTTTCTTTTATTCTCGCTTCGCTAATGAAAACCGTGTCCTTGTGATTGATGCTGTGTTGACATTTTTTGTGCAGACAAAAACTAGTAACAATAAACAAGATTTTATGAAACAAAACAAAACTCCGTTTCGTCACTGTTCTTGCAAAACTCACATCATGGCGGCCAGTCATTCAAAGAGGTTAGAAAAGAGTGGAATCACGATGGCGGCCAGATTATGTAACAGTACTTTCACAGTACCTTCGCCTTTATTTTTTTTAATGGCCTTTTCCCCGTTTTTTCCCTGCGAAAACGCCCTATGTACTTCTAAAAGATTCCAGCCCCCGCTCCCAGGCCGCTACTTCCCTTCTTTCGGATGGAGTAAGATTCTCGACAATTAATCCGACGGAGATGAAACATTATGACGCATGTTTTCCTTTCTTTTGTCGGGATAAGGCGTGATTCTGGGTAGTCCTAGGAGGTTCAATCACCCAGGCCTTGTCTGACATATTTGGGAATGGAGTTAGTTTATTGCTAACTGTTTGTAGCACCCGATCGGGAGTGCCAACGTGTTGCCCAATAATTTTTGTGGATCTAGAGTGCACTACCTTTAGTGCTCTGGTTTATCAAATTTTTACTTTCCGACCTTGTGTCTCGTGGTAGGAGGAGGTAAATAATGAGTGTTTCTGTAACATACTATTTTCTACCTCTATGATTATTTTTTTATAAATATTAATAAATTAGATTATGCCGGGGTGACACCAGGTTGCTTTGCTGATAATCGATTTAGGAAAAATGACTTTTATTATTAAAAGTTAAAATGTTAGATAACGAATATTATTATTATTTTGTTAGCTGTTATGTAGAAAAAGGTATGTTTTGAAAGAAAGGAATGTTTAATTAAAATATTTATGTTAACTTAGAAACAATAACAAGGAAAGAATGTGGTGGACATAAACAATAGGTTTTCGAACTTAGAGACAAAAACAACTTGACTAATTAGTCACCCGGTTAGGTCTTTTTGTAGTCGAATGTTCTAAACACAAAGGTTTAGTTTGAATATATACAAACAATATATACTGATATTACCTCACCTAAGGTTGGCCATAAGACCTACGCACAGCTTTTCGTATTTGCAAACAGTTGTAATTTCCCCCCTTTTCCTTTTTGCTGTGATTTGTGCTTGACTTAGTTTAAAGTGTGAAGGACTTACATCTACGACACTTTCTCGTTCAGAAACACTTGGTCCTGATGGCAAGACAGACTAAAGAAAACTAAGCGTGATACTAGATGCAGGAGTTGTTTCCAACACACACGGTGCCTAACAGTCCCAAAATGGTCACAAGTTTGGTACTAGCCAGCCTCATCGTTGCTTAACTTTGAGGGTTATGTAGGCAACATATATATATATATATATATATATATATATATATATATATATATATATATATAGTGCAAAATTTTGTTAAAAATTCAAAGACTCGCGTTTTCTTTTTATAACCTTCGTTTATTTCCTGGATTTTTTCCATTACAGCTGGTTCATTGATGAGTTGGCAATTTTACGATTTATGTTTCCATAAAAATACCCTGTCTCCACTAACTTCTTCAGATGTTTATCATGCTGGACATCGTATTCGGGTAAAAGGATTTCCAAAGCCATGCTTCCCCACTTCCTCCATCTTTTGGTGTTATATATAAGAGAAAGAAAATTAAAACTGCAAGTTGAACTTTACAACCAAAATTTATTGTTCGATTGGGGACAGACTTCTCTTTGGGCTACTGACCTGCCCGAAAAAAACAAAAAACAATTTTCATTATTTCAGCTGTTTTGACGGCTTTCCAATCGGATTATATGCACCGTCACGCTGGACTTATTTTGGACTCCATTCTATTTAAAGAGCTATTTTCCATTTCGGATATACTTGAGAGGATTTTCAAGCAAGCAAGCTGAAATATTATGCGCGGTTTATTTTAATATCTCTCTCTCTCTCTCTCTCTCTCTATATATATATATATATATATATATATATATATATATATATATATATATATATATATATATATAGCAAATAACTAGCAAATTCTAGCATTGCTACAAATATAATTGACTAATTTCTTTATGTCCTCTGATTGAGAAGAATAACAAGAATAGCATTCTTTGAAACTCCGCGGAATAAGGACTTTGTAAATTGTTTTTTTTTTTTTAATATTCAGTCGAACAATCAATTTTGATTGTAAAGTTCAACTTACAGTTTTAATTTTCATTCTCTCATAATAAGCTCTACTCGCTATTGCATATTGAGCTTTTTTTAAATTAGGTTGAGATTAAATTTTCTATATATAAATACTATTATTTATATTAGTTTGAAGTTTACTATTGCGTATATAAGGTAAACACTACATCCTTTTGATTTCATTATCTATCTATCTATCAATCTATCTATCTATCTATATATATATATATATATAGTAATTTATAAAATATATATGGCGATTAAGCTACACTGAATATTCGGCGTTTCATCCACTCTAGGACTCCTCAGGCTTATGGGCGAATTCTGTGGTTGTTTATCGTTTTTATATGCTCCTGTCCTATTGAGATTTTTAGTTAGCCAATCAGCCTTCTAGTGTCCACCGCGCCCCTTCCTATATAAACTAACAATAAAAAAACCCACTAACCTAGTTTTAAAACAGATCCTTTGTCCGATAAAATGCATGCCCATTGGCTAACTAAAAATCTCAATAGGAGAGGAGCATATAAAAACGATAAACAACCACAGAATTCGTGCATAAGCCTGAGGAGTCCTAGAGTGGATGAAACGCCGAATATTCAGTGTAGCTTAATCGCCATATATATTTTATAAATTACTAACTAGCTCTACCTACATATTGAGCACTTTTGAAGTAAATACTTAAAGTTTACGCATAAATATATACTTTTGTATATTAATTTTATGTGAGTAAATTAAGTAGTTATATATATATATATATATATATATATATATATATATATATATATATATATATATATATATATATATAATGGATCCAAAAAGAAAGTCGCACTTTTCATTGGTTTCAAAAATCGCAAATTTAACTAAATTGAATGTAACTCTTTAAACTCTTTAAACAACCTTTGGCTCATTTGATTTGCTTTTTATTCCTCTCTAATTTTACCTGTTCATATCTGACTTTTAATTGAAGTATCCTAGTGTTCATGCCAATTAAAAAAATAACTTCAAATCGAGAAGGCAAAAAGAAACTTCGTAGCAACAAATGAACTTAAAACTAGCTGAAAATATCCACCTTTTAGGCAACAAAGCACCTCTAATCGTAATTATTGTTCCAAGTTACACAACGTAACATTTAGTCCATATGACGCGACTTTCTCTTAGTGATCATCAGAGGCTCATTTATCTCCACCTTTCTGGTTTATCCAATCGAGAAATCAGCCGCAGGTTGAAATGTGATCAGAAATTGGTACGAATGGCTGTGCAAAAGCGCCAAAAACACCGTGAATGTTCGTGATGCCCCTGAATCTGGTTGTCCTACGGGAAGACAATGCTATCAAGATCCGCAGCCTCAAAAACAGATTTAAAGTAGCTCCCCAAATCCAACGACAGCGTAATCTTGTTAAAAAGTGCTCTAAGTCTAGTTAAGAACAGATTGGAGAAATTTCATTTGCGAGGCTGTGTTGCAAGACGCAAGCAAATGATTTCTGTAAAGTACTGAAAGCGCCATCTAGACTTAAAATTGACAGAGTTATTGCGTAGGGAAATGTACACAGATACACAGACACACAGGCACACACAGGCACACACACAGACACACAAACACGTTCCCTTTTATATATATATATATATATATATATATATATATATATATATATATATATATATATATATATAAGCAGCAAGTCATTATACATTGTCATTGAACACGACAGAGTTATTCTTTTTTCCGATTTTTCTGGATATCTTTTCCATTCGCCGGACGGTCTTTTTAATTTCAGCTTGTATATTGCATAAAATGGCTGCCAAAAGTTATTGCTCAGCCATATTCTTCTCAAGCGCTTTCTATCAGTGCATTCGATTATCATCGGGAGCGATTATCGCTGTTAGTGTTTTGTTTTTTTCTTTGAGGCTTGGTGTATTTATAATTTTTATTATTATTATTTTATTATTGGTTATAAAAGTGGGTGCAGGAAGGTTAGGAGCGAATTATTTTTATTTTTATAAAATCAATCGTGTTCAATCAGTCGTGCTTGAATATAACTAAGACAATACAAAGAGGTCAAAGTCACATTACAACGTGAGCTAAGAAAGATGAAAAAACCAATGGTGGATGAATATAACCGAGCAGATCCAAAAGGCGTTTGACACAAAAAATCCGAATGAATTTTATGGACTCCTGCGCCAAGTATTTGGTCCTCCTATCTCTTCAATATCTTCCCTGATGTCGAAAGATGGTTCTGTTGTCATTAAAATCCAGAAAATATCTCGAACAGATGGCAAGAGCACTTTACTGATGTATTTCACAATCCCTCAGCAGTAGATGCTGATGCAATTGATAGCCTACCACAATGTGATATCGTATTCAGAATGGATCGTTTACCTAGTCTGGTTGAAGTGCAGTTGGCTATCGCACAAATCAGCAGTGGCAAAGCACCTGGTTTGGATGGTGTTCCGGTGGAACTTCTTAAGATTGGAGGTGTGAATATTGCTAATGCTATTAAACAGGTTACTAGAGGATTTTGTACTAATGCTATTCCAGAGTCACAAAGTGGCTTTAGGTCTGGCAGAGGAACTATGGATATGATTTTTTTAAGCCCTGCACGTCCAGGAGAAATGGATTGAACAACAGATACCGCTGTACCAAGTGTTTGTGGATCTAACCAAAGCATTTGACACTGTCAACATGAATGATCTCTGGTTAATCTTAGAGAAAGTAGGGTGTCCTCCAACCTTTGTTAGAATATTCAAGGAACTGCTCAGGGACATGAAAGCTCGAGTCTCGTTTAACGGAAAATTGTCTGATGAAATCCCAGTTGACAATGGTGTCAAACAAGGTGATATTCCTGCCCCTACTCTTTTCTCTATATATTTTGCTGCTCTACTTGCTCATGCATTTCGGGGTTGCGATAAGGGTGTCATGTTAAAGTTTCGAACCACAGGTCGCATTTTTAATCATAGAAGATTTAATGCCAGAACTAAGCTGCATCATGTCTTGGTCGAGGAGTTACTGGATGAAGACGATGCTGTTTATTTTTTTGTTGTTTTTTTTTGTCACACACTGAGACTGATACGCAGCATATAATGGATAGCTTTGCTGACTCCTACACTGCCTTTGGTCTGAGGATCAGTCTATCTAAAATAAAGGTGATGTTCACGGGCCAGTCATACGTGGAGCCAAACATCATGGTCTGTGGTGCTAGACTAGGAGTAGTTGATTCATTTGTGTACCTTGGTAGTTCTCTGTCGAGGGATGGATGTCTCGACACTGAAATCCGCAGATGAATTCAGACGGCATCTGTAACCTTTGGAAGATTGGAGAAGAGAGTGTGGTCTGATCGTGGAATCACAAACAGGACTAAGATCTGCGTTTACAAGACCTGTGTGCTAACCACACTGTTGTATTCATTGGAGACACGGACATTGCATAAAAGGCACATAAAACGGCTTGAACGATTTCACCAAAAATGCTTGAGACGTATCTTAAACATCAAGTGGCAAGCACAAGTACCCGATACTGAAGTCCTTGTGAGAGCATGTTGCTCTAGTGTTGAGACCCTTGTAATTAGATGTCAAATGCGTTTGGGTGGGCCACCTGGTTCAAATGAAAGATTGTAGGCTGCCAAAACAAATTTTTATGAGGAGCTGGGAAATGGCAAGCACCCTCAATACAAGCCTAGGAAGAGATTCAGGGGTTCTACAAAGAATAATTTGAAATTCTTAAAAATCGACAGCGACACATGGGAAGAATTTACTCGTCAAAGGCCGAAGTGACGAAAGCTTATATGTGAAAGTTGTGATGCTCTAGAGAAAAGAAAGCAGGCCCACAGCAATCTGAAGCGAGAGCTTCGCAAAAGTTTAATTGATGGTCTTAACCATGACACACAGAGCTGGAAATGCGTCACTTGTGAATGAGTGCTTTTGTCAAAAGCTGGCTTCGTCAACCACTGTAAGTCACAAAAAACTCCTGTTCATGTCAACTTTGCACCTATTAGTTCGAACCAAATGATCTGTTTAACATGCAACAAAGTCTGCAAGTCTACTGCTGGTTTAAGAAGACATATGATTGTTCATAGGAATACCCTTACACCTCCAGAGGAAGTCAACTCAGTGGAAATTGCTCAATTTGTATGTCACATCTGCTTCAAGATGTGCAAATCTGCAGCAGGAGTGCAGAGTCATCTGAGATGGCATGAACAAGATTGAGAGAACTCTATGTGACGGCAATCATCTGGAAAGATGCAGCAATCATATATATATATATATATATATATATATATATATATATATACATACACTCACACACACACACACACACACATATATATATATATATATATATATATATATCACTTATGAAAAAAGAATACATATTTGGGCCGCCATTACTATGTATTTTTTAAATATTTAGTCAAGGTTTACTTGTAGGGGAAAGTATTCTCATGCCAGATTGTCCTGACAAAATACTGTACAGACACCTGCGTGTGTGGCTTTATGTTGCTTTTTCTGGGAAAAGCAGATGACAACAATAATCCACGTGAGAAAACGATCCTGTCAGAGACAAAGCGCTGAATAGTTAGCAGACTTGAATAAAACACTGCTCGTAGGTAGTGTTGACGGCCTTACATAAGTATGTAATTCATATGTAACCGGAGAGCATCTCAACAGGATACATATTCCTATGCCGAATGGTCACTAAGCAGTGACGGAGTCCTTTTTTCTCCATTTTCTTCCCCCTCCCCCTCCCAAGTTGTGTGGGTACAATTTCTGAATAGAACTTAATCAGAGTTACTATACATCACATAGTTTTCTTCTGAAAATCTTGGACGTCTTCGGATTCGTGAAAACCGACGCAGATCACTAATTTCATCAGGAACTATACTGTGGGGGCTTTCTTCTATCGGATCCATACAGTTTGTACTGTCATCTTGCATGCTTTGTGTCTCTATGTTTAGTAGCGTCCGATAGTTCATTGAATGATGACTCGGGTTCGATATATTTAGGGATATTTATTTCATTTTCGCTTCCGTTTTGATCAGTGGTGGAATGGTTAGGGTGTTGTTCAACTTTGATAATATCACATTTCTTCACTTTATATCTTTTCCTCCTAAACTGTCTATCCGTAAACTTCTGCACAGTACAATAATGATATCCAACTTCCATCACCATGTATCTACTGTGGGCGCTAGTTTTCACCCTATCTCGGTATAGATAGACAATCTCCCCAACTTTGATGTCGATCTTTATCTCAGTAGTTTTGCCTTGGCCTTTATATTTAGCTGATGCCTCGTGATTTTTTAAACCTATTTTGGTATTTTTCTTTAATCAGGTGTTTGTCTTCTATCAATAGTTTCTTTCCAGTGGGTTGGTCTCTCATTGTCCAAACTTCTAGAGAAGAGTAGCCATTTTTTTTACTCTACTATTCATATTAGATATTATCATGACCAACTCAGTATCCGTTATCTTACTGCCGGATGGTTTTAATTTGCATAATGCCGTATGAAATTTTGATACTGAGTGTTCACTAATTGGATTTTTGTTACAGTTCTTTATCTCTCCAATCTCTATTTTAATACGGCATGATCCCAGTAAACTGTGTGTGAGTAGGGCTTGAAATCCAGAAGCACCATCAACCCTGATCTTTACTTTATCACCCAACAGGGAACGGAACATCGATATGGTTGTGATTAAACCATTTCTTAGAGATTGGCTGCTTTCTGATAATAGTAATGTTGCATCTGTTAGGGCAGAAACATTTTCTCGAACCAATAATACTAGTTGTCCTTCACATTTTACAACATCACCAGCGTACCAGCTCCCAATTTTATCTGGTGGTTTTGTTGAGGATTGTTTCTTGAATTGGCTTGGTATCTGCTTTAGTGACATGCAGGTGTGGCAACTATCTATGGTACGACTGATGGCCTTGACCACATCCAGTGCATAGAATCCCATATTAAAAATCTGCTTTAACTGGTGTTTACTCGCATGGTGAAGTTGTAAGTGTAGAGTGACTAAAAGTCCATCTAATACTCTTTGGGGAATGATGATTCTCTGTCTAGCTGAGCACAAGGCTTCCTCCTCTGTAACTATGATTAACCCATATGCCAGGGTTGATGAGAGTTTACAATGTTGTAAATACCTTTTAATAGTGGTTAAATCTTTCTTCTTTTTAGATGGAGTTCTGCCATCGCGTAATAGTCTATACACTTGTTGTAAGTCCAGACAGTCTTGTTGAGCCTGGATCCATGCGTTACAAGTCATGTATGGGATCGGACAATGACCAGCTAATATATCTTTTACAGTGATTTATCTAATTACTGATGTCTCCAAGGCGTTGATAAATTTACAAATTTGGCATTTTTCCTTGCAATGGATAGCGTTCCGGCTAGCATAATCTGATATATTATTTTTCCCTGGTATATGGGATGATTTAATAGAATATCGAGAGATAATACCCAAGAACGTTGTGACTCTAGAGTTCGCAGAGAATACACCACGTTGGAGTTTCTCATATGCTTGTACACAGGGGCGGCTATCTGTGAGCACTTCGGTAACATGTTCCGATTGAATTATATATGGACTGAAGTGCTTGATAGCTGAAGCAATCCCCAGAGCTTCCAACTCACAGGCTAGCCAACCTGCTTGGTTAGATGTTTTACGAGCGTTGAATAAACCTGCGAGATGAGCTTTGTCTCCTCTCAAGACGAAAAGGGATGCTGCTAAGCCAGCAGAAGTCGTGGATGCGTCTGTAATTATTTGTAGTTGGTCCTCTCTTCTAGGTAAGGTCAGGATTTTTGCTTGCTTAAGATGTTATTTTGCTTTGAAGAATGCCTCCTCCAGGTCTGACATCCATCGGATTCTGTCATTTGATGAACCTGTTGTGCAGACTTTATCCAGAGGTGCTAAAAAATCCGAGTGCTTAGGTATGACTTTACTCAGGAACTTGTAGGATCCTATGAATGATCTCATGTTTTTGTTAGTTTCAGAGGTATCACAGATAGCCAAAATATTCAGACGATGGCTTGTAGCTTTGAGTGTTCCCCTGATCCATTGAGAAAACGATCCTATCAGACACAAAGTGCCGAAGAGTTAGCAGACTTGAATAAAACACTGCTCGTAGGTAGTGTTGACGGCCTTATATAAGTA
Source organism: Euprymna scolopes (assembly GCF_053919585.1). Classification (NCBI taxonomy): domain Eukaryota; kingdom Metazoa; phylum Mollusca; class Cephalopoda; order Sepiida; family Sepiolidae; genus Euprymna; species Euprymna scolopes. The sequence goes on along the minus strand of NC_136515.1, from coordinate 598,766 downwards.
TGTAGTTCGTATGTAACCAGAGAGCATCTCAACAGGATACATATTCCTATGCCGAATGGTCACTAAGCAATGATGCTGAGACACTCAAGAAGAGTATGTAATAAACATTCAAGTTCTCTTCTGATATATATGTGCACACATATGTGAGTAAGAAGAGATGCATGCATGCAGTAGAACAGGTAATTATTTCTCTCCCACTGTGGGAAATGTGACACTAGAGTCGGAAAGTGGGATTGAAAAATCAGCGCCCATGCTGGGGAGCACTCTAACCTGTAAAAAGTTCCTAGGTATTCCCTTGTAGGGGCGACTCAGGCGATTAGCAATAAAATAATCATTTTCCCGACGAAAGAAGGCAAAGTCTGGAGGAGTGGACCTCATAGAACTACACATATCCACATATACGCCGCAATCAACAGGGAAAATGAGATTACATAAATGGTCTAGACACTGTTGATGCCTAGCGAGGGTGAACGCCTGATGGATGGATCCTGCTTGTTTTTTTTTTCATTCCGTGCGTCTTAAGAACATGACTGAAAAAAAAAGTGTCGATTTAAATCCGTCCCGTCAGCTTGCAATTAAAATCGGATGATTTTCAAATACAGTCTACTCCCCGTCACCTCCACATACCTTTTCCAGTTCTTTAATTATGTATGCACGTCCCACAGAAGATGGCCACACCGAAAAGACAGCTCACCAATGATTATTCTCCGTTCTGTTAGACAGTCGGGTGATTCCTGCGAAAACCGCAATTAAAAAAGGAAATGAAGTTTTTAAAAATATATAAAAATTGACGCCATTCCCACAACTAATAGAAGAAGAAGAAGAAGAAGAAGAAGAAGAAGAAGAAGAAGAAGAAGAAGAAGAAGAAGAAACTTTCATTACAGGCGATGCTTAAGAAAAAAGGGGGAAAAAACTGTCTGTATTATTTAGAATATTCGGGGTACTGTTCTCATAGTGGCGCAACGGATATAAGTGTTAAGCTATAATAAGTTCTACTATTTCTTTTTTAGTGAAGAAGTTGCGCGAGAGGGGGGTCGAATCGCTGAGGTACCAATCAGCCGTCCAACTAACAAAGTAGAACAAAACAAACAAGTAACGGCAATAGTAAAGATAATGCATATCGAGTTTCGTTTACCAAAGAAACACAGTAAACCGCGAGGCAATAAAAATCGTATATCATGATAGTTCAAATCGACAACGGGCGTCTCACAGGGTTGAAATTCACATATTTATATAGTCAATTATGAAAATATCTATGGCAATTAAGCTACACAGAATATTTCGTGTTTCATTCTCGTGAGAATTCGCCAAGCTTATGCCAGAATTCTCATAAGAATGAAAAGCAAATATTCTGTGTAGCTTAATTGCTATATATATTTTTATAACTTACTACCTAGCTCTACATATGTATTGAGCACTGTTGAAGTGAATACGTTAGTAGAGCTAAATATTTTTTTATTATTTCATCCTCGGGTGTATTTACTTAAATAATTACAAGTTATTGCGATAGACGGGATAACAAATTATCCAGTCTATATCATCATGTTTTAGCTTAAATCGTCTGATGATATAGACGGGATAATTTGTTATCCCGTCTATTGAAACAACTTGTAATGGTTTAAGTAAATAAATCCGAGGATGCAATAATAAAAACATATTTAGCTCTTGTAACGTATTGAGCACTCTTTTTTCCCTTGCTTTTTTTTACCAAATATACCTCTTAATATATATATATATATATATATATATATATATATATATATATATATATTCACAAAATAAAGGCAGTAATAATAAAAAATAATAGCATCATATTGTGTATTTTCATATTCGTTACAATTGTTTTGTGACCATTCTGACAATTTCAAACATTATGTCATTCAAAAATATTCGAAAGGCAGCCACTCTCCAGACGGCGAAATACACTATTTATTCATATATGAACATACTTCTAATCTCTATGTAAGAGAGTAAGCAGTTGGAACTTCCAAAGAATTTTTTTTAAAGCTCAAAATGGCGAAATTTAAGCAAACTATAAGGTATTTGCAGCTTCTCTTCCAATTTTCGGATTTTTTAATCATGTACAAACGCATTTTATTTCCTTTTGGTGGATTGATTGTTGCTATTTCTTCTGATGAGTAAAGGGCAAAATAGATTCACTAAGGGATATAATAATTAAGTGAAGGATTTAGTGCTACAAAACAGATACTGTCAAGAATTGTAAGGAATAAATTGTCAGATGGTCAATATCATGAAAATTGGAATATAGACTCTTGTTATTTATTCATTATATGGTCTGTAATTACATTGAGCTTCTTAAATAAGGATTGGTATATATAAAAAGGAAATATAAGTGAATAAAGAATATTTCCACAGAAATATATATATATATGTATGTATAATGGACAATCAACAATTCCCCCACTATCCAACAATCATGAAGTTGTTTGCTCAGCAACCAAGAAGGCTAACATGCTTGATAGTCGGTTTGTCTCCAACTCCACACTAGACCCTGCTAACCACCATATCCCAGACTTTCCTTTGCGGACAGACACCACACTTGACGATCTGAAAATCATCCCTTTTCAGGTGCATGCCATTATAAAAAATCTTGACACTGCAAAAGCATGTGGACCTGATCTCATCCTGGCTGTGCTATTAAAAAAGTGCTCTGCCAAAGTAGCTCCAATCCTCTCCAAACTTTACAACAAATGCCTTAATGAATCTTGCTTTCCTGCCTGTTGGAAAACTGCTTCTGTAGTACCAGTTTTCAAGAATTCTGGCGAAAGAACTGACCCAGCAAATTACAACCCCATTAGGCTCCTCCCACTTTTTGCCAAAATATTGGAGTCCATAATTAACTAAGCTCTAGTCCATCACCTTACAGATGATAAACTTCTTACCGACCAACAATATGGATTTAGACAAGCTCGTTCCACAGCAGACATTCTAACTGTAATCTCTGAGCGTATATATCATTCACTTGACAAAGCAGAGGAGGGTAGAGCGGTAGCTCTAGATATATCTAAGGCTTTTGACAGGGTATGGCATGAAGGTCTTCTCAGGAAAATCAGATCACACGGTATCACTGGAAGAATACTTAACATAATTAAATCCTTCTTAGATACGAGAAAAATCCAGGTTGTCCTCGATGGGCGTACATCTAAACAATATGATATAAATGCGGGAGTACCTCAGGGGTCTATCCTTGGACCTCTATTATTCCTAATATTCAGAAATGACCTCCTGTGATATGCTGATGACACCACGCTCTATAACAGACATGACAGGAAAACAAATGAACACATATCTAAAGAAATGGCAGAAGCACTAGAGAATGACCCCCAATCTGTAGTGAAATGGGGACAAAAATGGATGGTCACATTCAAGACTAAACTTGTTTCCTTCAATAATTACAAGAAACCTTCTCTACCACCAATAGCAATGGCCAAAGA
>NC_136515.1:382811-590311 GCF_053919585.1 Euprymna scolopes | reverse complement strand
TTGGTACGTCTCGCAGAATTCTCTGAACTCTGCCGACGTGAACTGGGTAGTGTTGTCGCTGACCAGACAATCCACAACCCCAAAACGAGCAAACAACTCTAATAAAAAATTTGTCGTCGTTGCTGTAGTCGTTTTTTGCATCTCAGGACCTCTGGCCATTTCGAGTAGCTGTCTACTACTATCAGGTAGTAAAAATCCTCAACTGGTTCCGCGTAGTCAATGTAGATCCTCGACCACTGTTGTTCAGTTTTAGGCCAAGTTTTAGGTGTTATAGGTGGTGCTTTGACAGTCAAAGCACAGCCTTTGCGCGTATTAAGCATGTTGGTAATGTCTTGGTCCATCGATGGCCAGTAAATGAAACTTCTCATCAGGCTTTTCATCCGGTTTATTTCTAGATGCCCCATGTGAAAATCATTGAGAATCCTTTTTGAAGGGTTTAGGGGATGACAACCCTTTCACCGTATAACAGCATTTCGTCGCAAACAGAAAAAAATGTCTTAAACGGTATTATCCAGTGTTAACTTCTGCTTAGTGGTTTGGATGAAATTGTCATTCACGGATTCTGCCTTAATTTCCTGAAGTGTTACCGGCAGTTCACGGATAATATTATTAATCATGGTTTTCAATTAACTATTAATACATAGTGCTGCGATTGTTGAGTCTTTGAGAGGTTCGATTTGCATGTACCAGTTGTTTTGAGGAGAGAAATTGTCTGCATGTGCCAGTTATTTGGAGGAAAGAAATTATAAAATTATAATTTAGTAGAATAGTTCCCCATCTTAATAGTCGGTAGGGCTTTTGGTCGGTTTGTAGATAAAAATATCTTCCGTTCCAGATTTGAACTTTTATCATTGCGTAGCTGTTGCTTGATGTAATGCCATACGTTTTCGATAGGATTGAGGTCTGGAGATTGTGTAGGTCAATCCAAACACGGAATATCATGCCCTTCAAGGAACCTCTTGACATTGCCAGCTGTGTTAATAGGAGCATTATCATGTATGAAGATGTGATTATCATCAAAATTCAGGCCAAAATAGGGTAGAAAATGCTCAGTCAACATATTAATTCGACCTTGCAAGGGACCTATAGGCCCTGGACCATTGGCATTAGTAATGCCTCACACCAAAACTGAACCTCTATCACATCGCAGCGTTGAAATTGTGCACCTAAGGTTAAATTATCCGTCCTTCCTTTGATGAATGTACTTCCTACCATCAGTTCCTAACCTATTGAATTTGCTTTTGTCTCTAAAAACCACTTTCAACCAATATGAAGAGTCATGATCTTCATTGCATTTGACAAAGTCATGACGGCACTTTCTGTTATTTACAGAAATCATTGACTTGCGTCTTGCTACACGACTTCGCAAATTAAATTCCTTCAATCTGTTCTTAACTGTAGAAAAAGAGCACTTTTTAAAAAGATTACACTGTTGTTGGATTTTGGGGTCCGTTTCAAATCTGTTTCTGAGGCTGTGAATCTTGATCGCATTGTCTTCCCTGTAAGAAGTAACTCTAGCGCGACCAGATTTATGAGCATCACGAACTCTGCCAATGTTTCGGTGCTTTTGCTCAGTCATTCGTACCGTTTTCTCGTCACATTTCAATCTGCGGCCGATTTCTCGATTGGATAAACCAGAAAGGTGGAGATCCTGATGATCACTAAGAGAAAGTCGCGTCATATGGACTAAATGCTACGTTGTATAATTTGGAAGAACAACGGTTACGATTATAGATACTTTGCTGACTTTGGAACTCCCTTCTAGGATTTTGCTTTCCCAACTGTACTGACATGCAGAAGTTCAAGTGTAATATGATCAGACATTTTGCTGCTCCTCTCCCTTCATAATATTACTGCAACTTATATCCCTGATAGTAGCCCCCTACTTCAAAGTGGCACTGTGCCTTGTTTGGGGTGAAAATTGAAAAAAAGAAAAAAAAAAAAAGAAATAATAGGTGAATATTTTACATTGGTTTTAAGTTCATTTGTTGCTGCGGAGTTTCTTTTTGCCTTCTCGATTTGAAGTTATTTTTTTAAATTGGCGTGAACACTAGGATATTTCAATTAAAAGTCAAATATGAACAGGTAAAATTATAGAGGAATAAAAAGCGATTCAAATGAGGTAAAGGTTGTTTAAACAGTTACATTCAATTTAGCTTAAATTTCCGGTTTTAAAAAAAATAATAAGTGCGGAAATATATATATATATATATATATATATATATATATATATATATATAACAGAGCATGTATAAAAGGATAAATGTATAGTTACATTCCAAGATCCAAATATTTACTTTAATGCAAAACAGTTTCTCCAGCAAGTTAAAAGTACATTTTTTACAGATCTGTTTCGTTATGCAGAAACAAACGTTTATTATTATGTCAATACCGTTTTTGTTTTTTTTGTGTGTATATATTTCTCAGAAAAATTAGAAATTCTTTGCTTAGATAGAAAAATGACAATAATATGATGCAAGAAGAAAAAAGTTCATAGAAGACTTCATATAGTGTGTTTTGTTCCAGCAGCCATCTTTGCTCATATTGTTGAATCTTCAATGAAACAAAAAAAGATTAGTATACAAAGAGTGAAATATAATTGAGAAAAAAAACAACAACATATTTTACCAAAAACAACACAAATATACACACACAAACACATATATATTCTAGAAAATTCAATTTGAATTCGAATATTTTTTAAACCTGTTTATAATCTTATTTTATTTCTTATTTTTCTTATTTTTATTCTTACTAATTTGCATAATAGTGTTATTATGGCGGGAATCTGTACAGAGAGTGTTTGATGCATGAAAGTCCTATATATTGTTGTTACTGAGTTTTATTTTATAAAATTATGATCTTATAACTTTATCAGTTTTGAAGTAGACATTGAAAAATAGCTATTTTTCTATTTTTCTTAGAATAAAATTAATAGGTTTAATAAACACCAATCAAAATTTCCTACCATCGGTCTAAATCTAAATTTACTTATAAGAACCAAATTAAAGATGGTAATAAATTAAATGTGTTATAGATGTTACCATAAACTTGCTTATAATATTAACTCAGTAATACAGGGTGTTCCAAAAGTCGGGCACATTTCAAGTCCTCATATCTGCTTAATTATGAGTGGAAGTAAGATAAAAGTGGTGCCATTTTAAAGCTAAATGCATTAAGTTTTTTGTAATTTTGCTATTCATTTTTTTTTCATTTCTTTTTAGATCCAGTAATGGCGTTCACTGAACCAGAAAAAGGCGTTTTTTATGTGTTTGCAAGAACTGAATCATAGACATTTGATCAACGTGCATCTCGAAAAAAAAAAAAAAAAAAAAAAGATCCCACACTCGCCGATATTTTTGTGATGATTTGTGAAAGAACTAGACTATGTGCCTCTCATTCCAAGAGACGTGGATGAGCTGAAGACCCGAATAACAGAAGCTGTTGCAACCATTGACAACGCAATGCTTGGACGCGTTTGGCAAGAATTGAACTATCGGTTTGATGTGTGTCGTGTGATTAATGGTGTTCACATTGAACATCTTTGAACATTCCATGAAGAACTGGAGATTACAAGCTTTCTGACTGTCCCAGATGCGTTAGTATATATCCTTAATAGTTCGTGAGATGCTCAATGTCAAAATGTGCCCAAGACTTTTGGAACACCCTGTATAAATGCGGGTGTTATGAGTAAATGAATATGCGTACACTATTGCATATGTCTATGTAAATATTTAATATATAGAAGAATGTATGTTGTGCACTTTTAGCATACGAGGAGAACCGTTTGGAAGACGCTCCCTCCGCCCATAAAATTGCTTGAAGTGCATTTCGGCACGATAGTAGATTTATCTTGATTTTTCGTTTCTAATTTTAGTCTTATTTCTGCCTTAAAGATGTCAAACTCATGACCTATGCTCTATAACATTACTCTCTCGGAAAGCTAATGATTTTTTTTATATATAAAAATTTATAAACTCATAAACAAACAAAAGAAAAACCATTAATTTGTTTATTTTCTCTGTATATAAACGCCAATGTTTTTGCGTTATAGAAATCGTTATATTAACAGTTCAAACATTCAAATACGTTTTAACAATGATGCCATGTTTTCACAGCATCTAAAGACATCATTGAATTTTTTCTTCAGTTTTATTTGGGGTCACTAAGGTCAACTATCGGCTAGATCCACAAAATGACTAAAATATATTATAACGAAAGACAGTAAATTTCATTTTCAAAACAGGCTTTCTTCATTTGTTAAAACAAAAATAAAATTAGTCAAACAATATCTGAGTAAAGAATGTATTAAAAATATTTAAACACTTGAATAAGTTCTATTTGTATTTTAAAGATTCAAAATAATGAAATAAAAACGAATTATTCGTAAAATCTATTTATTTCAGGGAAAACAAACGAATAGTTTGATTGATAAATTGTTCAAATTTTTGACAAGAAGTCTATTTAAGATAAAAAAAATAAAAAATAAACTAATAAGTTGATAAAATAACAGAGAACACCATCTCTGGAACGGATAAAAACACAAAAATATTGAAAATTTTAAATATAACGAAATTATTTGCTGTTCATGAAAATTAAATTTTCTTTAAAACAAAAGCTCCAGCTAAGTTCTTTCTTTTAATATTGTTTGAACTTATACTAGAAAATAATTTTAATTTTTTTTCCAGATAAATATGACATTATCTATAAAATCGGCTTTCATTCGAACGAGGTCTGTGATTGTATCAAGTGGAGACAAAAATCCATCACGGTATTTCAAATTTCAATGATCTGCTCTCTGTTCATATTTTTACTTGCTGAATCAAAAAAATTCTATGTAACTGTTTTGGGGACTCACACATGCACAAAAGATGAACACTTCCGAACTGTATAAATTAACTGAGAGTTACGACTCTCGGGGTGGTCAGTTTCGTCGTGACTGTACTAACTACAACGGTTGCTCTTTGTATATGCTATCGAAACCAGGCCGCCAGAGTCTGTAGCCTTAGTTCTATCACAGATCTAATACCCGCTAATATTAAGTGCATAAGCTTTTTTTGTAGATTCATTTATTTGTTAATAATTTTGCTTGCGATGCATTTGAATGGACAGCACTCTACCTAAATGCTGATCGGGAGTAATTTTTTCTCACCGAATTGATCTCTCTCTCTCTCTCTCTCTCTCTCTCTCTCTCTCTCTCTCTATATATATATATATATATATATATATATATATATATATATATATATATGAATTTCAATAATTTGGAACTTATGGGAGTATTTTAAGAATGTTTACATCAGTTTTTTTTCTCTCGTCCATGCTATATATATATATATATATATATATATATATATATATATATATATATATATATATATATATATATATATATATACTAGCATGGGTACCCCGGCGTTGCCTGGGTTGACATGAAGTTCCGTTTGAAACACGTATGCTATACTAATGATTTTCATCATGGGTAACGTGGATACCTCCACAACAATTTCAAAAATAAAAGAACGGATAAAAACATGTAAATGTAATCGCCCCCCCCCAAAAAAAAAGAAGTATCTGATACCCTCTCCACCAGATATTTCGGCAGAAGGGATCACTGTCCTAAGAAAACTCACGATTTTGTGAAACTAAAAAAATAACGTTTATAAACATTAATGCGTGCATTTAGTTTTTATTTTGGTAAATGTGTAGTTTAGCGGCGTAAATTATTTGCCAACCAAAAAAAAAAATATATAAAAACTATTTATTTTTATATAAAACACATTGTTAGACAGAAAGGCTGGAATAAAACCAGAAAAAAATTTCAATTTTATTATTTTTTTATCATTTATTCGAGGCCGCTATATTGCTTTTAAAATTTGGCCTTTCTAAGGTTTGGCAAATTGGCCTTTTTAAGCTCTTTCATGAACTATGTTTTTGGTCGCCATATGTTTTTTTTTGTAATGAAAGAGCGTAAAAAGGCTAAATTTGGCCTTAAAAGCCAATCTGCCAAACCTAAAAAAGGCCAAATTTTAAACGTGTAAAGCGCGCACATTTAGTCTAATAAAAAAATGATAAAAAAACATAAAAATGATTTTTTTTGTTCTATTTCAGCCTTTGGGTCTAATAATGTTTTATATAAAAATAAATAGTTTTTATAATTTTTTTGTCTGTCAAATAATTTACGCCGCTAAACTACACATTTACCTCTATTTTATAAGGACACTTTTTTTACTGGCTTTTTTTTTTTGTAAATAAAGGAAATTTTATATTTTCTTTTTTTAGGGGGGGGGGCTTTTCATGAATAGCATCTTAGGGGCAAATAACTCTAAAAAAAAGTTTTAAAAAAAGGTCGCTGTTGGAAATATTAATTAAAAAAAAATTAATTAAATATATTATTAATATAATTGTTGTTTAAAATTTATTAAATAACAATTTTAAATAGAATACTTAAAATAATTGTCTCGCTAAAAATATTAACTAAGATACCGCTATTTAGTAAAATCAATTTTTCTTAATGTCATATGCAAATAAGGTGATCTCTTAATTGTATATTTTTCCAAGTATCATACTATATATAGAAATAAATGAAAGATTAAAGTAAGACACGTTTTGTATATATTAATCAAATTGTGAACAAACAGACAGGATTACGAATATATATATACGAATTTCTGAACAACTAAGTTGTTGTGGCGAACCTCAAACCTTGAAATCGACGGGGCTATCAACCTGTATAATATCATCTAATATATTTATATGTAATTAAACTACTTGGGACTGTGATTACATATGGGTAAATACTATGAAGGGTTCATTTAGATAGCTCAGTAGTGCAATACGAAAGCTATAAATATTTTTCTTTAAAGATTAATAGGATAGATACACAAGTATTTACTTGTGTAACGTGTTATCTTCAAAGAATATATATATATATATATATATATATATATATATATATATATATCGTTTTCGCTTTCTCCTTAGTTAATTTTTTATTTTCTGTCAAAAAACGAGCGCAACCGTCTGACCTAATTACTTAAATTAATTAAGGCCACCTTTGATTGTGTCTAGTAGCTGCTGATTAAACCACCTTCCCCCTCTGTGAGAATGGAGAATTTATTATTTTGGAATTAAGAAATGGAAAGATCATGCTATGTCTATGAGTATATGATCCAGTTTATAAGGGTAAAATACAAAATCTGTTGAAAGTGCTTGAGTCCTCCTGGTGATTAGCGGGCGGTAGGAGGGCTGATTATTTAGAGGGAATAATAGAAACTACTTCCTCTAAAGATGGTTTCGATTGTGATGGTGTTGCTCATAGGATGAAATGTAGGATCTTATTATAACGACTAAATGTGTCTAAAATGACGTTCTAAAGTTACATAAGATAGTGACTAATAATAAATTTGTATATGGCATCTGTTGTTGCAAACCTACGTTACTTTGGTCTAGAGTGGAATTTCTGCAATCAAAATATTAGATAGGAGAAAATTCGGCTGGTTAGTTCAGACAGATTCGTCAATATCTCCTCGTTATCGAAAGTTTCGAAAAACAAAAAAGATAAATAAATAAAAACAAAAACAACCTGTCAAACACCAGTTGAACTTGACCGGTGCTTACTCTTTTGTGTTCTCCTATAAAAAATATCCTGACTTAAAAGAAAACTATCTGTTGCTAGTATTTGGTTTTGGAGTAATTATTGACTTTGTTTTCATTTAAAAAGAAATTGTATTTTTGTTTGTTGTTTAGGTGGATTGCCTTGCAGGTAGATTTGCTCGACAAAAGTGCTTATATTCCACGGCGTTAGTGGGGGGGGCATACCTATGTGCGTAAATGGGCAAAATAGTTTGTGTGTGTGTGTGTGTGTGTGTGTGTGTGTGTGTGTGTGTGTGTGTGTGTGTGTTACAATGATAGAAGTCATGTTAGATGTTGAAGTATTCTTGTCGAATACAAGGCCAGATGGCCCAGCGTGTTTTTAGTTCGCAACGTAAGAGAAAAACTTGGGAATTGAAAGCACAGTAGAGGGAGCCTTCCTTTTTTTGCTGTAGGAGCAGCTGTTGTTGTTGCTGCTGCTGCTTGCTTGTTTATTTGTTTTGTTGGGCATCATTCATGATGATGATGATGATGATGATGATGATGATGATGATGACGACTTTGTTGACATTCATTTAATTCTTTCTAGAAAGATTTTGGGCACTTACGATAGGGACCACGTGACAGTTGCCAACGTTCCCAAGTGAAAGTGTTGTTGTTGTCGTTGTTGTTGTTATTATTATTATTATTATTATTATTATTATTATTATTATTATTGTTATCATTAAATTTCAGTTTCATTAACTAAGTATACCAGTTGAAGATACGTCTTCGAAGATAAATCCGACAAAAGCTGCGCCGTTGTGGTCTCTTCTAGCTCTGTTCTATTGAGCTGCGGATGATTCTATTGTGTCTCAGGAGGTCCATCGGTTACAGTCAGATAACGTACTTTCTAACTTCCGGCATGACTGCTACCGGAAGCGGTGACAAGGCAAATCAGTTCCTTCACTTTTATTGTTCTTCAGTATTTCTATTGTGAATCGATTTATAGAAATAAAATATGAGAAAAGGACATTATTGAAAAATATACAATGAAAATTAACAAAATTATACAAAGAAAAGTAACGCAGTTAGTCTTTATTTGCACTTTTAATAACAAAAATAAAAATAAAAGTTTTTATTTTATTTAAAAATTCTATTAGAAATATGTTTATGAAATTATACAGATACGTTTTATTTAAATTTTAAAAATACAAGTTTCTTATTTGGATTTATATAATAAATATATGGTTATGGACGTATTAAAATAAAATTATTGAAATCAAAATAACAAAATTTAAGACTTCATAAAAACATATCCAATGCACAATATTCCCAAAATAGTTTTTAAATTTTTTTTAAAGTGTTTTCAATAATTCCCTTTTTATACAAAAAAAAAAGAACGCAAAAAGTGTTTACAATAATTTAAAAATAAAAATAAAATTTATTTTCATAATTCTTAATTAAAATAAGGTAGAACATCTTTTCGATGATTATTAAATAATAAAAAAGAATGTTCAGACAAACGTAATAAAACAAAGAGTAAATGCACAGAGGAGATAGAGGTGGAAGAAAAAAGAAAAGGAACTGATTTGCCTTGTTACCGTTTCCGGTAGCAGTCACGCCGGAAGTTCGGAACTACGTTAGCAAACTCTAACCGGGCCATCCTCCCGGGATTTACTCTCTCTTTGAAAAAACGGTTAATTTATTGCTAATGGCTTGACGCGTCCCCCATGGGGAATGCTGACGGGGCTGCTCGGACATTTTTGTAAACTAGAGCACGCTTGTCCTAGTGCCCTTACTTTTCAAACTGACACTTGATCTTGTGTTTAAACTCATGGAGAGGAAATAAATAAAATACTATATTTCAGGGAGACATTCGAATCTGTTTTGACCCATTGGAAATAAATAGCTACCTTGTTGAGGAAGCGCCTTGCTTTGACAAGCTCCTAAGACTGAGTTTTACTCTAGATCTGAAACAGATCTAGATCACATCAAATTTGTTACTACGTCACACCTGACGTGATGTTATGCCTGTATAAGAGTCAGATACGTCACAAGATGAAGTACTGTTACCAAATCTCGGGAGGCACATTCAGAGTACTCTTTCTTGCCTTGACATAATACAAAATAGACTTCGAAATATTTTGTGTGTGTGTGTGTGTGTGTGTGTGTGTGTGTGTGGAGGGAGAGGTAATCTCTTCTCTTTCCCATAGCCCTTTCTCACAGAAGAGACGTTGCTAGTCTTTCTCTACTCTATCCTTATTTCCATGGTATGTAGATGCTCGACGGAGCCCCAATCTTGTTTCCTTGATAAAACATCCACAACACAAACTTGTCTAGCTATATCCACTGAAAACTAGTTCCCTTGTACCGCTCATAATGACGGCATATTTTTTTCATTACTTCTTTTTATTGCACCATTAAGTCCCACGCAGTGCTCGTTAAATGTTAAGATTAAATAATTGTATTAAGAAATCATACGATGTCAATCTTGGACAAACAGAAAAGTAAATAAAAACTGATTATTAAAGAACAACTTCTTACAAAAAATAAATACCTGCAACTTTTATAAGTTTTTCATGTTTCTGACCTTTGCAGTCGATTTTGTTAAAACGTCGTGCAAGCTGTTTGTACTGGTCAGTCTCAAGGTCGTTAAAACTCGGTGATGTAACGGGAACCAGTGTGTTAATATGATTATGTCGTATGTTGACATATAGTAGTAGTGTTATGACTGACATAATTTCGTTTTGCCAGTATCTCATTTGTGTCTGTGTTTGTGGAGTTGTTTAAATAGACAACATTGACACGTGTTCGGCTTCCGAGGAGATTCTTTCTCATTGATTGAAGTCCACTGTCAGCAATCAATCAAGATTCAATATTTTGATCAAATTGACTAATTAGTGTTAATTAGTTCGGGCAATTAATACTGAATATTTTATAGAAATCATTTCTCTGTTGGTTGTTTTTGTGGTTATTACTACTATTGTTAGATATTGAACAGGAAACACCAAAAGGGTTGATGATTATTATGATTATTCAAGCCAAAAAGTGTTGTCAGCTAAAATATCTTTTAGAATATTAAAAAAATTTAGAATAAATATTTATTTACATTAATTTCGGAATTCTAACTTAAAAAATGTTATCATAACAAGTTAATTGACAACTTAGAAATAATGACATGTAAAAACATCAGGTGATTATCCTAGTGGCATATACTAATGGCGTCATTTAGAGGAGGATATGGGCTTTTTGAGATACATGGAAATTAGAGAAAACAGTTAGCCAGAGTCGGGAGAAAAAGAGTGAGGGTCGACAGATCGGGATGGCTTTGAGTAGAGGATATCCGAAATGACGATAGTCAGAACATAATCAGTGTGCAACTTTCCAAGAAGGAAAGAAAATGTTCTAGAATAAAAAGTTGCAGGAACCCCCCCCCCCGAGGCTATGTCGTTCTTGAGGAGACTTTTTATTGCAGCTTTCCATCAAGACAAGACCAAAATGGAGCAGATATGTTCCTGATGGGCCACATGTTGAAACGTTAAATAAACGTTATTCGTCTTTTGTTTTGTAAAAGTATATATGTATATTATGCTCCATTATTAACTATATCTAAATGTACATACACACACAACGAACTTTAAATAGACGATCACACATATATACACACGTCATATAGATGATTGCGAATTACAGTTTTACACACACACACACACACACACACACACACACACACACACACACACACACACAGTTATATATATACACTTGCATACTCTCAATACTAGACGATAATAGAAACTCATAAATATATACACGATTTACATCCCCTCATGTTATACATACTCCCGCAACATTACACTATTGCTGCCAAAGGGGTGTTTAAAGATTTAAGAGAAATAGAGATAAATAAAGACCTGTCCAGAGATAGCCTGGAAATTCGATTTCTATCAGCTGGCCAACACGTGAAACAAACGTTAGACGAAATATGATAATAGAAAGAATGGAGGAGAGTGGTTGGGTTAATAGATGCACAACAGTGTGTAACGTGACCGTTACGTCGCAAATGGACAAACAAAACAAAAATAGAAATAAATATCCATATTATAATATTTCTTTTTTTAACACAAGCATTTGCTATTGTTACTTTCTGGCAGTGCTTAAAAGTCTCTCTTCATCGTCTATCTTGTTCAGGTTCCACTTTTCCTCTCCTACCCCAAGCCGGCTGCAGCCAGCCATTAGTCTTTCCTTTACACATCAATTTCCTTCGACGTCGACTTTCTTCATCTCCTTTTTTTCCTTCTTTTTCTCGCGCACACTTCCTAATTTGCATATGGAGTATTTCGACTACTGCTGCTAATCTCTTCACATGCTGGCCATCCTTTGATGTTGCTGCTATTTTTCATTGCGCTTATACGCACTCTGTTACGTTGAGGTAGTAGGGTCAGTTGGTAGAGGAAGACCAAGGAAACATTGGAGAAAGTGATAAGGATAGATTTGAGAGTAAGAGGGATAAATAATTACCTGTGCAGAGATAGTTTAGTTTAGAAGTCAATTTCTAAAACTATTCAACAGATGCCAGCATACAAAACAAACATTACATCGCATATGATTAAGAAAGAACGGATGAGAATGGTTGGGTTGGTAAATGTAGAACTGTTCAGGTAGCATGGTCAGTTGGCAGAAGAAGGAAAAGAAGAAAGAGATGATGATGATGATGATGATGATTTTTTTTCTGGTGAACAGAGATCATGGATCTTAGCCATGAACAGGGGTCTGGTGATACCCTGATGATGCTCTGGGCAAACTTCTTGATTGTACCAATTGAAGTATTAGTCCTAGTACTGAAAATGTTTTCTGAGAAAGGTAAGTACTTTGAATATAATTGTTAAGTTCACTTACCACCCTAAATTAAAAATACCCGAGGATATTGCCCCCTCTGCACTCAGTGACTATGACCCTGTTATAGCGACTGTGATGAACACTGATTCAATGTTTAATATGTTGAAATTTATGAGAAACTTTTAGGTCAGGTATCTTAACGATGGTGAAAACAGTTTGACATTGAGCATCACAGCTGAAGTAGCATGCAGATTTCCATGTATCAGCCTGTAGCCAGTTTGTGTTATCCAGAATGTCGTTTCAGATAATCTCAGTACAACATTGCAACGACTGGTTTTATCAGGACAGGGACTTTTAAGCATGTGTTAACGTGGGAGGAGAAAAAGCATGTATCAACACAGCAGAGTTTTTATTTTTAACTACGTGGTGGACGACAGGAACTTTTAAACAAAATGCAGGGCTCATTTAGGTTACAAAGTTTTATTTTTTGTTTATTTGTGAAACATTTATATATTAACGTCGAGTCCGTGTTTACATATAACTATCATATTACATATAGTTTATTTGGTGCTGTGATGACCAGGTCTTTTGCAAAGAAAAAAGTGTCCAAAATGATTGAAAACAAAATCACCATGGGAGAGAATGCCATCGCAAAGAAAAGAAGAAACAACAAACCAAGCTGAGAAGAACGATAAACTGAAGACGAAGAAGAAGACGAAGAAGAAGAAGAAGAAGAAGAAGAAGAAAAAAAATTGCTTATGTCTATGAGTAATATCTTCATGTTTTCTTTTCTGCTTCACTTGCAAGAAAAGTGCCGACCCTCCCTGTAAAAGGGGTTACGTTGAGACCTTAATTCACCGCCAATATTACCTTTTAATGCTAAACACAAAAGTTCTAGTACGAATTGGTTATGCAATATCAATAGGGGAAATAGTTTCATGCGCATTTGATCATCAAGTAAATTATTCGGTTTTGAATAGGACTTTAGAATTGGATATATTTATATTCTTATAAATTTTTATTTGCACTATTCAAATGACATTGAACTCCCAGCTGAGAATACTAAATATCTCCATTTTTTTTTTAATTTTACAGATTACTAAAGTTTAAAAAAAAAAAAATCAAAGAAACGTCCAATTCTTAGTACGGATTATGCTGAGTAACTTTCTAAGTTTTTAAACATTGTTTGTTGCTTTTAATTTTCAATATTTTGTTACTTGGAATCTCATAAATCTATTACGAAACCCTAAAATATCAATCTTTAAAGTCATCTTTTATTTTAAAACTAATGGCAAGAAAAATTGCTTGGTGGTCAAGTAAGACACTTGATGTTACCTGAACATTATTCTTTAATCCTAAAACTAAAACTATTTATGAGCATAAGACGTAGCAGTTGCACTGTCGCTGTAGTAGAAAGATAAGCATTTAAAGTACTAACAATCCTCAGATACAGAAATACGATCTGAATAACAACAAATTTATTCGTAGACAGTAGAAACGTTGCTGAGAGAATTCGGAAAATAAATCAGATTTCCCGGTGATTAGATTGACAGTTATATGAGAGATGAAGGGGACATGAAAGTTAGTTACAGGGGTTCTAAGGGCTCGGTTTATAAAGGAAGTAGCTTAGTGGAAAGTTCAACAGAAATTAGTAGTAGTTAGTGAATAAATGGAGTGCTCACGTTGGATGGGAGGACTGCCGAAGATAAATGATAAAGTCTAACCCCAGTACTGTTGGTGTTACTGTAATGTGACAAAACAGGACAATACAATAATTTTGCATGATATGTTGATATCCAATTAAGCGGGGGTACGGATAATACATCTAGACTTTTAGTTTAGGTCTCAAATAATCTCGCCACAAGGAGCTGAGCAGCTAAGGGACAAATGTGTCGTAGGACTAATCAAGAGGTTGTGCTAACTAGTTTGGTCAAGAATTTCGAAGAGAAAGTTTTAACCAAAGGAAAACTAATTTAACAGGTAGTGTGAAAATCTATCAAACGAGCACAAGGAAAGAAATATTAATTATATGACTTATATAAGTAAGAAGGATCAAAAGGTGTGGAAGAAAATGGGACAAGAATGCACAAGAAAAGAACATATGAACGAAAAAGTAACAAGAGAGTCTAGAACACAACCAACAGGACAGCATCTGTTAGGAAGACGGTCAGTATAAGCGATAAACAACTGACTTTATTGGTAAGAATACCTTGTTTAAGTTTAGGGGAATTACCGATGCGAAACCACCCAACATTAAAGACTATTCAACGGAACTTGAATTTGGTCTTCTCTTAATTTAACTGTCAAATTCTTTTTTTCATTAACATTCAAAATTAACTTTAATCTTGAACAACCAAGCTGAAACCTTCCGGCTCTGATTCAGTGTAATTTCTTAAGGCACAGAAACTACCTTCTCGCTATTTAAACAGTTAACTGAGTTTTCCCCTTTGAACGAATTAAAACATTGTCTTTATATATTTAGAAAAATACATTGGAATTCGTTTTTTACAAAAAAAAAAAAAAATGATAAATAAATAAAAAAGAATTCTGATGAAGAAAAAATGGTGTAACGAAAAAGTCAAATAAACTATACAAACTATACATGCACGTGGCCAGGACAGAGATTTATAAGCACGTGTTGATGCAGGAGGAGAAAAAGCATGTGTTGATATGGCAGTTTATTTTTAACTATGTAGTAGACGACAGGTACTTTTAAACAAGATGCAGGCCTGATTTATCCCTCTGAACTTTTAACAAGATTTTCGGAAGACCGTATACGATGGAACAAATTATAGATTATAGGTACAAACTAAAAAAATTGTTAATTGGCGCCGAATGGAAACGTTGGAATACAACAATATTGTCGTTGGTTTGGGAAATACGTGTCAAGCAGCTTGGTGTAGAAACGACCGGTAATAAATACATTTTCTTTCAACTGCAAAAAAAACTTATGTAAAAATTCTTTCTTCTGTTTCTTTGCAAAACCCTACATACAAAGTACGGAAGATTATTTGGAATTGTTAGACAGGCTGTATAACATTACAATGAGTATAAGAAGGAGGTTGAAACTCTTCATAAAAATGAAGATGCCTTCGAATATTGAAAAAGGTTTTAGCAATAGTTATTAAGATATCGATTAATGAATATTCTATATGACATAATCATATTGACACACCTGTTCTTGTCAGATCACCGAAATTAAGCAATATTGAACCTGGTAAGTACTAAAATGAGTGGCCACTTCAGAATTCCAGGTCTTGTATATGCTTTCTACTTATTTCGGCATTATTTCCAGTCATCTAGCACTTCTTATCATTGGACCCAAGCATTGCCGATTCAGGTTGGTTGGTTGGTTGGTTGTTTTTGTTTTACGGCATATCAACCCTTTTCGGGTTATTTAATGCCGAATCCAAAGATTTTGAAGAAATTTTTTTTAATAGAATATATTTGTTGTTTTCAAGTCGGTTTCTATTTAACCCATAGTAGGGACCCTAACAGGTACTACCACTCCGGGTCAGAGTGGACCTGGGAGCAATGGTAATTAAAGGGTGGCTCCACACTCCCCAAAGCCCACAAGCTGGGGCCTCACCACTGGATATAGTTTAAGGTCATATCCAGGACCGCCGATTCAGGAGAGGTGTGGTTAGGATTGTGCAACCCTTGCCTCACAATTACATGTGCAGCTACCCTTACAGAGGGTATCCATTGTCTTTCGAAACTGAACAGAGGAATTGAATAGATATTTTGAAAATTTCAGTTTCTGTGATGTATTTTAATGGGGTTATATTAATATTTAATTATATTTCATGAGGTTTATTTAATGGGTATAAATTGGGCAGAAGTTCTCATTTGAAAATTCAAATATTTCAGATTCGAATTGAATTTGATCTATAGTTCAATTTAGCAAGTTCTCGTTAATTTTAACTTTTTTTTTTGGTGGGGGAGGGGTCTTAAGTTTAAGCCTTAAGTTTTAGAGATTTTCTAGCATCAAAGTCAGGTATTTTAAAATCGAAATTGGATTAAGGATTCTAGGCATAAGATTTAGTATTATTATATTTTTATTTTGATAATTGTTAGGAACATAAATGTGAAAAACTGTTCTGTTTGGGACATTAGTTTAATCTGCCTTGAGATGGATATTCTGCAAGTCCATATATAAATATATATATGTAAATAATCACGCAATTCTTGACCACATAGAACGAGTAATCATTTTTTCATATTTCCAAAATCGCTGTTAATTAAAGATAATTATTTGCAGAATAATAAGAGAAGGAGGAAATCTAAGCTATTCATGTTGTTCTGAAATAAATATATTAAGTAAATAACTAAATACCCCACGCCTCCAAAATCAACAGAGAATAGGCCTTTCCTGTAATGATCTGATCCCTGTTTATTTTGTGGTGGGAGTTAAATTCTGTGCAGTTCTAGGATGTCCACCCTTCTCTCTTTCAAAAGGGGGTAGTTTATTGCTAATCGCCTTAGGCGCCCTTATCGAGGAATGCCGACGGGGCTACCCAGGTATTTGTTGTAAGTCAAAGTGCCCCTCCTCCTCTGTGGCGCTGACTTCTCAATCCCACTTTCCGACCCTAGTGTCCAAGTTCTTGCAGTGAGAGAGAACTAAAATTTTTGTAGGAGTCACAAATAAAATAAAAATTGATTTTCTCTTGCGATTCAATGCGATTCGGCCACACACAGACCAATGAGCTGGTAGAACGCATTGATTCCATCCGTTTCCCAATGAACTTCTTTAGCCTATTTGATAATCACGGTCAGCCAGCAGAGAGAACCCGGAAACCAACAAAGACAGACCTCTCTCTCTCTCTCTCTCTCTCTCTCTCTCTCTCTCTCTCTCTCTCTCTGGTCCTCTTCCACTAGACATTCTAGCATAGACTATTTTCGCTGGAGATAACCGCTGGCCGACCTGGGACACTCCAAAGAACTGCTTCAACTTTTAACCATCGAAATAAAACTTTCGTGGTTTTGTTTTAAAATAGGGTTTTCCGTATTATGTGTTCGACAATTAATAAATCATTTTATAAGAGTGAAAACCACGCATTCTCTAAAAATTAGCTGATCAATAACATTTCCTGGTCAGAAGTGGGTGATTATTTTACGTTGTATTTATATAGTAAAGTGAAACCCCAGTTTAAATTCTAAAATATTTTATTAATTTGTTTTCTAATTTTTCAAATTCTTATTTACTTTCCTCCGCACGAAGGCAGAGTTAGAAACAAGGCCGATTTGTAATGTAAATAAAACCCCGCTCTCCAAAAATCGGTACTCTATATTGGGGAAAAATGGCCCCAGTCTAGAAAAATTTCTCCTACACTGATCGAACGAAGACAGAAAAGATGAAGTGCAATGTAAGAACAGAACACTTTGCTTCTAACCAAAAGATCAACACTAAACTATTTACGTAGTTGTTTTTATTAATACATAATACATTATTAATACATTGTGGATGATTACTTCACGTAATATTTATATGGTAACATGAACCCCCATTTTAAGGTCTAAATTGAAGCAATGCTATTGTTCAATCGTCATTGGAAATGCCGTATCGTACGATCAGGAAGAATTCGTTGTAATAAACGTAGAATCACGCAAGGTAAAAAGGAACAAAGAAAGTGGGCGGAGCTTAACAAAGCTTCCATTCAACACTTTTAGATCGTACGATGGCGACGACTTCAGAAGCGCAGAAAAAATGATTCACGTTTTAGTTGGCGAAGTCTTTCTCTCTCTCTCTCTCTCTCTCTCTCTCTCTCTCTCTCTCTCTTTAATGGAAAATTAAAAACCTATACTTGTTGTATTTAGCTGATATTGACCGGGTGGAATGCACATATTGCCCGCCGGTTTTGAGAGAAAAAAAAAAAAAAATTCAAAATAAAATTTGATTATTTTAAAATAAGCATTTAAAAATATTTTGGTCTATTTTCTATTTATTTAACTTTATTTAAATAAATATTCTACTAACAGTGAATATCAAACTAATAATTCTTTCTATTTATCAAAGTTACGTATAGGTAAGAAAACACACACACACACACACACACACACACACACACACACACTGAGATAACGGTATCTTGTTTTAAAGTTCTAGATGTACCTATCCGGCGTTGCCTGGGAATATTTTTACTTTCATTTTTGTCTCGCTAATTGACCACCCCTGCTGTTTTTAATACAGATCGAGGATACGTCATCGCCAATCAGTTCGCCGGTAATTTTGTTGCTATCGGGATAAAGTATGGTTGTATTCAGTTCTAGAAGGTCCAACCTCCAGATGGAGTTATTTTATAGTTAATCAACACGAAGCATCCCTACTGGGGAATGCCGACGGAGCTGCTCAGGTATATTTTATAGGCCATAGTGAGCTTCTCCAAAGTGCGCTGGATTTCCAAAAATTTCACCTGACATTGTGTCTCACCTTCTGCAGATGAAGTAAATAAATTGGAAACCCGGAACCACCAAAGAAAGGTTAAACAAAATAAACAAATGAATAAATAAAATAAAATGCACAAATTGGGAACGATTTTAAAATGAATAAAGTGACAATAAGAGAAAAATAAAATCTAAGCCTGTCATGTAGTTCTGAAAAAAAAAAAAAATAGATGTTAAAAATAAATGAATAATTATCATTTTTATTTAAAAAGAAAATTGCACGTTATTGTTAAAATATTTTGAAAAAAAATCGCGCGCATAGAAAATTAAAACAAAAAAGTTTATAAAAATGCTTAATTTTGATTGAAAATAAAAATTTTAGAAAAATAAATTAAAACTTGTCTCTATTTATCTGCTAAAATAAAGTTGTGTTTTCCTATTAATGAACATTTCTAGATCGATTATTCACGAAAACGAGAAAATGATCTGATGATGTATTCGTGTCTCATGGTAAAAAAACAAAACAAAACAAAACAAAAGAAATAAAAACAAAAACAAACTCATTCCTAAATGTGGCCTGATCTCATTAATATTAATGAGATTCACCCCCTCCTTCCTAGTTAAACTCATCGGTTGCCAGCACCCTCCCTCTCCCCGCTCTTTCTAAATATCTACCGGCTTGTGGAAAAACGCATTTTCTCTACTATTTCTTTACCTAATACAAGACTAAACACACACACACACACACACACACACACACACACACACACACACACACACACACTAGTAAAGTATAAAAATATATTTATTTAGCAATCAAGCTACACAGAGGCGTCCGCGTTTCATCCTTGTAGGGAATCGTCATGTTACCTGCCTTGCCTTGATGATTCCTTACGGAGATGAGACGCGAACGCCTCTGTGTAGCTTAATTGCTATAAATATACTTTCATACCTTACTAAAATTTCAGGTGATATTATGGTGCCCGGAAAACTCGTCCCCGGGAAACTCGTCTCCGGAAAACCCGTACCCGGAAAACTCGTACCCGGAAAACTGATCCCTTTTTGCTAGGTAGGAAAACTGGTCCCTTATTGAATAAATAAGGGACCAATTTTCCTACCTAGCAAAAAGGGGCGAGGTTTCTGGGTACGAGTTTTCCTAAAATCGATATTATACATTAGTTTGATTAGCCATATATATCTTCGGTTAACACTACTAAAACATCGATTGAAGAATCGGTTATGTTCGGTATCTTTAACCTTGCGGACTGAGTGTCAATTGTTTCCCTGATACCGAAAGTATCAATGGATGATCAAAATAATGTATAGTACTAATTGAAAAAGAATGCATATGTGTTCTTGTACAAATAATTGCGCACTCTATTCTACTATGACACTAAATCGCACACAAACGCATGCACACATAAAAGTAAACTTGAAAAAATAGATTTTTTTCAGAGAGAAAGCCAACCTATCTAGATAGACGAAGCTCTACTCGATTAAGAGGAGCAATTTATAAGAAAAGACAGAGAAATACGTTAGAACTTTTTATTACATTATCATGTCCATAAGGTTGAGGGTGATTACAATCTTCTTCAACCTTATATGACATGATAATGTAATAAAGTTCGGAGGTAGCTTTAATCTTTATCTCCCCTTCTTTTCTTTTATATATATATTAGTGGTCTGGCAAGGCCACAGGGGAGACAACCGAAGCAGCCAAACTGAAGCTGGTGTGCCAGGACACTATGTATACAAATGTATGTAAATTTGGGCATATTTTATTGGTTTGAAAATATAGGCTCTTTTTTTCCCAATTGTCATAAAATTGTAACTATATAATCTTCAAAAAGCCTGGGAATTTTCATGTAATTTTGTCCCAGAGAAACAAAAATATGAACATTTCATATATTCAATTTGGCTACTAGTATAGATAGATCCATATATATATTTCTCCAAAACCTCTGGCCTTGATGAAGGGGAAACTAAAACTTGCTGCTACCGTTTCAAATGATCGGAAATAACAGCAAAGGGAGACTTGGTTCCAAATAATTTCTCATGTGTTATATCTTTCTTCTTTTGAAAATACGGTACGATTATGAATATCTCCAGTATCAAATAATCCTTATACACTGTGAAATTTACTTTATGTATAAAAACCAAAAAGGAGGGATATACCATATGAGAAAGTCTCCCCTTGCTGTCATTTCAGATCATTTGAAACCTTGCTCTCATTTCAGATCATTTACTCCTGCAAGTTTAAGTCTTCCCTGTATCAAGGCCAGAGGTTTGGAGAGGAAATAGAGGATATTTTGTAATTCATATGCAAAATTAGGAAAACAAATGACTGATTGAAACATTTTATGGCTGTAAAAAAGTGCCAAAAATAGGATCTGGATGGTAGATGATCCTCTTAATGTGCGACCTTAAAGCCAAATGTCACATAGCCCACTACACAATTCAGGTCATTACCTTTCCAACGAGCCGTCATTTGTTAAATTCTGATCAATAGTCGTTGAGATTTGGAACTTATAAAATTGCCAAAATAGGTGATAAGCCTGATGAATCCTAGCGTGGATGAAACGCGGAATATTCTGTGTAGCTTAATTGCCATATATATTTTATAACTTACTATATATATATATATATATATATATATATATATTAGCAGGGCGCCCAGTCGTAAAATACGCATAAATACGATATTTTCATTAATGCAGATCTTTTATTTATTATTATATTATATTAGACCTAATATATAGAAATGATTTAAAAAGTTTTAAAAAAATGACTCGTGTGCCACCACCGAGAATCGAAACCAAAACATTTAACTTACGATTTATTTTTGCCTCTGCTGTTAATGCAGCAAGGCTAAAAGTTAAAACATTAACCAATAGTTATTACGTTATGCATGCATATTTCTAATGATGGCGTTCGACCTTTACCTGGCAAATTTCATTTTTTTTAATTTTCACACTTTTGTACTGATTTTCCTGGGCTAAAACCCAAATATAAAATTTTGCATGTGTTCAAATACCTTATATATGAAGTTTCATGTTTCTAGACCAAAAACTCTAAGAGTAGTTTGGTAGGTAAAATTTTTTAAACAAAGATATATACGTATACATAAATATATATTGAAAGAGTTTTGTGATTTTTCATTAATATAATTACACGTAATAGTTAACTAAAGATGAGCATCCCATAAGAAAACCGAAAAAATTAATAGGGAATTAATTAAAATGATGTTTAAAAGAATATGCAAATTAGCTAAATCGTTTGCTAGTGAATGCAATTCCACAACCCATATATAATAAGGTTAAAAGAAAATGAAAAACGGCTTCTTGGGCCTTCAGGCCAAGATCTAGTTATTTGTTTTCTTAGTTTTGCATATGAATTACAAAATATCTGATATTTCCTAAAAGTTCTGGCCTTAATGGAGAGGAGACTAAAACTTGCTGCTATGGTTTCAAATGATCTGAAATAACAGCAAGGGAAGACTTGATTCCAAATATTTCTCATATGTTACATCCCCCCTTCTTTGGTTTTCTAGACATAAAGTAAATTTCACAATGTATAAGGATTAATTGATACTATAGATATCCATAATCGTACCCTATTTCCAAAAGAGGGGAGATATAACAAATGAGAAATATTTGGAATCAAGTCTCTCCTTGCTGTTACTTAAAATCATTTGAAACCATAGCAGCAAGTTTTAGTTCTCCATCAAGGCCAGAAGTTTTGGGGGAAATATATATATATATATATATATATATATATATATATATATATATATATATATATATATATATATATATAAATAACTACTTAATTTACTCACATAAAATTAATATACGAAAGTATAAATTTATACATAAACTTTAAGTATTTACTTCAAAAGTGCTCAATATGTAGGTAGAGCTAGTTAGTAATTTGTAAAATATATATGGCAATTAAGCTACACTGAATATTTCGCATTTCATCCACTCTAGGACTCTTCAGGCTTATGCGCATAAGCCTGAAGAGTCCTAGAGTGGATGAAACGCGGAATATTCAGTGTAGCTTAATCGACATATATATTTTATAAATTACTATATATATATATATATATATATATATATATATATATATATATATATATATATATATATATATATAATCGTTTTATAGTTTGGTTTCTTAGATGTAAATTCAATGAAACACGCATGATTATTAAAGAATGCTCAATGGAGGACAGAGAAGGTATATAGTCTGTTTATTATACAAACATTATTGGTTACACATGTGCATACATGCTTCGGTGGAATCCCTATTTAAAGAGACCCACCTCGTCAGACCAAATAAGTTTCCTCCTTTCGTCTGACGAAGTGGAAGTGGGTCTCTTTAAATAGGGACCGAAACATATGCATATATGTAACCTATAATGTTTGTATAGTAATGTGATTGATAATTTAAAATTTAAAAAACAAATTATAATCAAATTAAAAATCAGTTTCACAAGAAGGAACAACAACAAAATCAATTATCTGTACGATCGTTTCGGAAAACCGTGTTTTTATTGTGGTAGACATCAAGTTACGGACAATAATTATTACATATAGTTTTTTAATAAACAAGGTCTCCTCATCAGCAAATTTTAACGGGTTTTTATTAAATCTAAAAGACACCATAAATAAACCTAGCATTAAAAGTAATGCAGATGTATCTTTTAGTTTTTCGCCTTTTGAAATCAGGAACTATGGTTAAAATACTCATATGTGATGTTTGCTATAGCTTTTCACCTTATTGAATATATATATATATATATATATATATATATATATATATATATATATATATATATATATATATATTACTGTCACTGGATTTTTTTATCTTCCACCAGACTATCCATTCATGTGTAATCACCTTTTTCTTTACCATATTCCCTCTGCTTAACTTATTTTGTTTTCAAGTAAGATCTTTGAATTACTTGTTCTTCATTGAGATTTTTTTTTTTTTTAGGCGATGACGTGTGGGTGTTACTACAACTCATTAGCAGAAAAAAATGTTTATAATTTAATTTGGTTTTTAGTTTCCTATAAAAATTTAACATAAAATAATCCCCCTTTTTCGGATCATTCTAAATTTTAGGGCAGTTAACAAAAATGTTTACATCTAATTCTAAGTCATAATGGCACTTAATCGTTTTAAAAAGTAAACCCTTTATAAAAAGACAGAGAATTTATCTCCCATAGCAAAAAAAGAAATGCTAGAATGTCTCGGAACCGAGTTAAATTAATATTGATATTGATTCCCAACTCGAAATTCTGAAAAGATTTTTTTCCTTCGTTCCAATTAGTTTTTCAGGGTGTTTATATGTAATTGCCTGAAAAGGTAGAATCTCGTAAAGGTAGTTTCACATTTTATATGAAAATGCTGCTGCTGCGGCTGATTTGATAATACTAATGATGCTGACTATTTATCATCTAATTTATTTAAAAACTAACAATAATAACTAATTAATATTAGTTAAATTTTAAAATGTGACGTCAATATTACAAAAAATAATCTTAGATTAGAGGATTTTACTACTACGACTACTACTACTTGTTGAGTATTATTTTCTCTTGATAATTATAAATAACAAAGTCATGTGACCAAATAACAAATGATAAATAAACAAATTTTTTTAGATGATAATGAATAATATAAAAGAGAGAAGATTTTTACTTCTGCTTAAATATTTGAAACGAGTTGGCATACATGAAGCCGAAGAGTCGACGAGAGAGATTAACGTACACGAACTACAAAAAATACTACGACTACCGTAAATTACTACTTATACTATATTAAATAGTTGTATCATCACCGGTACTCTTTTCTTTAATACCTCTACGACTATTACTGCTAGTATCACTCTTCCCACTCAACTACTACTATTATTACAACTACTATAGCTACTCATCTGGTGATAACTCTTATTCTTACTACTACTACTACTACTACTACTGCTACTCAATCGCTGCTGCTGTTAATTAGAGAGCATTTAGTTCTTTCAGGAATTCTGTTTTGCGGCAGATTGCGCTTTTTTCGGCTTCTCCGTGTCACCGGTTAAAGACACCGAAATAAAAAGAAGCGAAAAACAGCGAAATAAGTATCCATCTGCCATAAAACAAGGAATATACTAATATATATATTTATGATTCTATATAAAAAAAATCATCAGATATTAGGACGTTAACTTGTACATTTCAGTTTTTAAGTTAAAAAAACACATTTTTTTGTGAAAAAAAAAGGGGGAAAGTCCTTCCTTGATTTTTATGATTTTACACGAACCACACGAGCCAAATATCTGCATCATTTTTCATTTACCGAGGATAGAAAAAGGCGGATTTATCACACGTGAATGATCGACATCACACTCACATAAACGCACACACACACATACACATACACATAAATATATACATATACAACCCACTCGCGTACACACATACAAGCACACACATGAATCTCCCCAAAACGATACTGTAGTCATCATTGACTACTTCTAAAAAAAAAAAAAAGAAAAAAAAAGTAGATATATTTATGCTTTTTTATTTAATTTATTGATATTATGTGTTGTGCTCCCATCTAAGGAAAAAAAAAAATAATAATAATAAAGTAAAAAAAAAAAAAAAATTAAAAAGGAGGTTTCTGGGGTTTTAAGACCCCATCCAAATTAAATTGGGTGCATATAACCCTTTTTTAGTTGACAGAAAAAAAAACCATCTCAGTTTGATCCCAGCTTTAAAAAAAAAGAAGCAATCATGACTTGTTGGAAATTATTACTTACATTTGTGTTGTTTAACTGCTGCCACACTCTTGTAAAAGCAGGTAAGTCAGACCATTTTTTCATTTCATACATACATACATACATACATACATACATACATACATACATATGTATATATATATAATATAGTATGAATATGTATATATAATATATATATATATATATATAAGTACATATCCATTTCATAGTATATATGTATGTGTGTATACCTATTAATATGTAAAAATGTATTAATACGTATACACATGTATGCGATATTTGTATTAGATATTCATTTTTTGTTTCAGTATTTACTTTAACGGTTCTCAATTCATGAGTAGAGCTTTGTGTAATATGAAACTGTACATATGGCAGTAAACCAGACGAATTTCTCTATACTTGTTTTGTTCATGTATACACACACACACACACACACACACACACACACACACACACACACACACACACACACATATATGAAATAATTTCATTGAAATTTTATTGCCATGTTATTTCATTTTATTGACTTAGATTGTTTTATTTTTCATGTAATAATAATTTTTTTTTAAATGTTAACATTTTATTGGTTTAAAATTTAAAAAATATTTTTTTTATTTGTTTTAATTCAATACAATCGTATTTTATGTTTTTTATTTTATTTTATATTTTAGAATTTGAATTCGAAATTTCTGAAATCTTATTTAAATTTTTGTATATAACTAAAACTTATAAAAATAAAACAAAAATAAAATTTCAGAATTTCGATTCTTAAAATAAAAATTGTCTTTTAAATGTCATTTTCAATTATAAGTAAATTTACATCTTTTTTATTTCATCTGTAATTTGTTTTATTTTATACTAATTATAAAAACAATCTTTTATTCATGAAAAAAAAATCATTTCATTCATTTATTTAAAGCATTAAAACCTTGTATTCCTTTTAAAAAATCTATTGAAATTAACAATTAAAAACTAAACCTCAACTTAACAAACCTTTCTTCCTCAGTTATAAATATTTATCATTAACAGCCGATTGCAGTTTCATTATCTATCATTAATCTATTAAAATTTAATTTTGTCTTTGAAATATTTTTGCATGATTTTTTAATCATATAATGTTCCCCAATATTGTATCAATAGCCTGCTGTGATGAAGAAACAGTCGACCCTCCATATGTGTGTATGTATGTATGTATATATATATATATATATATATATATATATATATATATATATATATATATATATATATAAGTGCTGTCTGTGATAGTGAAACTAGATAATAAATTGGAATTCAATAATTAAACTATGAACAGTTTTGTTAAAATTGTTTCAAAACACATTTGTTGCGTATAAAATGTATGTATAATTTGATTTACTATTGAGTGGTGCTTTTTATGTAATGTGCGTAATTGTATAATGTGTGTTTTTTTGTGTGTAAAATGTGCGCTTTTTATGTAAAATGCAAACGCTATCACGCTTTTTGTGTAGTATGTGACGTTCTTCACATTTATGTATGCGTATTATATATATATATATATATACACACACACATATATATATATATATATATATATATATATATATATATATATATATATATATAATTAACGGTTGAATTTTAAGTTTCCATATGTATGTATTATTTCATTTATGTACCACATCCATGCTACAACTCTATTAAGGGTTTCTTCACTAGTTCGGCACAAGCTCACATTAAAGGGTTGTTTTCATAAGGAAGGTAACGGTGACTATTGAGCAATTAATCCCAATGGATTAATAGGATTACATCTCCCTTTTATTAGGCAAAAATCCATTGCTCTTATCTTATAGTATGGCACAAGGCCAAAAATATGTGCTCTCCAATCCACTAAGAGAACTCAATCCATACACGCTAATAAATTAACTGATTTTACCTTAGTATGGCATAAGGTTAATATTGTAGGGAGCACTAATAAAAGGGTCAAAGTTAAATGAACTAATTTATTTGTCAGTCTGGGTTGTCATAATCCATCGTCTAGGTTGTCACATTTTAGGGTAACTGGAATTTTCCCCACATTCAAAACCGATCTTGTGTTTGATTTTGCCTTCGTTGGGGCAGATTGGAGAAATTTCGGATATTTAGTTGTGGAATATCTTTTTGTTTTTTAAGTGACATGAATTTGAAAGATTTCGATCAAATTATGTATTTTATACCAGAATTGTCTATGTTTTCTGCTTGATTTCCCCCAGGGAGGCATTTTCCCAGGCATTATTCCCCTCCCCACCGGGGAATTAATGTTGAGTACATTTTGCAACCATCTTAAAAGAGAGGGAGGACGTGTTAAACGACCTCGTGTCTCATCCGGTCTTCTTGATAAAAGGAAAAGGTTTACCTTTTTATAGATGCGTGATATTCTTAGTAACTGTAAGTTTGTTCAATTAATAAAAAAACCGACCCCTCAATTCCGTCAATATTTTCACAAAATTCTTATTAAAAATTGATATTATTTCGTTGTTATATCGTACTACTAACCAGACGTTAGATAGAAAATGATGGGGGGGGGGGGTCTGAACGAACATATTTGTTTCTTCCCCTTTTTTTTTCGACCCTTTTATGAACCAAGAAAAAACTGGATGCCCCCTCCCTTCTTTTGTGTTCGCCATCGGACCACCAATAATGAAAAAAAAAAAAAAAAAAAAAAAAAACAATACAAAAATAAAAACCCTTTTCCTCGATCTTAAAAAGCGAAATGATGCCACATGCGTGTTGCTGGTGATTTTAATACACGAGATATGAAAACGTTGGACAAGTTTTTGAAATGAAATTTGAAACCTAGATTTTTTTTTAGATAAAAAAACAAATTTTAATGTCATGTTTTATTTATTTTTTAGCAAAAGGGGTCACACGCCCCTTAAAATGATAAAGAACTACTCGATAATTTTTTAAGTGGTAATCGCAAATAGACACGTTAGTCATTCTCTGTATTCACTGACGCATTCGATGTTCTTCCAACCATGACAATATCGTGTAATCCTGCCAGTGTGTGTGTCTGTATGTGTGTGTTTATATATATATATATATATATATATATATATATATATATATATATATATATATATGTGTGTGTGTGTGTGTGTGTGTATATATATGGTAAAACTGGTAATTAGTAAAAACCTGAGTGCTCAATACTATTGCAGAGCAAATATGTGTTTTATTTTTTTATTATTTATTTTTTTTATTACCGTTTTATCTGTTTGGTTACAACCATTTCTGTAAGGT
This sequence comes from Euprymna scolopes, assembly GCF_053919585.1. NCBI lineage: Eukaryota > Metazoa > Mollusca > Cephalopoda > Sepiida > Sepiolidae > Euprymna > Euprymna scolopes. Next base: position 561,459 of record NC_136515.1, on the reverse strand, counting down.
CTGACGAGGCTGTTAGATCGTAAACACGGTCCAACATCCGAAACATATGTAACCAAACAGATAAAACGGTAATAAAAAAATAAAACATATAATGATTAAATTTTTAAATGCATGGTGGATTTGGTGATCATTACTCTCAGTTGAATTACCCCCTCCCACCACCACAAAAATAGAAAAATTAGATTCTCCAGTTTTTTTAGGCGATTACGTGTGAACATCCTGAAAAACTTGTCGGAAAGAAGAAAACAACAAAATGATAATTTAGAATTTTGAGTGGCGAATCAGTTTTGTATATAAATATACCGGAAAATGATCCTTTATTTGCCGACCATTATAACTTTTTAGTGCAACTTGACTTCGCCTAAAAACAGTTGAATCTTATTTTTTATTTTATTAAAATAAAATAAAAAATAAGATTCAATTTTTTTTAGGCGAAGAATCTTAAACTACAATAATATAAAAAGGGATAATATTTTTAATTTTAAGTTTGCGGATTGGTTGTTAATTAAAAATGGTTTCTATTTCCATTTTAATTTAATAAAAAAAATGTAGGCGGAGCTTAAAAAAGGCAGCCTCATTTAAATATTTTTTTAATGTAGAAATAAATGTTTAAATAAAGAAAAAATATAGATCATCAATCGTTGATAAAAATGTTTAGAAAATGATTATGAACAGAAACTGTTTTAATTATTCATTTTCATTTTGTTAAATTATCTTAATTTTTAAACGGATAATGACTCGTATAGCCGGTTTAACCCAAACCCTTAATTTAAACGTTCTACTTTTGAAGGGAGAGTACACCACACCGGTTATAACGATGAACGTAGCTAAACTAGGAAATAAATATTTTTGAGTTTCCTTTTTCTCGCTTAACGTGAAAATTAACAATATATTTTTTTAAGAAAAAGAAAATCATCAATACGCAAAAAAAGAAACAAATAAACAAACAAAAACTAACAGAAAACGATGCGGCCTCTATTCCGAAGCTCGTCAAAATATGATACTGATGCAAAAATACCTCAAATATTTGTTTTTATTTTCTGGATTGTCACATATCGAAACATTACGAAAATTCAACGAGTAGAACAACTGATATTGTGCTTGTGCGTTTAGTAAAAAAACAAAACAAAGGTACTTGTAATCAAGACATTAAAAAATCAAAACATCGAAAAATTGTACGTATTTGTTATGGAACGAAAAAAAATTTTCACTTTAATTCCATCAAGTAATTTCTTTTTTATTTACAGCGAAAAAACAATTTATGATACCGAGCAAAAGGTTCGATTTTTAGGAAGAAAAGCTAGTATCAAAGATGGGGAGGGAGTGTCGGCGCTTTGGAGTTATCTCCCCGTGGCATGTTTAACAAACTCCATAATGGTTGACTTCAAGGCGCTCTCATAAGAACGTGTTTTTCCGCTGTAAAAAAAAAAAAAAAAAAAAAAAATACTCGATTAAATGAACATTTTTTTCGGGGATCTTCAGTCCAAAACGGATATGTACAATATAACCTTTTTTTCGATATTTTCATTTTTGAATGTCTACATTAAACTACAAGTACCAAAACCCTAACCCTAACTCTAACCTTTCGCTGTCGACTAAACATGTTAGACGCCATTACGATGTAATGTAAAATATGCTTTCTGAGTTATGTACCCTGTACCGGCAGTCTTCAGTCTACTGTAAAAACAACTACAAAAAATGTAATTTCCCCAATTTTCGGTTAAAATTACTTTTCAATATAAATAACTTTCTACTCGATGAATTTTTGTAATTTTTGGATTTTCGACAGGACAAGTAATATTGATTTTGCTTAAAAGGGCATATTTAAAAATCCATTTGTCGCCTCTCTTGAAACAAGTACCATATTTTTTTAAAAGGCAAGAATAAAAATAAAATTAAAATATTAAATAAGTTATTTCTTAAATAAAAATGTAAATCAAAATAAAATGTGTTTTTTGTAGATTTTAAATAAATAAAATGATTGGTAACCTTTTACGACGTGCCCCAGCGTATTATAAACACCCCTACCTCCCCAAGTTAAGAACGGCTTTCGGAGTAACCCCCTCCCCCCTCCAACCTCGAAAGCCGTTCTTAACATGGAGAGTTGAGGGGAGTAATTCCAAAAGCCGTTCTTAACATGGGGTGGTTGGGGGGTGTTGATAGTACGACAGGTTGTAAAAAATACCAAATTATTAATTTGTTTATTTAATTTTGTCAAATGCTTTTAAGGCGTGTCAACAATGTGAGAAAAAAAAAAAAAGCCATGAATTGTTTACTCCTACACAGTCGAAAGTGGGGTGATCAGGCCATAATTTATTATTAGATAAGAATAGCCCAGGCCGGCGGTTTGCCTGACTTGTAGGCCTCCTTCAACCGAATACTAGGGAGGGGTATGCTTTCTGTTCGATCCCAGGAGGTTGAGCTTTCAAGCATTACTTCCTTCTTCAAGAGTAGGATTGGTTTATTGCCGGTTACCTTACGCGCCATTACTGGGGAATGCCAATGACTTGTAGGCCTTCGTTCGATTACTAGGGTACGGTTCTGTTCGGTCCTAGGAGGTTATGCCTATTTGGGGAAGGGTAGGTGTATTGCCCGTTATATTAGGCGCCCTTACTAGGTAATAATCCCGGAAACTCTTGAAACCATTTAGTGTTACCCGAGGATGGAGGGGGGGGGGGGGACTAAATTCTCCACATTATTACAACTCATTTTCTTCATTATGTATTGGAGGAATTGAATTCACACGTGTTTTTTTTTTTTTCACATTAATTCATTAAAAATGCATACATAAAAAAATATATGCCGTATTTTTGTTTGGTGTTTTGGTTAAAGTGCAGTATCTGTTCTGACAGTACACTTAATTTTTTCTGTCCTCGGTCAATAAATGAGAATTTTTGTCTCATTCCAGAGGGACCCTTTTTGAAGTTTTGGAAGAGCTGGATTTAAAAATCGACATTCTGTTCTCTTGAATGGGAAAGTTAAGGAAAATATAGCACTTTTATTTGTATGTACTTTTTTTTTTTTTTAACAAGGTGGTCACCATTTATGAAGGCCCGGAAGCCACTCGGGGTAAGGGTTATTGTAAGTATAGTACGTTAGTGTGGATATTTAGAGTGTCTACTTATGGGGGCGGTTCGTCAGGAATTTGTTTACGTTGGACTTGAAGATATCCAAATTGTAGTCAGGAGGGAAGCAAGCAGACGGAACAGAGTTCCGCGGGCATTATCTCATTCTGCACTAGTGCAGTTTAACATCCGTACAATGTAAAAGTTAACAAAACTTCCCTCCTGTTAAGAATTGCTTTCTAAAGTTGCTTATGAATGTACGTTAACTGGAAAAGTGCCGAAAATTCCGTTTTTTGCCTTGTCGCTTGACGTACCCTAGTCCATAAGGGAGCGCCGAAGGAGCAGATATTTTTCCTCCTATTCAAAGTGTCCATTCGGAAATATGGGGAGCTGGATTTTCTCTAGATTTAAAAGCCGTCATTGCATATAACATTGCCCTCGTGAGGAGAGGAGACAACTAGGGATGGACAACCTGACATGACCTCTTGTAATGTGTCCTCAGGCGTTTTGTTGACCTTTTCGCAAGGAGCAAAGTGTAGTATCAGAACAGATACTACATTACTTGCATATTTTTCTATCCTCGTTCATTGAAAGATGAATCTTTCTAGACTGAGGGAAGTTTAATTTTTAGGTACAGTTTAATCAAGACATTAAAAAAGTGAAAATAGCGAGAAAAAATGTTATAGTGTACGTATCCGAAAAAAAAAAAAAAAAGAATTCACTTGATTTGATTAAGTAATTTTTTTTTTTACGGCGAAAACACAATTTGTTATGATATCGAGCAAAAGGTAGTCATGTTTCGATTTAAACTGTGTCGGCGCTTTAAACTGAGTTATCTCCATGTGGCGTGTTCAAAAAATTCAAAAATATCTACCCTTCATTGCGCTCTCATAAAAACGTGTTTTTTCGCTGTAAAAAAAAAAAAAAATCAAATTAATGAACTTTTTTTTCGGAGATCTTCAGTCCAAAACGGATACGTACAATATAACCTTTGGTACTGGTCGCGGTAAGAGTTCCCTGCTGAACACCCTCCAAAAACAATGATGTCTCCCGTTTCTCGCGCAGCCGCAAAGGACATGTTTTAGTTGCCATAGTAACAACACTTTTTATCGACATTGTTTTACTGTTTAAAGACATTACTACACATTTATTAATAATATCTCACTTTTAATCACTTTTATCGACTTTTTAAAACTTTTTTTTTTACTCTTTTTAAATGACAACGTTAATGTTTATGAATATTGAAATAAAACATTACTACACATTTATTAATATCTTTTTTTTTCTTTACTGTTTATGTGTCAATTTTATCGACTTTTTCTTTTCTTATATTGAATATTGAAATAGAAGACATTACTACACATTTATTAATATCTTTTTTTTTTTTTTACTGTTTTACTGTTTGTGTCACTTTTATCGACTTTTTCTTTTATGAAACTTATCTTGAAATTTACTTACCACAAAATGATGATAGAATAATAAATGATGATAGAACAAAATGATGATAGAATAATAAATTTACTTACGTTTAATCAATGTTATTTTCTTTTTTAAATAGCATTTTCTTTTTAAATGACGTTTTTATTGTTTATGAACATTAAACTTTAAGCTTAGAAATACGATTTAAAATATAGCGCGGATCATAAGTGCACTAGCACCCATTTTCTTATTAATAAATGTTTAGTAATTATTTTTCTTTTAATATTCATAAACAGTAAAAACGTCGTCATTTAAAAAGAAAATGCTATTTAAAAAAGAAAATAACATTGATTAAACGTAAGTAAATTTATTATTCTATCATCATTTTGTGGTAAGTAAATTTCAAGAACCGCCGACAAGTTTTGTGGTAAGTAAATTTCAAGAACCGCCGATAAGTTTCATAAAAGAAAAAGTCGATAAAAGTGACACAAACAGTAAAACAGTAAAAAAAAAAAAAAAAAAAGCTATTATTAATAAATGTGTAGTAATGTCTTCTATTTCAATATTCAATATAAGAAAAGAAAAAGTCAATAAAATTGACACATAAACAGTAAAAAAAAAAAGTCGATAAAATTGACACATAAACAGTAAAGAAAAAAAAGATATTGTGTAGTAATGTTTTATTTCAATATTCATAAACATTAACGTTGTCATTTAAAAAGAGTAAAAAAAAAAGTTTTAAAAAGTCGATAAAAGTGATTAAAAGTGAGATATTATTAATAAATGTGTAGTAATGTCTTTAAACAGTAAAACAATGTCGATAAAAAGTGTTGTTACTATGGCAACTAAAACATGTCCTTTGCGGCTGCGCGAGAAACGGGAGACATCATTGTTTTTGGAGGGTGTTCAGCAGGGAACTCTTACCGCGACCAAGTACCTAACCTTTTTTTCGCCATTTTCATTTTTGAATGTCTTGATCAAACTGTACAAGTACCAATTTTTGCTCCAATCAAGAGTTCATCCTTATGGGAAGCTTGGTTTTCCCCACATTAAAAAACTTAAATTGTGTTCATTTTACGCTGGGGCAGGCCATAAAAATATACCCCTGTTTGTTTATAGTGCGCATACAAACATGGAGGCCAGTGAATTTCTGTGCATAATACAGGTCTTTATATCTCGAAAACTACTTGTCACTGCAAAATTTAAATGAGGTTTTCTTATTCAGCATAGTCGAAAACCTTCAAAAGTCACCATTTAAAGAAAAATGTGGAGGTGAACATAATGTAAAAAAATACCCTTTAATCTAGTGCGACATGAGTTTCTAATTTTTCCGAATTTTCCAAAATCACTAAAAATCACGATTGGCGGCCATATTTTTTTAAAAATATAATGTAGGGGAAAAAATGGTTGTCCGCTAGACACGCTTGTACATCGTAAAATTTGGACATTTGAAAAATGATTTTGAAGCTTTTAAATGGCCTGGAAGAATTTAATTTCTGACTTCAAATGAGTATTGTAGTTAATTTGTGGTTTTAGTTTATAAGGAAAACCACCTTTCTAAAGCTCGTATTTTTATCAATGAACCACTGAGATAAGAAGGCGGGGGAGAAGGAATCCATTAAAAATGATCACGCGAGGCGACATTGATTTTGTGAATCAATATTACAATGTCGAAGGAAAGAAAAAAAAAGGAATCGCTTCTTTGCTCTATAGTCTCTATTTACTTCCGCACGAGTCAGGCACAAAGTCGGTTTTTAATATGGCGAAAATTCAGCTCCCCCAAAAGGGTAACTCTGAATTAGGACAAGAGTATTTTTTTAAATGCCTTTGTCTTCTGCACTGACCGAAGACAGAAAGGTAGTATCAAAACATTTTTGGATTATTTATTTCTTAAGGTATAAAAATACAATGTTACAAATTAGGCACAGGGTCATTAAATGTGAGAAGAAAATGAGCATCGTTGGTTCTACTCTTAGCTAGAAAATCATTGCTTTCGTTAAGGCTATGCTACTTAAAATATACCCAAATGTATTGAAAATTTGATCTTAGCCAAATGTCATCATCCGCAGGACTTAAATCGGTGTGTATATTTTTTTAGCTTTAACTCATTTTACCAAACTTAACGTATTTAACAGAGAACTCGCCGCCGTTTGTCTTTTTTGAACACTGTATGATTTTCGAACCGATTAAACGTTTTAAAGTGAGTACAAACCACTAGAAAAATTTACAGATAGGTAGAAGAGTAACTTATCTCGCCTTATTTTGGCCACTTTTTCGTACGGTCTGCGTAATACAAACCCGTATAATTTTGGAGTCTTTGGTATGAATCTAGTGAGGATTGAACTCTGGTCTTCCGGACCATAAGCGAACCGGGCCGGGTCACTATCTGTTTTTTTTTTTTTTTTTTTTTTTTTTGTCTAATTTTTACTAGTAGACATTCCTTTTCGTCATGACTTAGTTGTGTATGTAATCTAACAACGCAGAAATTATTTTAACAAGTTCTGTGCAATTCCTATTAATATTTAATTACAAATCCACAATAGGAATTTTGCATAAAAAGTACAGAATAGAAAAAAATGTAAACGCATAATTTATATCAAAGAATGAAAGTCAATCAGCCAAATTTTAACGTTTTTAACACTTTATAACATTTCACAGTTATTATTATTTTTTTTTTCATGGAAATCGTTTCAGGCAAGGTATGAAACCATTTGATGTAAGGGGATAACAAGAACGAAAGCTGATTATCGCAAAGACATGAGATGCTTATTGGCCTTAGTCTTTAATAGACTAAGGCTATAGGTAGGAGGAAAACAGTCAGCAGGAAGAGAGTTCCACAATCCTGTCGTTATAGGAAAAAGCTGCTGGAATAGGAAGTTTTATTACAATGAGATATCAAAACAATGAATTGATGAAGACCACTAGACCAACAAGTCAAACGAGCTGGAACAAAGGAAGCGAGGAACAGATCAGTCAATTCTAAAGAACACATGCCATGATAATATTTATAGAAAAGACTGAGAAAAGCAACATCACGTCGACTTTCAGTGGTAGCCAATAAATATAAACATGACGACCATACATAATAGAAATGCAATGGGGTCGAAAAGTATGAATAAAAAATTGGGACCAATTAGATATGTAGTAGTTAAACATGGTAAGCATCTGTTTGTTATTGAGAACAACGAAAATGAAAAGTCGAAGCTTAAAAGTTAAGGGTTTGCATCTTTATATGATGTCGGGTCAAAATTTCCCTCTGCTCTCCGCTCGGCTTATTGCGACTATTAGAAATTTTTGTCTTAACCCTCTCTTCTCTTTGAGTGCACACCCACACCGTGTGTGTGTGTGTGTGTGTGTGCGTGTGTGTGGTTTTATTTTTACTTTTGGTCACTTCAAACAAGGCATATATGGTACTGGATCTTAAGGGTTACTGTGATCGGGGCCAGTTTTATAGAGAGACAACCTGAGTGGGGAGTTGAGCAGCAAGATGTTTGTTCACATCTACCTGTTTTATGTTTTATCTATTTTTTTTTCAATCTTATCTTTTTATTTTGCCGGGGATGGGGCATCCTACAATATGCTAGACATTCACCCACTATTTTAGAGAGATCTTTTTAGAATTGTGACTGTTCCGTTGTTTGGGTCTCTCTTGCACTTGTTTCACCGTGTATATTCGCTAGATTGAAATTCTTTTTTTATGATTGTTGGAATAATTAAGATCTTCCTAAGATTCCAGTTTCGTTTCATTTTGGTATTTCGTTTTCTTCTCCCTCTCATTTCTGTTTAGGTCAGCATCATAAGGGACACTGACTTCAACTAAGGTTGCTACTTTCTCCTTGTTCCATATAACTATTTCAGGTTTAACGTTTTCTAGGTGCGTATCTGTAGGGATTGCTAAGTCATAGTTAATACAGCGTATATTTGCAACAGTTCTTTGTGTGTAGGTGTGTCTATTTTTACCGAAAGAGATTTGTTGCGAGGTTATATAAAACATGTTCACGACTTAGCAATAAAGAAAACCATTATACCAGTATGTCTAAACGGCTCACTATAGATTCGAGAACCATTCCCCCTTCCGGGTGGTATTGTAGCCACACGCACTTTATTCATTTTAGGAAATTCATTTCCGTCATTGGGAAAATTCGCCACTTAAAAATGTTTTTTTTAAATAAATAAATAAATAAATAAAAATACGTTACATAAAAAATAAATGACGTCATGCAAACAAGAGAGACGTGTCATTTGATGGACATTTTTTCTTTTTTTGAGTGGCTTCCAAATAAATCTACGTCATCTTTCACTACGTAAATATGCGAATGTTTGTAATTGTATCTATAGATAGATAGATAGATAGATAGATAGATAGATAGATAGAACGGCAAAAAGAAGGGGCGGCGCCGCGGCGGAGATCTACACCCTGTGGGAACTTGAAAAGCCAAACGATAAAAATGCAGTAGATTTATCACTTCATGACTCGTAAACCAAATCTAAACAGCAAATAATTTATACCAAACGCATGAGAATAAAATTTTCTACCTTACTAGCCAAGTTTTAACGTTTATAAGAAATGCGTTTTACTTCATACATTGTCGCAGTTTTTCGTCTATAAAATCTCTTCTCGACACTCGGCCAAGAATTGCAGGCATGTCAATTACGGTTCCGTTCCGGCATAGAAGAATTAGACTCTCAGGCTTTACCTTGTCTATTAAAAAGGCTTAGTTTATTATTAAGCACATGTGGCTTTGTTACTGAGAAATGCAAACGAGACAGCTTAGGCATTTTTGTAGGCCAAAATGCATTTATGTTAGTGCGCTGGTTCTGAAAACCATATCTGACTTTGTACATAACCTCCTGGAAAAGAGGTAAATAACATATTATGGTCTCCATTAAATGTCGACTGGAGATAAAACAAATTTTTATATCATCGTTAAAACTTGATTAATTAGATAGAGAATTTCATTGTAATACGTTTGATATAAATTATGTGTGATTTGTTTTGGAGAGGTACAAGTTATCGAATATTAACTATTCTGGTCTTCATACCAGTCAAAGCCTTTTTTTAGTGTCGACTAAGCTTCAATCTCTGGTTCTTCCTTGTAAAATATTTACAGCAATAACTCGTCTTTCTACGACAAGTAAAAAAAAACTTTCTTTCTTTTTCTTTCGTACTCTTTACACCAAACGGAATTTTCATGAATAGTTTCTTCCCAAGAACTTCACATCTGTGGAACACATTACGATGATTGGATCATTCTACTGCTCCAGAATGTACTTGAATCAAGATGCAATCTTCTATCTAGAAGCCAGATGCGTCCAAAGATTGAATACTGTTACCACATCTGGGAAGGTACCAATTGAAACACTCTTTCTTACACTAACAGATTATAAAATCCACTTCACAATCTAGTGGGATGATCTTTTCTTTTCCTTATGCTATCTTTCTCACGGAAGAGACGTTACTAGTCTTTCTCTTCTCAATCGTTTTCTTCATGCTAGATGTTCAACGAAACTACAATTTCTGGTTCAGCTCTCATCTGCAGAACATAACAGAAAAGCTTGTCTAGCTACAGCCACTGTTAAGAGCTTTCCATTTTTTTCTCTGTGTATCTCAATACAAACGAAACTTCCATAAACATGGCTTCTTTCCAAGAACTCCTCATCTGTAGAATACATTGCCACAGGAATGCTTATCTGTTGATTACAACAGTCATGTTCAAGTTCAATTTCAACGAATATGTGTTGAGCCATCTTAAATAACCAAACCATGGCGTTTTCATCCATTGTTTGCAACCCTCTCATCGTATTGTTCATCACTCTGATTGACGACATTTTCCAATCTCTGGCAACTTCATGTCGACATGTTACGTAAGCAGCAGAAGATACAGTAGCAATTATCCAATCAGCTGTCAAAAGCCGAAAGTGTAAAATCCATTAAATCTAGAAAAAATTAAAACTGAGAATGATTTTCAACATGCTATGTCAACATGAAATTCCCTCCTCTCCCTACGTTACGAATGATTTTCTAAATAGGGGAGCGTTTTCAAATTAATCATTTGGCAGTCTTGTCTTTAGCGGCGGCTTAAGGTAACTTGTCACCAGATGCCGAAACGAAGTTACCGGAAATTGGATCATAAACAGAATGTGTCCAATTCATAATCTCATTAACCCTTATCCAGGAGTGGCTTTTTGATCTTGATAAAGTGGTGATTCCTTAGTATAAAGATATACTTTATTTAAATAAAAATGGAATGAAATATCTTTTTTATCTTCCCTTTCAACTAATATATTTTCTATTAAACTTAAAATAAGTTTTCAATATTTTTTGGTACACATTTTTCATCTCTGACGAATTAAAAAAAATCAAACAAAAAACAACAAAAAACGGGTTGGAAAATGCATTTAAAAAATCTTTTCTTTTTTTTTTTTTTTTGTACAGACGTTTTAATGTGTTTGAATTGTGGGAAAATGTTCGTCTGCATGGTGTCAAATAAAATCCTGGCAGAATGAGAGAGAGGAGGAGATGGGATGAAGGTTGAACTGCTCATGTGCTTCAGTGCACTGCAGCTGGTTTTCTATCACCCCCTCCTATCTATGTCTGGCATAAAAATATCAAAAGTTTTGGGCCACGGTGCCAGTAGTGACGCTATAAGTACCCATGATCCTAACTCTCAGCCTCACCCCTACCCCTGGGAAACTTACTATTTACAAACGAGCCAACGTGTTGATTCTCTTCCTATGCTTTCCACGAGGGCAGTTTGACACCAGATCGGTTTTTATTGTAGGGGAAAATCGGGTTATCAAAAGTTTAACTGTCTAGATTGAAACAAAAGTAAAAGTTACCTCAATCTAGATGGACTTCTTCTCTAACCGAGAATAGTAAAAGGGTGAATTAAAACAGATACTACACGGTGTCCTAGCTAAAAAAAAGTATTAAAAAATCAAGAGAATTATCCAATTTTAATTGAATTTTCAGAATTTGTTCAATGAATTTTGTATTTTAGAATAACTTAAATATTAACTTTAGGACAAGATTAAACCATACAATGCGACACGATTTCAAAACATCTCACTCCAAAAAATTATTACATTCATTTTTTACAAGAAATATGTTTATTTGAATTAATTAAATAGAGATTTTGTTTTATATTATTGTAGAGAATCAATTGTCATCATCCTAGGCATTACCTCTAATGCACTATATGCAAACAAGATTATACAAGGTATTGTTCAGGCAGAAGCAGTTGTCATCATCCCAGGCATTACCGCTAATGCATCATATGCAAACAAGATTATAGAGGGTATTGTTCAGGCAGAAGCAGTTGTCATCATCCCGGGCATTACCTTTAATGCACCATATGCAAACAAGACTATATAGGGTATTTTTCAGGGAGAAGCAATTGTCACCCAGGCATTACATCTAATACACCATATGAAAACAAGATTATATAGGGTATTGTTCAGGAAGAAACAATTGTCATTATCCCAGGCATTACCTCTAATGCACCATATGCAAACAAGACTACATATTGCATTTTTCAGGCAGGAGCAATTGTTATTATCCCAGGCATTACCTCTAATACACCATATGAAAACAAGATTATATAGGGTATTGTTCAGGAAGAAACAATTGTCATTATTCCAGGCATTACCTCTAATACACCATATGGAACAAGACTAAAGAGGATATGGTTTAGGCAGAAGCAATTGTCATCATCCCGGGCATTACCTCTAATTCACCATATGCAAGCAAAACTATGAAGGGTATTGTTCAGGCAGAAGCAATATTCATTATCCCAGGCATTTCCCGTAGGGTTATTCGCTTTTGTTATCCAAATCGTTTTTGACTAATTGTTATAACTACAATTATGAAATGTCCCTTGGGGAAAGCATACTAATTGGCAGAAGCTTTTCAAATTCCAAGTTTTAATTCCTTTTTATAAGACATTCATAGCAAGTATTTGTCTTTTTCATTTGGAAAAATTTACATTGACTGAAATTCTATGCAAGGGCCTCCACTAATCCACTGGTGGAGCACAAAATTGCTTTTCTGGTGATTACAACTTGGTCATCTTCAAATCCAAAGTCAACTGCCCCATAACTATTATCACAGAAAAAAATAACAAAAAAAAAAAAAAAATCATAAAGATAAGGATCCTCTGAAAAAAAAGTAGCCTAGAACTTTAAAATAATTTAATTTAAAAATCTAGCGAGTAAATAGTTTTGGTTGGGACTTGGAACACAAATTCACCTCCCCCACCTACCTTAAGTTTATTTTTTAACATGCCTCCTCTCTATCTTAAAAAAAACAGATTTATTTATTAACAACTAGCCTGGCGTTGCCCGGGTGTTTGGAGGTGTGTGTTGAGCAAAAAAAAGAAAAGTGGTAGTATGCAGGCAGGCTCGAACCTGTACTGCAAAGGAGGAAAAGAACGTGAAAAACAAAAACAAAAAAACGTGACGTCTTTGTTATTGCATCCATCACCAAACCGGAAATGATGTGATTATGGCTAAACGATCGAAAAGAGGGGATGACTTTCGAAAATATTGGCGAAAAAACCGACCCTACCCTGTAGAAAAGTGCCCAGTTGAGGTTGAAGGAATTAATGCTGTTAGCCAATTTTTCGATATTTGTCATCTGAAGGGTCAAGTTTCCAAACGAAACTGATTTTGTGAAAATCCATCGCCTCTGTCGAAAGTTTTAGGCATACATAGATACATACATACATACATACATACATACATACATACATACATACATTTAAACAGACAGGTGAGATTTATATTATAGATGTTAGTTTTTGATTGTTAATATTATGATTATATTAGGTTTTAGGTATCTGTTAACTATTTTACAAAACGCAAGAATCCCATCGGACACAACATGCATATATTACACTCCACCCACCCCAAAAGAAAGAGGTAATGCCTGGTAGGATATGACAACAAAATAGATACTACACTACCACCCCTAAATTAAGCATTGAAAGATAGTTTGTTAGTCTAGTAAATCGAATTGAGTATTTTATTGGTTTTCAGATTATTTTATCTTCTAAGATACTGGTTTCCTTATCTAAAATGCACCAAACATTGATGCTACTGTTTTTATTTCCTTTCCCTTTGCAAAACTCAATCATGTTCTGCAAAGTCAAAAACAAAAACAATTCTCTTTACAAAATAACTAAACCAAACGCCATTATGCAAAGAATTTGAAACATTAAACATTTTCCGAAAAGGTTTGATGTGCCAAAAAATAAAACAACTAAACTGAACTAAATCAAACATCTTCTAAGAATAACACTGATCTCTTAGCTATTTTTTATTTATTTTTTATTTTTTGCTAACGATTCTCTTGATTATTTTGGTCCTGTTCTTACTGACTTTTGAAAACTGATCGCTTTCTTGACCCTGTCATCATCACTCTCAAGACGGTTGCTAGGGTTCCTTCTGATCTTAACCGGTCTAAGGCTTCTAGTATTAGTACAGTACCTGGATAGGTCAATTTCAATCTGTACCTAGTTTTTACCACTTTATAGTCAATAAAAAACAAAAATATTTGTGAAATTTCATGTATTTACATATTATTTTTATTAGCAAAAACAACAAAAAACATTAGAAATGATGTTTTTAAGTAAAAATAAATCACTTTATATAAATATCGAATACTCATTATGTCTGTGTTTTTATGAATTATCAAAAAGAACCACTTAATTTCAAAAATATGTTTACTTAATGATTTTTATGTTCCGATATCATGTTAATTTCGAATTCAGATATTGACGTCATAAAAACTACTGCCTTTGGAAAGTGTACTCTGCTTATTCCTTTTTTGTTGTTTATCTCTATCTGATCGAGCTCCTTGCCCAGACCCATGTGACTCTCTCTGTCTCTGTCTCTCCAGATTTCCCTGTCTTCCATCAGCTGCCTCAGATTTTCAGGATCACAGTTGGCATTATGTGCAATTTGCTGGATGTACATGGGTTTAGGTCGTCCTATGCTTGTGTACTCGTGCCGTGGAGTCCACAGCAATACATTTCTTACTGGCTCTTGCTTGCTCCTGGCAGTGACCGGCAAATTGTAGACATCATTCTCTGATGGTAGTAGATATGGCAGGGCTGCATTGAATAAGCTGTGGTCAGTATTGACTTCAAGGTTAACTGACAAACAGAATTAGCAGTTCTTCAGAGCAGTGATAGAGTCTGTCCTTGTTTACAACCTGGATACTCACCAAAAGATTGGAAAGAAAGCTAGACGGCACGCACACCCGTATGCTACAAACAGTGTTAAATATATTTCGGCAAGATCATCCCACGAATCAGAAACTTTATGGCAACCTACCTCTTTTTTTTTGTTAACGAGCCACACGTTTCTATTTGCATACAAAAAATACCAAAAACACCATAACTTTATTAGTATATAGATTCTCACAGGTATCTGGTACTTGTGACTAGTGTTGGGACAATTAGTCGGAATCGGGAATCAAAAAAATCGGAACTTTTAGGGATATCAAAATCAATATTGGAATCGGAAAAATTTGTACCTAATTTCCGATGCCAAAAACAATTCTTTTAATTGTTTTTTTATTTGATTTTAAAAGCAAAATCTTCCACTGCTGGTATTAATGATAAAATAATAAATATTTTATTATGCTTAAAAAATTAGATTTTAGTTTATTATTAGTTTAAAATGAACATCTATAGATCATCCTTTACAAGTGTATTTTTTATGCTTGATAAAATATCTGCACATCTAACATGTGTTTTTACAATAATTGGAGAAAAATTTAGAGATTTATAAAAAAATCAGAATGGATAATAGTATCAGAATAAGTAATAGTATCGGAATTGGGAAAAATATTGGAATCGTCCCATCTCTACTTGTGACTTTGTGCCAGACTTAAAACTAATGTGAAATCCTGATAAGTGATACTCTTTGCCTCTTAACAATGGTTTAAGTGCAATCTGAACTTGATTGGTGGCTTGATTATTTAGTCTGAGCCATAAAGCGGGAATTCCGCCTGGACAATCAAAATCATAAAATGGTATTTGAAGAATGTGTCTGACTATTTACAATATTGAAGAACTCAACCCTTCTTGAAAACCAAAAAAAAAAAAAACATTTATGAACTGGAAAGATGGAGAAAAGGAGGTGATGAAGAAACAGTTATCCTTAATGGAAACACAATCATACATTTGCATTTAATGGCATCAGTATATTTTAACGTCTCCCCCTCCCTTGTGTGTGTGTGTGAGAGAAGAGGATGAGAGAGAAAGAAAGATTATTTGATTATATTTTTGTAAAGAACTTGGCTTTGTATAAGTGTTTATAAGTAATCTTGATATGTTTTTTATGTGTTATTTTTATTTATTTTTTTTTTTTTTTACACGTGTCATCACTTATCAAGCCCTGAGGCCACTCAAGGATAAGGGTTAATAAGTTCAAGGTAGTCACTGAAACTACAGCAAAGTGATCATTACTGGTGGAAATTAAATAGAATTTGATTATTTGAGAGGGCAGCTCAACAAGAACTTGTTAACATTGGACTTGATAATCATATTGTAGTGAGCTGAAAAGCAGAGTTCCACAGGCTCGCAATTCTAGGAAAGAAACATTCTTCATGGAATTTATGTTTAGATTTAGGCGCAGATAAAGAATGGAGGCAATTTTTGGTAGTGGTTGTAGCTAAACGAGGGTTTGTGGTGAAAGTTTTGCAAGGGCAGGGGTACCATAGATTGAAGCTTAGACGACCACTTGCCATGAAAATAGTGATAGAATAGATGCAGGCTATCACAACATCTCTTCTGTCAGAAAGAGGTTGCATAGAAGAAAAGGGGTATATGGGCATTCTCATCAATTTAAAGGGTAATAAAAGTATTAAAAGTGTGAAAGATTTGTTGATCTTTATTCAATTTCAGCCAATGTTGAGTGTCCCTGCTAATATAGTGCCAAAATTATTGAGATTGTCTATTTTTCTAACAAATTGATTGATTGATTGCCTGCTCTAGTCGGGAACCCACCTCAGTGCACCGGGAAGAAGCTTCACATGCCTCTCCATAGTGATTTAATCCACAATTTCAATGATAAATGATGATAAAAGTATTGTAAGTGTGGAATATTCTTTGATTCTCATTCAATTCTGGGCAGCGTCAGGTTTCACTGTGAGAAATATATAAAGAATATATAAAAATGAATCTTCTAATAAATAAATCTCTTATGACAGACGCATCAGAATGTGATGAAATGGCTATCATTTTAAAGCTCTGTCTTTTGAATGACAAATATCGAAAAATTGGCCAAAAACATTAATTCCCTCCTCCTCAACTGGGCAGTTTTCTACAGGGAGAGGTCGCTTTTTTTGCTGACATTTTTGCAAGTCATCATCTCCATTCGATTGACTAATTTTAATTTCAATGCTTGCGACTTCTGGTTTCACCATGGACGCATATGATACATTTTTTTTACATCTTCTTTTCCTCCTTTGTGTTACGGGTACCATTTTTTTTTTTTTTTTACACCTCTCTCCACCTAGGCTGCCTACTGTTGTTTTGATGTATATTCTTTTTATATATTCCACAAATTTATTAATGCTCTGTTTGTAATATTGAACAGCCACTATTTATTCGTGTAACAGATCGCATATGAGCACGTATGAAAATATCAGCAGTAGCTGAAGGATGGATGGCAAATGATTGGATTAGCAGCAGAGCAGCGTTTGAATGTGCGTGCAAATTGGCAAGTGTGCTCAGGCTTGCATCTGAAGAAAATGAGAAAAAAGGACATCACATGGTCAGGGAGAAACAAAGTCGGCGCCGAAGGAGACGTATAAAATTCAGGGAGAAGAAAAAGTTTGGTCGAAAAAGATGGACATATAAGAAATGACTGTCTATGGCAGGCGTGTAGTGGGGCAGGAGCGAGAGACTTTTAAGGTTGTGTTGAGACGGATGAATAATGGTATAAATGCTTTCGTAAAAAAGAAACAAAAATGCCGACCCGGAATTTTATTTATTTCTTTCCAGTTTTATTTTTATGAATTACTTAAGTAAAGTTAAACGCCATGTAATGTTACATTAGGATTTTCTATCATATTTTTGGATACCATCCTTAATCAATTTTGAATGAATATATATATATATATATATATATATATATATATATATATATATATATATAAAATACAAAACAAGGCTCTATCTGCATCAGTGTGGGTATGACAATCCAATAAAGTTTGATAGTATTTGTGCTATACTGCTGGGGTGCTCTAGATTAGTACTAATGATGTGTGAAATCATGCCTGAGCCTAGTCCTCTGATAAAGGGTTTGTTAGAAGCAATGCTGCTGGCAAAGCAGCAGTTATTGTAAGAATACACTCTCTTCCTACAAACATGGAAATCACCTCTTCTAGGGCCCTCCCTCTCAGTTTAGAAGTACCCTACATCCAGTCGAAAACTTTAAACCGGCTGAGAACAGTAGTGGGGTGATCCAAATGTGCTACCACTGGATGTGGTTACAAAACTAAGCAAGCTATTTGTAAATGTGGAGAGGAGGACCAAATGATGCAACATTGCTTTTTTTCTGTCCTCTACCGCCCAACCGATGTATTTTAAAACATTTTGCAGAATACAACAATGATGCAAAGGACTGTGTAAAAAAGCTGGAACCTGTTGTATGATCATGTGCTTCAAAGACACAGAAAAAAGAAGAGAAATTTACAGAAAGGACATAAGTCATGGCTTGCCAGAGCATTATGATAAAAATCAGTCTGATAGCAATTTTGTGTAAACTTAATTCACTATTAAAATCTCATTCTGTTGTATGTTTGTATCATTTTTTTTTTGTTGCTTTATATGTTATATGATTTATGATATGTTATTTGAAAATGTTTTTATTGTGCACCTACATGAGACGCTGAATGAATTTGTATTTGTTGCCAATGCATTATCTCTACTACAGTATTATATGCATGCAAACACACACCACTGTGTCGATCAATATGTCCATAATTGATCACCTCATTAATTGCAATTTAAAATTTTCACTACACTTTATGTACAGGGTTCATTCCTAAACTAATTAACTGATCATTATGAATTTTGGAATACAGCTGCTAGGCATATGGGGTCCAAATCTGGGCCACATTTAGTTTTTTTGTTATTCGACTTATTCGGTTACTGACTTATTCGGCTACAGACATTCGCCTATAGACATATTTAGTTACAGACATACAGATGTATTCAGCTTCAACGTATTTTGTTACGGACATATTCAGTTAGTGACATATTTTGCTACAGACATATTTGATGATAGACTTATTCAGCTATGGACATATTGGTGTATATAAGTAGTTAATATTGAATATTTTTTTATGCACCTTGAGGAAAAACATTATTTTTGCAATATGGTATTAGTTA
Source organism: Euprymna scolopes (assembly GCF_053919585.1). Taxonomy (NCBI): domain Eukaryota; kingdom Metazoa; phylum Mollusca; class Cephalopoda; order Sepiida; family Sepiolidae; genus Euprymna; species Euprymna scolopes. The sequence goes on along the minus strand of NC_136515.1, from coordinate 542,570 downwards.
AATATAGAGGAGTGGAGTTGATTGCAATAAATCCAATTCCTGACTCCGAATTAATTTCTGCATAAATTTCTAACTCTCAACTCCAACAAATCTGACTCTGATTGACTTTGCTGTATGGTTACCTCAAAACTAATCCAATAACCGTATCCTGTTTTATTTTAAAGATGCTGCTATCATAATTTTTTTCTTTTTGCATCTGTCTTCTTGTTTGTTTGCATGTTGTTGTCGTCATGCGCATTGTTTGCATGTTGCTATGTGCATTGTCTGCATGTTGCTATTAGTGATGGGGCGATTCAGTTATTTTTCCTGATTTCAATACAATTTCAAATTCCAATTCTTTTAAATTTCTAAATATAGAATTTTTTTTAGGGGAGAGTGGATCACCACAAAAACCCATGTAATATATGCATATATTTTTGCAAGCGTAAAAATACATGTGTGGCTTAATCTATGGATTTTAGTTTTATTGGTAGTTTAAAGTCAATAAATATTTATCATTTCATTATTAATACATGGCATGTATAATTAAGTTTTAAACAAAACCAAAAAAATAAAGAAAATAATTGTTTTTAGCATTGGAAAATAGGCAGATATTTTTCCGATTCTGATACCCCAAAAAGTTCCAATTTATTTTTTATTACCGATTTTGATTCTGATTAATTGTCCCAACACTAGTTGCTATGTGCTTTGTTTGCATGCTGTGTGCATATACATACATTTCTACCAACTACCATTATGTGTGCGTAAAAAGAAAGTCATAACTCCAGAGTAACTTCCTTTCTCTTTACATCAGATTAACAACTGAATTTCTGAGGGTCCGTAGTGTGCACACTTTATTTGTGTGTACCTTGGTTGAACCTCTGCCAATAGAACTTGTGTGCAATTGGACATAAGACCAAAATAACATCTCCTTTTAGCCTTTTATACCCCATAGATGACTTTATTCGATTCCAGACTTTAAGGAGTTTTTCTTTACAGGTAAAAAATTTGCAGGCATTTTAATAAATCAAATCAGAATGGGATGGGAATATCCGACAAAATGAATTCTTTTTTTCAAAAATTGGCTAAAAAAATGGGAAACTGTTTTTGATGCACTTTTTTTTTTTTTAATGGAGTTCTTATTTACTTGCCTCCCCACGAGGGCAAAGTTAGACACTGTCGTTTTTTATGTGGGGAAAATCCAGCTCCCCAAAACGGGTCGTTCAGAATTAAGACAAAATAAAATCTGTCTCAGTCAAGTTCTCCTTCAACTGACTGAGAACAGAAAAGATGGAGTACTGTATCAGAACAGATATTTCACTTTGCTCCCTATTGAAATTTAGAATGATGGAATTTGTGGTCATAAAAAAACTTCTGCAAAACCATTTCTTGACTTCATGTTACGACCTGTGAGATGTGGTGTTGACCGATTCCGACTCACCATATATGGCAATGTTCATAGACTTGCCTACTAATCTGAAAAGTTTATCTTATATAAATAGAGATTTTGTTCGTCTGTCCGTCAGTCACAATTTAATTTTAAACAATAAATAGATTGCAGGATTTGTCTCATTTTGAAATATCAGAGATCTTAACTACTTTTAGAAAAAGAAAATATTGCATCAATAGTAAATAATAAATTCTCAATAATTAAAACGATTGCCATGATCTGAAATCTTGACATCTTCAATCTAATGTCCTACTTACTGAGAGAGACTTTTCCTTTATGGTGTGACGTCAGATATTTATAATTTACGTCATGTTTTGAAACAAGTGATAAAATAAATGAATGGATCGAGAGCAATGGAAATTATTTTAATAATCAAAAACAATTTATTTTGCCTTTAGCTATGTATTGGCACTAAAAATGTAATAGTTAATATATATACTAGAATTTGGGCCCTATGGAATTATAATTCTTTTTTTTTTTTTAAATACGAAGTTGGCCGTTTTCAGGAATGCATCCAAAACATTGCCTAATTTTTTGTCATTGTGAAAAAAGAATTTCATTTCAAAGACAAAATCCATATTTTCTCATCTAGTTGCAATTAGTTTCATTTCCAAAAATAATTCTCATATAACAAAAAATTATTTAAAAGTTCAGATTCCCAATAACGTCCGATATTTCTCTTCTTTATAACCTACATTTTATTCAGTAAAATTTAAACTAAAACTGATTCCATATTTTAGCGCGAGTTACTCAATCTCAATTTTGTGTTATTCTTAATTTAAATAATTTGGATTTTGAACTTAACTTTTAAAAAATTTAAATCTCTATTAAAAAAAGAAATCAAATAAATCCACATCAGTTTTTCTATTAATAAATCTTGTTTCTTTTTTAAAATATGAGTTTTTTTTATAATCAATCAAGTTTTATTTTATCATTCAAAATTCTTACCAAACACCAAAAATGGGAAGTCAATTGAACAAAATTTGGATGAATCTTTACAAAAATAACAAAATAATAACAAATCTCATAAAATTTTAAAATAAATTTAGAAAAAGTTTTAAAACTTGTTTGATGCTATTTTTTTTTACTAATAAATTATAAAATCCTAAAGACCACTCAGGAATAAGGGTTACTAAACCATAATATTTAGTTAGAACTAACACGGTGAAAAAAAAAAGTGTTATTGAACTTCTTTGACTGGGGCAATTTCGTTTTGGTTATTCTTTGTTTTGTATTTTTCTCCTCTTACCAATTTTGAGGTAATTTTGTATCCAATATTAATTAACTTATTCTGAACATTCATTTGAGGCAGATATTTTTAATTAGTGCTTCTATATTATACAAACGAAAAATATTAAATTAAAAAAAAAAAAATGGTACCTACATAAATTATGCCGCAAATAGTAACATATCCAAAAATTACAGAAAACAATAAGGTAGAAAAATAATTATTAATGAAAAACTGTTTTCAGTAAAGTTTATATGTGGAATCAAGTGATGTAAGCAATAGAACTTAATTATCTCCCCTGTCAACTTATCTCTTTTTAGTAAGCCTAATATAATAATTTTGCTTCCTTTCACAAATTTCTTTTGTTCATTAATATTTCTACCTTATCAGTTTTTAGTAACTTTGGGATATATTACTTTCTGAGACCTGACAATTATGTAGGTACCACTTGTTTCACTTAAAATTCAATATTTTTTCTATTTCTATAATATAGAAGCATCTTTTAATTCTTTTTCTATTAAACACCCATGCAAGAAATAAATTACTTTTCCAAACATTCATTACGCTCTCCTAACCTCATCAGCCAGAATGGCTTAGGGTTTGAGGTAAAAAAAATTATCTGCTGTAAAATACTAGAATGGCTCATGAATACAGGATCATTTTACATTAAATTTAAATGCAAAGCTCATCCACATTTTAAATTTTAAATGATAAAATACAATAATCACCTAAAGAATGTAGAATCTCATTCTTTTGGAATAAGGGGAATGATTCAGTGGAGAATATTTATCAAACAAAAAAAAAAAATTGGTTTAAAGAGATAATATAGTTTATGAAAAATAAAAGAGATTAATGTAGTTTACTTAAAGCATTGTCTAGGATGGTCCGTTAGCCATATCCGGTCTGCCAAAGTTTTTCATCCAGCCTGCAGAGCTCTTATGGAAAATGTAAAATATCAGGAATGATTTTAAAAACGAAATAAGTGAAAATAGTGTAGTGTTTTTGGTTTTGTTCAGAAAATGAATAACAAATTCTTTTGGAGAACTAGTTTCACTAAAAAGTAAAACTAATGAGTAAAATACATCCAGGTAATTTTTTTGTATTTTGGCCCGCATAGTTCTAAAAATGTTAGCAGTATGGTCTCCATTCAAAAACTTTGCAGACCTCTGGTCTAGGGTGTATATAAAAGAAATTTATAGAAGGCAATACAATGCAGAGGTGCAACATATAGATAGAAACTGAAGCAAATTAAGATATAATGGTGCAATTCACTTTTATTAATACAATATATATGTATTTTAAAAAATATTTTATATTTGCATTGCTTTCTTACGTCAGCTGAGTTAGATGGAAGTTCTGTGTTGTATAATATTTCGGGAAAATTTTTCTTCGTCAGACGTGTTTTCAACTTAGATCCAAACGCAAATAAGAACACAATAAAAGTACAAAATATAAGAAAAAAATACTTTATTAAAATAAAAGTGCATAGTTTATTCCGTTTTATTTTGATCTTATTTTTTTAAGCTTATGAAAATGAGGTAAACACCATAGGTCATAAAACATCATAGGTCATAAAAACAGTAATGAATCAAAGCAAAATTGCTCCAGTTACAAAACAACTAAAAATAATTTGTTCAATAACATTCACATTTAAATTGTTTTTATTTGCATCTAATTCACCATTAAACTTCTTTCTAAAGATTTTTAGACTTAAATATTATATATTTTACTTGGATTTTTTTTTTTAGAAATCGCTCCAGATATGTCATAAAGCTACTTGATGTAAGTAGTTTAAAAAATACTACTTCAAGATCAAAAAATAGCCAACAATAAGTGTTAGATGGATAGATTCCAATCTAAAAAAAGACAGCAAATTTTCCCCTTTTCTCAGAAACATTGCTCATGAAATATGAGGATTAAAGGATGGAATAAAGAAAGTGGGAGTTATGAGGCTGCCAAAAGTAAAATGATGATCCACTTTCTACTCTCTAAAAATTTAAAAGCAAAAAAAGCATTGTAGTTGATTTGTTCTAAACAAATGGAAAACATATTTTTGAAGGCGCCCCTGAATATCAAAGAATAAAAAACTTGACAGATTTTTTGACTTGAAGTGAAAGAATTCTATAGTTTTCATATTTAACAGATGAAACGGACACAAATGAATTAAAAATGTTTTGATTTTTTTTTTTTACGTTGATAAAATCAATTTAAAAAATTTTTTTAATTTAATTTAAATTCAATTAATTAATGTTCTTCAGCTATTTCTTTAGACAACAATGTGTAAAGTCCTTATTTATTTGCCTCCCCATCCGCCAGGGGCAAAGTTAAACACAAGGTCGATTTTTAATGTGGGGAAAATCCAGCTCTTGAAAAAGAGTCATTTTAGATTGAGACATTCTAGACTCTCACCCTCTTGGTTCAGAAGCATGCTGGCGCCAGTGGAAAACATTCAATCGCCTGAGAACAGGAATAGGGCGATGAAAAGTTGCTATAACCATATGGGGCTACAAAACTGAGCCAACCATCTATGAATGTAAAGAAGAGATCCATACGATGCAACACTACCTTGTCTTCTCTCTATTGTCCAACCAGTGCAGCTTGAAAGATTTTGCAGAATATAACAATAATGCAAAGAACTGTGTAAAAATGTGGAGAAAGTGTTGCATGACTTTATACTTCAAAGACATGCAAAGAAGATGTGGTATTGTCAGCATCATCGTTGTTGTCATAATTATCAAAATCATTGTTATCAGCATTTTTCATCATCATCACCATATAATGCAAAAGACTGCATAAAAAAGTTTAAAAGACATGCAAAGAATAGTTAAAAGTTACTGTCATTTATGGGGGGGGGGGAATTTCGACTCTACTTTTATAATTTTAAACTTTTATACTTTTATGGAAATCACTCCAGACAAGGTATAACACCACTTGACTAAAAAATACCACTTCAAGGTAAAAAACAAAACTAGCCAACAGTAAGTGTTAAATGAATAGATTCCGACCCAGAAAACAGCAATTCTTCCCTCTTTGTCAGAAACATCACTCATGGAAAGTGAGGACTAAAGGATAAAATAAGGAAAGAGATGGGAGGCTGCCAAAAGTAAACCTAAGGTTCGCTTTCTACTCTACATAAAATACCATTATCAAGCACATTATGCAAAACTTCCTGGTCTGCCCTCTACTGTCCAATCGCTGCAGTTTGGAAGATCTTGCAAAAATATAAAAAATGCAAAGGACTGCATAAAAAAACAGGAAACTGTTCTATGACATCATGGTTTCAAAGACACAGAGAAGAAAAAAGCAAAAAGGAAATTCATCTTGTAACATATAAATCTAGTATAGAAGAAAGAACTCAAATAGATTATCTGCTGGTTAAGAAAAAGGACAGAAAGCTGTTAAGTGAAAAGAACCTGTGAAGAAATTATAACACAACACAAAACTGGTTCATTACAATTTCATGCTAAAGAAAGCTCGTGAGGTAAAGAGATTTCATCCTCAGGAGAAAAGTGCAGAGGTTGAATGAAGAACATATGAATTGCAAGTGATGGAGTAGTCAGTTACCAGCTCCACTGTCAAATGGTGACAGAATGAGGAAGTTGGGAATTGTAGTATTTAGTGAATAAGGAAATGTATCTGGTGGCAAAAGATGGAAGCAATAATAAAAAAAAAAATCCTGGAAAGAGGTTGAGTTTGAGGTTTCAAGTCTCCACACACAGTTGTCTTTTAAAAATAATATAAATATAAAATCATATTAATCAATAAATATTTTATAGAAATTTAAAAAATAAGATAATTATTAAATGCTATCTGGAGTAAAAGGAGACAAAAAAAAAATGACTTGTTTGAATAGAAAGTAATGGAATACAAAATTAAAATATTTGACGGTTTAAAGTCAAAGAAGTGCAAAATCTCTTTAGCATATTTATTTATAAAAAAATTAAATTTGATATTTCGATTCATAACAAAATCTTAATCTGGAAAATGCAGTTTTTAAATTTTTTTTTTTTACTTACCAAGGCAATGTGTTTATTAATTAAAAGAGATTCTGCACTTGTTTGGCTTTAAACCGTTAAACTTTTGAATTTTGTATTCCATATCAACAGCGCTTACTATAAACGGTGGACTTTCTTAGAAAGTAATGTATTTTTAGATATTTTTTTTTACAGAAGCCAAGGGGTGGGGTGGGGGGAAATGTCAGGATTACTTCGACATTTAATGTATAAGAATATTTAGTGAGTGAGACAAAACATGTTTCCACTCTAAAAGTTTTTTCAGAAATAAGTATTTTCAGAAAGTAACGTACACTAAATAAAATATATTTCCTACCAATAACATAGTGGAAGGGAGAAAAAAATAAAATAGAGTTGTTTGAATCAAATATCGATATTTGGATCTGAATTTGAAAATCCGATCTATATATATATATATATATATATATATATATATATATATATATTATCTATTTTGAGTATTTATTTTGGCAGTGCTCAATGTGTAAGTAGAGCTGGGTGGTAAGTTTCGGAAATATGTATGGCAATTAAGCTACACAAAATTTTCCGCGTTTCATTCTCATGAGGATTCCTCAACAAATCCTGATGAGGATGAAATACAGAAAATTCTGTGTAGCTTAATTGCCATATTTTCTATACTTACTATTTACACACACACACACACACACACACACACACACACACACACGATAATATTTTAAAGTTTATTTTAATAATTTTTTTTAATTCCCCTGCTATTTTTTGATCTCTCTACGATTTTGTAAATGTATTTTCAATAACTGAAATGAGTTTTCTTTCATGCTTACAGAGTAGACATTGTCTAAAATGTGGCCAACAGATATTGTAAACAATAATTTGAAGAAAACCTTTGAAAATGATTGAAATTATTGTACATTTTTAGGTTTTATAATATAAATAACTTTTAATGTCATTTTTTTCTATATGTTATTTTTTCTGGTATCCAAATTTGATAAAATTCAACTGATTTTGAAAAATTCATCCAAGTTTTAAAGACAATTAGCATTTTTTAATTTTAAAGTCAATTAGAATTAGAACATTTTATGAGATGATAATATTTATTCAATAAATACATAAGTCAATATTAGATTTAAATTTCAAAATTCATGAAAACTTTTTCAACTACTATATTTAAAATTAGAATTATATAGATATTTTTTATAATCATAAAATATAAGTATAAATAAGTTTTTATAATCATTAAAAATACATGTAAATAAAAATATGAATAAAAATAATGTTGATAAAGAAACAAAATTTGTTGCTTGTGTAGGATAGTGATATTTTATACCAACGCATTTCATGTGAAAGCATTATTACGTACTTCATGTCAAAATTAGAATAAATTCAAAACATTAGGAAAAATGCTCCAGTAGAAAAATGATTACAAGTAAAAATATAATTTATTTAATCTATCAATTTATAGTTTTATTGTATGTTTTATGTTGAAAAGTTAGCAATATCCAGGGGAGTTAACTGCAATCAATCATTTTTATTAAATAATAACAATCTGCTATTTTTAAACACAAAATGTTGGAATGTAATTATAGATGTTTTTTTTTTAAATACATCTAGCACATCTACTGGAGCATTTTTTGTAATTTTTGTAATTTATACTAATTTCAACATGATGTGTAAGTACGCATTAATGTTTTCATCTGAAAAGCGTTGGTTTCAAACATCATTGTTCTACACAAGCACCAAATATTTTTACTTGTAGATATTATTTCAATTTTATTTTTATTTTCAATTTTATTTCATTTTTTTTTTTTATTAAAAATTTTCAAAAAGTATTCTTGAAAATATTGTAATTTTTGTAATTTTATAACAATTGAATACTCCTACCTGAACCTCTTCCCTAAAACCCATTACCTTATCCCTGCAGTGCACAACTACTGGGGTCGGTTAGTGTGAAGTGATCCTGTGTGTTTTCCTTCAATTTCCATTTGTAGCTTAACCCCTTACATTGAACAACCAGTGTATAGGTCAGAAAATGGTTATCCCCACCCCAGAAAATTGCCATCCCCACCCCAGATAAATTTACAATGATTGTCCACATCTCGTTTCTCCACCCTGTGATGATTATTCTTGGTGTTGTTTTACCCTCTGTAGGAAATCATTGTCCGAATCAGGACTTCGATTGCAAAGACGGCAAATGCATTCCCTTGGCGTGGACATGTGACAACGAACCCGACTGTCACAATGGAACTGATGAAAAAAACTGTGGTAAGTTAGCAGCCAAAAAGATAATAGTAACCAGACTTAGTGACTATTATTATTATTGGTTATTTTAAATTTTCAGGCATTTTTGTAGGCCTGATTGCACTTCCTCTTGTGCACTGGCTTTCATCCTGACCTTCCAGCACAAGGCTGGAAGGTATGGATGAAGTTTTTGTGTTTTTTTTTTTTTGTAATTTAAAATTATACTTTTTATTTAAGCTGATTTTGGATTTTTGTTTGTATTAGTGTTAAAACTATGGCAGCACAAAATGGTCACAATATTTGATGTTTAGCATAAAAGGAAAGATTAATGAAAACCCCAAATGTAAAAATAATATGTGTTTTTGTCCTGCCATAATTTTAATACAGAAACTAAAAACTGATGAAATTAAAATTTGCTAAAATTATAAAAGTATTGGGGGTGGGATGCTTATTTAAAAAATTAAAAAGACATTTTTTTCATGTTCATGCAATTGTAAATAAGCTTAGTTTCGTCACCATATTTCTTTTCTCAGGCGAATTGATTTCATCAGGATCTGATTTAACAGATAAATTATTCAGTATCACGTTACCCAGATATTAATGTTTATCTATTCATACAAATCAATGTGAAAGATTGTCTTGTATTTGCAAGGAACGTCAGTGTTATCTTATGATAAATGAAAATTAATCGTAATTGAAACAATAATTATAAGCACATGACTCTATAAATCCAGGGCCTAATTAATAAAACAACTTTCAGACAAAATTCGACTTTATTCATCAACACAGCTTCTTTCTAGGGTGGTACACTGATTCTAATGCTTTTAACAATTCTGTGCCATTTCTGTAGAACAGTTTATCTTTGACTTAAAAAGACACCCTAGTTTCCGACATCACTTCTTCATTGGAGCCAAATTTCTGAAGCTTCTTTTGAGGTCTGCAAAACGCCATTAGTCACTGGAGGCTAAATTTGAAGAATAGGGCAGGTGTGGAAGCAGTTTGAAATGTAGCCCATGTACTTCTACATGTACTTGTAATCAATTTGTGACATGGTACATTGTTGAATGAACACCTTCCTTTATTTGTGGCCATTTTAGGGGTGATTTCTTTGTTCAAATGTATCAATAATATTATATAATATTTGGTTCTTCTTTTCTCAAGATAATCAATGAATAAAACACCTTGCACATACCAAAATACAGAGGCCAAAACCTTGCTTGCTGATGTTTGCACTGTTGGTTGCTTTGGAAGACGTTTATCTGCTGCTGTCAACTCAGCTAACTATCAGTTTTACTCTGGAGTCAAGTGTTCATGCTCTATCCATATTTCATCCATTGTCACATATCCATGCACGATAACTTTTTGTTGCTTTGAAACAGCTGCAAACAACCCTGTTGTTTTTGATGTAATCCATGTAGTTTAGCCCTAGTTGCAGTCAATTTGTGACATGGTGCATTGGTGAAAGTGCATTTTTTTTCTTCTTCATTTATGGTCATTTTGGGAGTGATCATTAGAAATTATAATATTTGCCATCAGAAGGCCTATTTCACATCATATAACTAAAAATACAGTCTGAATTTGTGAAAAAATTTTTATAAACGTACCATGTCATCTTGTTGTAATGCTTCTCGAACGATTCAATATCATTTTTGTAGAATGGTTAGATCTTTGCAAACCATGCACAATGGTATCGAATTCATTTTGGTAGCATAATTAGTTACTGAATTATGACCGTTCAAAGTTTGTTGAAAAGTAGAAAATTTTCTGTCTTTTGTGTTATTGGTTCAAAAACTGATTTTCACAATGTCTATCCAAAAATACAGGCTTTGAACCAGTGAAACATCTTTGCAGATGTCATCTTGTGTTAAATAAAAATGAATCATAATTGAAGCAATAATTATTAGATCAAATCAGCTTAAAGATTGGGCAAAATCACATTACTTATAAAAAATGTACAACAATGACATGTTTATGCAAGATTCATTTAAACAGCTAACACATTGAATCTTTGTAATATGATTCACAATGTAAGAGTGATCAAGCTATCTAGCTTTATTTATCTTTAGTTGACCTTTGACAACTAAATATTTTCGTTTATTATACAAATAGAAAAGTTACTAGCCAAACCCAGGAGTGATCAAGTTATGGTTTTCTTTTAATAGTAAATCAAAAAATTAATAAGATTTACACCATAAACAAACAAAAAAAAAACATACAGAAATGCAATTTGATAATAGGGCAAAAATTTTATTCACTAAAGTAGGAGTCGGCAACATCTGGCACGCAGGCTAAATCCGGCCCTCAAGTGAATTTTGTTTGATCTGTCACATTACTTAGAGCCTGATAAAAAAAAATTTTTTTTAATATTTATTTTTATTCCTGCAGTAAAATAATTGATATTGTTTAAATATAATCATATTAAATTTAGTAGTTGACAAGTGGTCCTATTTTTTTTAAGATGAGTCTGTTTTTATATACATAGAGACACTCAGTTGAAAAACACTAAAAGTAAAAAAAATAAATTGCTTGTCACTGAAAACAATAATATAACTAGAAGTAACTTGGAAAAAAAGCATCTATTAATGACACAAGAAAAAGAATTGTACATTTTTAAAAGAAAAAAGTTAAAATTTTGTTTACATTCAAATTTTATCAAAATAACCCCTATAATAGAAGGTAGAGCTTTATAAGCATCAAAACAAAGAGTTTATCTTTTTTTATATGAAATGTCGTTGGCTAAGAACATGACAGATGTGTTAGAGAAGTGTCTCCCCCCTTCTTCCTGCATATTCTTGAATGACGAAAGTTGTTAAAAGAAGTGCAGAGTTAAGTAGAATATCCGCATCATTCATCTTGTATTTTCTCACGCATCTTGCAAAGACGAGTCAATGTGAAACATAAAATTTGGCTCATATTTGTGGTGTCAACTCAAGTGAAAGAAAGACACACGTCTTAGATTCCATCCTGGCTGATGACGCATATTTCCAGAAAGCAAAAAGACTTAAAAAGAATAGAAAATCACAATAACTTTTTCAAAATTACTGCATTCGGCATAAAATAATCTAAGAATAGTTAATATATATATAAATACCTCCGTTCAGTCTTGTAAAACCATGGATACCCACTAGAGGGTGTCTACAAGTGAAATTATTGTGGCAAGAGTTGCGCAATCTCTAACCACACCTCTCCTGAGTCAGCACTGTTTTTAATTCCAGTTGTAAGTATAAGTTGAAGATGACTGGAAACAATGCCAAGATAAGTGGAGAACACAGACAACACCTAGCGTTCCCAAATGGTTACCCATCTAGTACTGGCCAGGTTCATTGTTGCTTAACTTTGGTGATCTTGCGAGAACTGGTGTGTCAACGTGATTGTACCGTAAAACAAAATAACCAAACTAAAAACCAAATCATATTTCATGAATAAATACTTGAAGAGATATAATGAACTCTAAAGTATAAAACCTTTTCCCCAAAATACTGAATTCGGCATAAAATAACCCAAAAAGAGTTGATATGCGATAAAAAAAACAAACAAAAAACAAATCCAAGAAAGAAGTTTAAGCATAAAATATATATTAACGAAGGCTGTTTCTGACGAAATTTGAATGTTTATACTTTTAAGTCTCAATATAAAATTCAGTGTATGTTTAGAATTACAATTATTTTAAAATACCAAAAAATCTTTATGATGTACATACTCATCATGGAATGAAAATATCATATTCCAAAAATCACATGGGGTTGGCTAGTAACTTTTCTATTTGGCTAGTAAATGAAAATATTTAGTTGTCAAAGGTCAACTAAAGATAAGTTTGCCTGTAGAGCCCTGTACTGTTGTACCACTTTTCATTTGTTATTGTTGTACCATGTTATTGGTAATATAATGAGGTAATTTGCTACATTTTATAAAGAAAATCATGTAGTCCTGCCCAGACAACTGATGTGGAAACATTTTTTTCATGATGACTGAAAAATCAACACCAGCAAGGGGAATAACCTATATATATATTTTAAGAATATAGAAGAATCGTTTTTCCTACAACAAAAACATAGATTCCCAAGTTAAATAAACAGATTCTGAAGAAGATTGTAAGTTACATCAACCAAAACACGGTGAAAATAACATCCAAGATGATCATTATCAATCCTCATCTTGAAAGTTCCGAAGCATCCAAATATCTTCAATGTACACTCTTCTGTCTTATGATGCTGATCGACTTTCACAATTTGTTTCTTTGCATCTAATTTACTTACATGAAATGTGCATGTCGGAAGTAAGTAATGTATATCTTTCAAAATATTCTAACTTTTAACATCATCTGACATATGCATCAGGCCTGCTTTGTAAACTCTTGAAGTATCTCATCCGCTTGTTAAAGTTTTTGTTCTGTGTTTCTCAGATTTTATGATTGGAGCATCACAGAGAATTTTTTTTAGCGGAGATTATTATTATTATTATTATTATTATTATTATTATTATTATTATTGTTTTTATTATTATTATTGTTTTTATTATTATTGTATTATTGTTATTATTTATTATTTTAATATTGTTTTTATTATTTATTTTCAATATTATTTCATTATTGTAATTATATATTTTTAAATTATTGTTTTTAGTATTTATTACTTTACTAATATTGTATTTTTGTTATTATTTATCAATTTTCTTATTGTTATTTTATTCATTTTAATTGTTATTAATTTATTTATCTACTATTTGTTATTTATTAATTTTCATTATTAATAATTATTCTTATTATTTATTTTTATTATTTTCTCCATTATTAATCATTATTATTCATTATTATTAATTGCTATTTATTATTTTATTCTTGTTTCTTCTTCTTCTTCTTCTTCTTCTTCTTATTATTATTATTATTATTATTATTATTAGTTAATACAACAGTTTGAGTAAATTGTCTCCTCAGATCTTTTAAACAACATTCATCAGATGAATAAATTTTCATGTTGAATCAAGTTGAACAAATCAAGAAAATTGTATCTTGAGTCATCCATCAATTGTTTATGAAAGATTCAGAAAGTTTGTGCACCATGATGATTCCTCGCTCATTGTAGCCAGAAACTTAGAGGCCAGCATTTTTCTCCAGAAAAATTTTGATTGTAATATAAGACCTTCCAACTTATTGCTTAACCTCTACAGACTATGAGAGCATTTTCCATCTCTTTTCATTGTGCCATGCTATATGCACAACCAGCACCAAAATTTGGTGTTGAACAATTGCAGATATTCAACCATACAGCATTTTCTTTATTACATGGTTTTGTCATGATTTGATGTTGTAGATGGCACATCTTGATGTGTGATCCATCAAGTTTCTTAGTTTGAGCAACCTTTATGTATTATTTGGATTCTTCAGACTACTATTCTAATCCTGAGTGTTATTTCCACAACATTCCGGTTGATCTAATCTCCAACCTTCTTCAGGTGTCTCTTGTCGAATTCAAGAATCTTTTTGTCAAACTCAGGAATCTACACAGAATTTTGAACAGCATCTTTGATTTAATCCATGGGGGTAGCATGCTTTCAGCCATGACTGGGTAGAAGTCCTAAGTAATTTGCAATTGTATTTTGGGAATCGCTGACAATGAGGATTAAACTTTCAAAGTCCATAAAAGTGTATCTTTTACAACTGAATTTTACCAAGTACTCTATCCACAGCATCACGTGTCTGGTATGACTGGCAGAACGAGAATGGGAATCTGTACAGAATTTTAAAGAGGTAGTTTGCTTTTGTCCTGTCAACCATGATCAATTAAGTAAGTAATTTGTAATTATATTCTTAGTGTTTCCCATACTGAGGATTGAACTATTAATCTCCAGAAAACTGTCACTTAGAACTGATTGTTGTTTAGCACTTTAGTTTGAAATTTTGTACAGATTCCTGAGTTTCTCAAATTGATTCTTGAGTTTAACAAGACACACCTGAAGGAAGTTGAAAGTTACATCACCAAGATATTGTAAGAATATCATCCAAGATGAGAAGAATTATCCGATAAAAAGAATACAAATTATCTTTCTTTTGAAAATTTTAAAACATAATGAATGTTTGTGTATTCATTCTTTTTGCGGACTGTTATCCTCATCTTTATAATTGTTTTCACCACATCTCAGCCAACTCATCCTCTGGCTTTCTTCAGGTGATTAACCATGACAGATTAGAAATGTTAAATCTTGTAACTTATGCTCAGTAATTACTGCCTTCCATCGTTGTTGTCTCACCACGTTTTGACCAACAAATCCTCTGACCTGTTTGGGTAGTATTGAAACTGCTATCTTCAGACAATGCTCACCTGGAATCATTGAGATTCAAAGCCTCTATCCACTGAGCCACGAGTCCCGAAATACTGGGGATAAGTTACAAGACTCAGTATTCCTATTCCGTCGTGGTTAATCACCTGAAGAAGGCCAGAGGATAAATTGGCTGAAATGTGGTGAAACAACGATAACTATGAAGATGAGGATAACAGTCTGTAAAAAGAATGAATGCATAAATTATGGAGTTTCCTCTCAAAAGATTCCAAAAATAAAACACAAAAAGCAACGAATGTCGCTGACAGGAAATATAAATTGCTTCCAAAATTCTTCTATCAAAAGATTTCAGCATTAAATATTTGAAAGAAGGCACTTTACATTTCGGACCGGCATCCTTCGTGGTGTAAATAGAAAAATTTCTTTATTATCTGATTTCTTTTTTATGAACTTCGTCAGGAATTCATTGAAGTCTCATTTTGCTGTTATTTTCAACAATCACGTATACATTTACACATTATTCTGCTGATAAATGTTAATTAAAAGAAGAAGACAATCTACAAAAATCTTTTATTTGTTGTTTTTATATTTTATATTCATCAACATTTTTAATAAGCATTGCAAATCACTTTGTGTCATTGCACCAGCTGTTTACCATTGTTTCTCACTGATCACAGTTGTTAGTTTTCTCTGGAATTTCATTGCCAATAAAAGTCTTCCCAAGATTCCAGTACACTTTGTGTTTTTTCAGTAGATATCTGAATGGTGCTCTCCATCTTTGTTTTTTTCTGTCTTCCTTAACTCTTCACAACCATTTTGTGCGATGCCAACTGTGATTGGTACAACCGTTTGGGAGAAGCGACTTCTTTTCTGTATTTGAAGTAAGATTACTGTAACATTAATATCCTTTAAACAACTTTCAGATAATTGTTGAAATAGATATTTTTTTTTTACTCTTTTTCATCGTAAACAAAGCATATTGCCGCTTGAAATGTAAGGGCTAACAGGATTGTGAGGGGTTAAGAAGTGAGATGTTTGTTCACATTACATTTATATATATATATATAATTGAATTATCAATGGACAAACATTTTGTCATTTATGACTTATTAGCATAGCTGAACCTAGCGAGATTCAAAACCAGAACTCTTGTAATCAACTTTTTAATCAACTTTTCAACTTTGTTTATTGAACAGATTCAAAACCAGAACTCTTGTAATCAAACTTTGTTTATTGAGAGCAATTTATTCCAATGATTACAAGAGTTCTGGTTTTGGATCTCGCTAGGCTCAGCTATGCTAATGAGTCAGAAATAATGAAACATGTGTCTGTTGATAATTTAATTTTAAATATATATAATAATTTCTGAAAGTATATTTCAGTTAAACCACACAGAATCTTTTGCATTTCATCTCCATAGAGAATTATCAGGCTAGAATGTAGGTACATGAAATGATTTTATATATATATATATATATATATATATATATATATATATATATATATATATATATATATATATTCATGCACTAAGATGAATCCAAGGGAACAGAAACTGGCAGCATATATAAATAAGGAAACTCCAATCTGCACATGCACACAATAACATCAGCATCAGCTGATAACACAGAACATGGTTGTGATGATTCAGGGATAGTGAAAAGTCTAAGGATGAAGAGCCCTATCTAGACTTCCACTGTTAAGCCAGTTAGAATACTGGAATCTTGTGGGAGGCTTATTGTCACTCAAATTCCTGGGAAAAACGTAACCGCTGTTCGTAATAAAAACTCTAAGGTAAATAGCCATTGGGAGACTGGAAAGTAGTTTGCAACAATGATACAAAGAAGCAGAGAGTGTTGGAAATCTGAGGAGACTTTCTGTCACTCAGATTCCGGGGAATATCAATTAGTTTTGATAGCAAGCAATTACTTTTAAGGCCTTGTGTGAAAGCTCTTAGTGAGTAAATAATAACATTTGAAAGAATCATCAATAATATTTTGTAATTAGAGTTATTCGTTTTTGAATTATTTGGATTACTGTTCTCATCTTAGATGTTATTCGCATAACGTTTCAGTCAATGTAACTGTCAACCTTCTTCAGATATGCTTTGTTGAATTTAGGAATCTTTATGGAATTACGAATGAAATTCCATACAGATTCTCGAGTTTGACAATATGCACCTGAAAAAGGTCAAAAGCTACAACGACCATCAACACCCCCCCTCTCCTCTAGCTGTGCCTTAATCTAAACGCAAATTCCATGAACAAAAGCTTCTTTCCTAGAATTTCCCATCTGTGAAACTTTATTCTGCTGGCCTGCTTTCCAGCTGACTACAATATGGTCGTCTTCAAGTCCTGTGTAAACAAGTTCTTGTTGAGCCCCCTTCCCTCTTTAAATAATCCATTTCTGCCTCATTTCCACTACTAATTATGAATACACTGTTGTCTCAATGACTACTGTACACTCATTAACCCTTATGCTCAAGTGGCCTTTGGGCCTTGTATAGGTGGTGACTCCCATGTAAAAAAAAAGGTGCAACTTGATTATAGTGTGTCCTCAAAAAAATGCATTTCCAAGAAAAACATTATTACATACTTATGTGTCATGCCGAAATTAGTATAAATTTAAAAAATTACAAAAAGTGGTCGTGTAGAAAAATAATTAGAAGTGAAAACAGAATTTTTTGAAGTTGCTAAATTAACCCTTTAAAAGATGGAAATCAGGGAGAGATAACTGCATTCCACTGATGACACTTATCTTTCCGGTCAGCCATCTTGCTTCTTCTCAATAATTCTGCACACTTTATTTAAAAATTAGTTCTAGCACATCTTCTACTGGACCATGTTTCATAATTTTTGGAATTTATACTAATTTCGACATGACATGTAAGTACATAATAATGGTTTTCCCTGAAATGCCTTTGTTCGAAATTACATGATTAGGTCGGACGACACACTAAAGTAAAGTTGCACCAAAAAAAAAAAAAAACCTTATTCAAGATGAGAACAGTAGTCTGAATAATCCAAATCATTGTCATCTTAAAAATCTCAAAACAGATTATTCATTCGTCTTATTTTTTATAATTCTTGAAATGTTCTTTTGAATGTTACGGTAAGTACAATGAAGCGGAATTTCTTTAAAGGTTTATGTGCACGTGTAACTTTTGTAGAGCAAAACAGCAGGAATTAAAATACTTAAGATTTCTGAAGAATAAATTGGATCAATGAAAGGAAATAAGCAGAAATATTCAATCTGTAAATAAAAATTTGATTTTAGTAAAACGAAGAAGAAAATTAAAATGTAAATGAACTCAAGTTCTTGGAAGATAGTCCATCAGTAATATGATAAAATGAGACAAAAGTTAATATCCAACTTATATATAGAGAGAGAGACAGATATAATTTACTAGAAACTCATTAACAAACAAAACCAAACTTTTAATTTGTTTATCTTTATGCGATATAGAAATCGATATGTTAACAGAACGTTCAAATAAGTTTCAATTGGGGTCAAATTACTCATAGGCTAGTATTACATTATTAGCACTTAAAATGTAATAATTTAATGAATATTTAGAATTAAAAGAATATATTTTAATTCAATTATTTCTGCTCATTTCAAAAGATAAATAAAAAAAACTTTATTGGAACATTTTTTTGGCCAACACTTTTCATAGTAATCATTAGAAATAAGGGGTAAAATCAATTAAAAATGTGGTCAAAAGACCATAAATAACTAACAAGGTAAGTAAAATAAAAATAATATATATATATATATATATATATTGAGAGAGAGAGAGAGAGAGAGAGAGAGAGAGAGAGAGAGAGAGAGAGAGAGAGAGAGATCAATTTAGTGAACAAAATAAAATAATATACATATATATATATATATATTATTATTTATTCAAAGATAAACATTTACATTTGGTCACTACAAACAGCCATCTGTTTCAGTCAATGAGACTTCATCAGGCGACTATGAACCATCTGACTCTAAAGAAAAAAGCACTATCTAACAACCTTGTTGAGTTCATTAGTTCCTACTTTTGAATATCTCAAGCCTGGATTTGGGAGAGGAGGAAAAGAAACTGATATAAACATTCTTAAAATACTCCCATAAGTTCCAAATTATTGATGTATAGCAACCACCTCAAGAATTGTGAAATGTTTTTCGAGTGTGTTCTGTGCAAGATAGAGAAATCTTCGTCTGTGTACCCTCCAGTGAAGACTTGACACTGTAATAAATGCTCAATAATGACTGACTTATGAGCTTGTAAATGCCTGGATGGTGGCCATTTTTTGTGCCTACATATCGAAGGGGAGATGTGTAAAAAAATTCTAACTTCCAAGAACTATTAAAGCAATAAACTACCATATTATATTGAGTGGAGGAGATACCATCCTTCTGAAAGGAGGAGAAAGCACTTTTCATCGTAAACACCATTTGAACTTTAGTTGCAGAAACAATGCAAAACGACTGTAAAAATTTTGTGTGAAAACTCTGTGCTTTTAACACTAATCCGTTCAGTTATATTTTGGAGTTCAGCATCTAGTTTAGTACTAGAGCAAATCAACAAAGTCCGATGCACTAAGGTTTTGATCAAATTTATTTTTCTTATTTTAAGAGTACGAATCGTAGCTAATGTACTGATCTGTTTTCCTCTATTCACACATGACAAAACTCATATCTGATTTTTTGGCAAGAACATCTAAGAACAGTAATGAGCCATTTATCTTACCCTCTGTACTTAACATCAATGTAGGTTGAAGCAACTTTAAATGTTTTAACAGCTTCCGCACGTGATGAACATATGACAACAATGTCATCTAAATAATGGAAATAGCACACCGGTTTACGTAACCGATCAAACAGCAGTTGCACTTGAAATTCAACAAAAATATTGGCCAATATTGGATGCAAAAGACTTCCCATTGCTACCCCATCAATTTGACAATACATGTTTCCGTTAAAGCTGAATTCAACAGACAGTAGCTAAACCCATGAGCTCAAGAAATATATGGTCAGGAAATGAAGGCTTAGCTGGGGAGCTATAATAAAAACTATTGGCACAGATCCCGATAGATATCGAGATAGAGGCACATTAGTGAACAAACTAGATAACATAGCTAACCAGTATTCAAAAAACCTTTAACCTCATAAACACATTATGAATAAATTTAATAAACCAACAAGAATAAGGAATGTAGAATCCAGAGTATGTCCCCAGAACAGGTGTGAGGATCTCGGTTAACCATCTTCCCAATTCATGCTCGGTGGAACCTATCATTGAAACGATAGGTCTCATAGGAATATTTTCCTTATGGACTTGAGGTAAACCATACATCCTGAGGCGTTGGAAACCCACAGGATGAATTCGATCATAGGTTTCTTGGAAAGTCATCCTCCTTTATAAAGTTTGAGAAAACGAGATTGTAGTTTAGTTTCTGTTTTGTTGTGTCCTATCACTAACATTGTTTAAATGCTAGAATTTTGTAGTCTTGCCATCATTTTTTCGATATAATCACTGTGGTCAAGAATGACAACTCCTGAGCCTATATCTGGTTTTGTAATATAATTATCATTATTGGACTTGAAGGCTTTAATGGTTTTAAAGGTGTTGACTTGCAACACAAAGGATTTCGAGTTAATTGGGCTATTGATGAAACTGAGCAAAATCAACATGACATGCTTTTAGTGATGCTGCATCTTCAGATGAAGAAAGCATGTGTTTCTTAAGTTGTATATACATCATTTCAAATTCAGCAAACACCTTCTTCTTATTAATAAGTGAGGGAGGTATGCCAAAATCAAGGCCTTGTGAAAAGACAACTCAACCAGAAATTGGAAAAATTAGTCCCTATTTTCCAATCCCAAAAATGATTCTTTTAATTATTTTTTTTTTATTTGATTTTGTTTAAAACAAAATCTTCCACTCTGGTATTAACAATGAAAAAATAAATATTTATTTATTTTAAATTACTAGTAAAACTAAAAGCTATAAATCACCCCCACACAAGTGTGTTTTTACATTTAAGGAAATATCTGCACATTTAACATGTGTTTTATGGTAATAAGGAAAAAAATAACAGTTTTATAGTTAAATATTTAGAGATTTATAAAGAATTGGAATTGGTAATTGCATAGGAATCGGTAATTGTATTGGAATCAGGGAAAATATTGGAGTCATCCGATCACTAATTTTGGTGTCTAACAAGAAATATTTAGAAAAATTTTAAGTGTGCCTTTCACTAGTTGACCCGAATCAAACTTTTTCTTAAGAAGAAAACTCAGAAAAAAAAAGAAAAAAAAATACCTCAATGATTAATATATATACTAGTTATAGGACGATTTCAATATTTTTCTTGATTCTGATACAATTACCGATTCCGTACTAAATTCCTGATTCTGATACAATTACTGATTCCGATTTTGATTCTTTATAAATCTCTAAATATTTAACTATAAAATTGTTATTTTTCCCTGATTACTGACAAAACACATGTTAAATGTACGTATATTTCTCAAATGTAAAAATAACGCATTTGGGGAGATGATCTAACGATTTTAGTTTTACTGGTAGTTCAAAATCAATAGATATTTATTATTTTATTATTATTACCAGCAGTAGAAGATATTGTTTTAAACAAAATCAAATAATAAAAAAAGGTAATTAAAAGAATTGTTTTTGGCATCAGAAAATAGGCACATATTTTCCATACCGATTCCGATACCCTAAAAAGTTATGATTTTTCTGATTCCTGATTCTAATTCCGATTAATCATCCCAACACTAATATATATGCACAAATCAAATAAAATGAAATAACTAATATTATAGATGAAAAAAAGAAAAGATTCTCAAATTCTGTAAGAAAATATAATATATAATATAAGATGCTATATGTTGTTGGAAATACCAAAAATAATGCTTGATCCGAGCCAAACTTTCTATTAAGAAGAAAACTTAGAAATAAAAAATACCTCAGTTATTAATATATATATGTACACAAATCGAATAGAATGAAATGACAAACATTTAAAAAAAATTTTATTCCATTTTCACTCCAGACAAGTAGGGGACTACTATCGGGGATATAAGTTGCAGGGATACTATGTAGGGAGTTGAGCAGTAAGATGTCTGTTCACATTACACTTCTACATGTCAGTACAGTTGGGAAAACAGGAACCTGGAAGGGAGTTCCAAAGTCTAGTTCTTGGGAAGAAACTATTGGAGTAGAAGGCCTTTTTACATCTAGGGATCTCCACTGTGCAGGGGTGGGATTTTACTGATTGACGGTTTGTTGGGGGTATTTATGTCGAGGGGGTACAAGGGCTTGTTCATCAGAGAATCCACCATTAAAATACTTGTAGAATAGGCAGAGGGATGCAACATTTCGTCAATGGAACAGAGGTTGAAGCATGGATGACAGTTCAGGACCTACCAGGTTGGTAACTCTCTTTTAAACTCTGTCCAGAAGCGAGAGAACAGTACCAGATACACCAGCTCAAATGTGACAACAATACTCCATACATGGGCGAATGGTTGTCTTGTAGAAGTACAGGATAATTTCAGGCGTAAATCACTTTCTAGCACAGAGAGCCCAACCCTGGCAATGTTCTCATTGTATCTGTTCCAACTCATGTATCCTGTGAATGTTACGCCGGGGAGTTTGAAAGAAGTGCTTTCAGGTAATGTATCTTTAGCCATAGCTATTGGTGACTGAGATTTCTTGTAATTATTGAAGAAAACAAGCTTAGTCTTGACAGCATTGAATGTGACCATCCATTTTTGTCCCCATTCCACTACAGATTATAGATCTTTCTCTAGTGTTTCTGCTATTTCCTTACATATGTGTTTATTTGATATCCCCTCGTACCTGTTATAGAGCGTGGTGTCATCAGCAAATATACCCATCTCATAGACAATTTTATCAAAGAGGTCATTTATCAATATTAAGAATAATAAAGATCCAAGGCTAGACCCCTGAGGTACACCCACATTTTTAGATATACGACCGTCGAGGACAACCTGGATTCTTCTCTTATTTAAGAAGGATTTAATTATGTTAAGTATTTGTCCAGTGATACCGTATGATCTGATTTTCCTGAGAAGACCATCATGCCATACCCTGTCAAAAGCCTTAGATATATCTAGGCCTACTGCTCTACCTTCCCCTGCTTTATAGACGAAAAAGAAATTGTCAAAACCTGTAACCAAAAACAAAAACTTCTGCACTCTTAGCATATGAGAAAAAAAAAAACGTTTGGAAACCACTCCTTTCTCACATAAAACTGCTTGAAGTGCATTCAGCATGCTAGTAGATTTCTTTCTTTTTTTTTTCTTTTCTAATTTTATTATTTCTGCACCAGAAATGTCAAACGCATGACATATGACCTGTGACATGACTCTGTCGGAAAACTAACGATTTTATATATAAAAATTAGAAACTCACAAGCAAACTTTGGATTTGTTTATCTTATATATAAATAAATTTCAATGTTTGTGTGTGTGCTATAAAAATCGATATATTAGCAGGTTGAACAATCAAATACCTTTTAATGAGGATTGCACTTTTCAAGGAGTCTAAAAACATCACTGAAAGTTTTTTCCACCTCGAGTCACTAGCAGCAATTATCAGTTTGGTTGGTAAAATTACTGAAATATATTAGAACGTAAAGAAACACAATTCATTTTTTTAAATATTTTTTTTTGTTTAATAAAATTAAGAAAAAGAGCATCTCAATGATGAATGTATTAAACAAAAAAGGTTTAATCGTTTAAATAATTATTTTTATTGGTATTTTCAAGATTCAAAATAATTCACTAAAAACGCAATTAGTTTTGAGTATTTTAATGCCATTTTACATCATCGTCAACAAGTATTTTTTTTTAAGCAAACATCACCATGCTAACATTTTTTTTGGTGTTCTTCATTATTAGAAGGAAATTCGAAAATCAAAAGATTAAATTTCAAGTAAAACCAATGATATTCACTTTATTGTCATATCACAGTAATGAACATATCCAAAAATTACAAACAAACAATAAGGTAGAAAATTTAATTATTAATAAAAATAATCTTCGAAAACAATTAGTGAAAATTGAATTATTGACATAAGATTTCCAAAAATATTTAACTCTCTTTTTTTTTCAAGCAAAACTCAATTTTTGCGACACCTAGATGCCGAAAAACCTTCTACTTATATAGTTTCTTTGCTCAAACTGCTGGACTTTGGAATTCCGTCTTGGTTCCTTGCTTCCCTGACTGTACAGACATGCAGAAGTTCAAGTGTAATGTGAACAGACATCTTGTTGCACAACTCTCTGCAAATTTTGTCCCAAATCGTAGCCCCCTACACCTAAGTGTCACTGTACCTTGTTTGGGGTGAAAAAGCAATAAAAAAAGATGTGGGCTTAGCTGAGGGAAATCGGTGCAAAAATATGAAAATTAAAAAAAATGGAATTTGCCAGGTGAAGATCGAACAACAGCATTACGAATATGCATACGTAACGTAATAGCTATTGGTTCATGTTTTAATTTTTAGCCCTGCAGCAAACATGTCTTCATAGGTCAGGCATTAACGTCAAAGGAAAAAGTAAATCAGAAGCTAAACGTTTTGGTCTCGATTCTCGGTGGTAATGCACAAGTCATTTATTTTTTGTTATTTTTTCTTTTTTACTTTTTAAATCATTACTATATATTGGGTCTAATATAATATAATAATAAATACGAAATCTGCATTAATCCAAATATCATATTTAGATGTATTTTACAACCAGGCAATGCCGGCATGGTCTGCTAGTATATATATAAAATAGATTCTTAGCCAATACATTAAACACATTTTGATTATGTTTTTGATGATGATGTAGATAGTTGTGTACCATGCCCTCACCCTCCTCAAAAATATTATCTAGGGCTGTCATTAGTTTCATTTCTGGTACTAGAAATGTGTGTGTGAGAGAGAGAGAGAGAGAGAGAGAGAGAGAAGTCGGGGTGAGGAATTAGTCAAAATGTTACTTATCTGTACAGTCTACAAGATTGTTAAGGAGTGCTGATCCTTTTGAGGCACCTACCTACCTACCTACCTATTGCTATAGTTAAGAGCAAACCCCAAGGTGTGGCCTGTGTGTGTATAAATATATGAATGGTTCTCTACATTTTGACGTATTGTGAAAGGGAGAAAGGTAATTCAAGTTAATACTAGCTTCTCTCAATTACGTTAGTAGATTTGGTGTTGCCCGGTGCCCCTTCCTCTCTCTTTTCATATCCTCAATAAGTTTACTTTTTGGGCCTCCCTCCCGTATGCAAATTTAGCAAAAGAAAGAAAAATAATCAACAGCTGACTAATTGTTTCACTTAGTTTCACTGTTGTTTTTCGGACAACTATCAGAGGAATGTAAGGAAACTCGTGCAAGTGTATAATTCAACCTAATTAAAAAACAAAAAATACAGAGAAATCTTTATGATGTACGTATCCGTCACGGAACAAAATTCTCATATTCCCAAACTCATATAAACTGATTAAATAGTTTTTTTTTAACTAAGAAAATAAAATTTTATTAGGAAGCAAGAAGATTGTGTTTTGATCCACCATATTTAAGAAATAGTTACCTCTCCTGTAACAACCTCTTCAGAAATAAGAGATCAAAATCAATCTTGTAATCGCTACGATTAATTGCTAAAAATCGTTAAAAATATGATTTTCTATATAAAATAAAACTACTTGATCAATTTACATGATTTTTGGAATATGATTTTCATTCCGTGATGAGTACATACGTCACTTTCTGTATTTTTAATTAGGTTTAATTCTAGATTTGCATCAGAAAAGTTTTACGTTAGAATTTAATTATCTACCGACCTGTATACTTTTAACGTGCCAAAACTGAATTCTGCAGACAATGTACCGATATAATAATAAGGGGTTTCAATAATGTCTACCATAAAAGACCTTGCACCAACTTTGGTAATGGCTTGTTCGCTCCAACCCTCAACACATGCGCCAGGGGACACAAACTAAAGATCTAGATCCAACATCATCCTGGCTCTCATGGCCAGCAGAGTTACTCTTGTTCGGAACGGGCTAAGTTCTCACTTGCCCCCTCAGTAAATGCCTTCAAGTTACGCCTGGCTGCAGAATTGAAGCACCACCAAGACCTATATGACTATGAATTTTCTTACAGAGCCAGTGGCCGTACCCTCAAATATTTTTTATGCACATTAACTAGTAATACTTGACTCTCTTTGACAGAAAAGGATCAAAATCTTGACATATGGTCTTAATACCCTAGTTGAGTAACCAATGATCTATATATAAAATTAATAAGATGAAAATATTTGAATTTTCACATAGGAGGTTGTGCCCATGCTCCAAAAGAAACTAAAATTTGGAGAATATCAATTGATGTCATATGTATTGTTAAAATTTGACAAAAATCAGAGGTATTTGAATTATCACAAATGCTTCACTACCTACGCCTAACGGCTGTGTTTGCAAATTCATAATGATCGGTTAATTAGTTTAGGAGTGAATTCTGTACATCTAAATATATGAACATAAATAAACCTTTGATTAAATAAAGCTAACCGCTATTTGCAATCTGATTGGGACACGGGTAATTCACTGCCCGCTCTTATACAGCACATGGTATTCTTAAGTGGTCACTCATCTGGTACTGACCAGGCTCAACTTTTACCTTAACTTCGAAGATATAACAAAATTATGCTGTAATTATATTTAGTAGTAAACAAAGCGTTTAAGTTCAATTTTACAATAGAGGCGCCGATGGTAAATCTAGTTTTTATTTCGAACAGTTAAATTAATATTAAATTATATTTTTAGTCCTGAAATAAAGTGGTAATCGTTTTTCTTTTTTTTTTTTTTTTTTTTTTTTGTGTGTGTGTGTGTGTGTGTGTGTGTGTGTGTGTGTGTGTGTTTAAGTTTTATAGTTCTTGGTACGACAGAGGCAGCATTCAAAGTCGCGATTTTTTTTTGTGTTTATGAAACAACACTTGATTGCAATTAAAGTAGATAGTTTTAAAGGTTTTCCAGTGATAAAAACCGGAACCGTACCCCCACCCCCTTTTTTTGCTTCTCTATGTAATTTAAAATGTAAATATTTTAAAAAAGAAAAATAATTATCTATTCAAAGAAAAAAGAAAAAGAATTAGTTAGGGTCTTTTTATTTCATTTTTATCTCCCCCCCCCTTTTACTATGAATTAAAATAAAAATTTCTTTTACCAAATTATTATCTAAAAATATATATTCCTAGAAAGTTAAAATTTATTATAATGATATCGTTTGGTCAATAATTAAAACAAATTGTGTTTTAAAGTAATATTTTTAGCTTATAAATTTATTTGAAGTGAAAAGCTTTGAAAAGCTAAATCTTTTTTTAGTACATGAGGGTATACTAAGAATTTTAAAGCCAGTTAAACCAGTTGGTAAAATTTGGCAGTTATGACGGAAGCCAACCGCTTCAATATACCTCGTTTTAAATACGTAGTTCAGTAGAAAGAGACGTTTATAACGCCATCTTTTAAAAGTGAATGATTTTAAACATAATTATAGGCGAGTCGGTCGATTTAGATAAAGTTGGGCCAGAAGATTCGAAAGAATGTGGGAAGAAAAGGGGTCCATTTTGCCCCCGTCATTTGCGGATGGCGTGTTTAAAATTCGGTCACTGCAGACGATTTTTGATTGGCCGAAAATATGAGCTGAGTAAATCAACCAATCAGATGCGCCGACTTATTTGTCATCCGTGAACTACAACTGCTGCTTTTTTCTTGCTTATGTCTGTTGTTGTTGTTATTGGCTTTCCTTTTCTCGGCATTCTTTAGATTGCTTCATTATCATCATCATCATCGTCATCATCTTCATAAGCATTCTGTTGCTAAGACTGCACCAAAAACCGGCTTTAACAAATTTATATTTTTATTCTTATTATTATTTAGGGAATGACAAGGCAACAATTCAATATTGAAATATCTCTACAAAATCCTCCCCGGTCATTTTTAACATGAAGTTATTATAATATAACATGAAGTTATTATTTCTCGTATATGCGCGTGCCTTGTCTCCCCTACGTGACTTACATATTTTCTTTTAAAATTTGCTATTAATCGGATATTTATCGTAATAAAAAAACCAAAAAACATTAATGAAATAAAATAAAACAAATGTTTTAAAATCCTATTTTTTTAAATTTCAAAATAAAATCCACCAGAATATATTTAGGTTCCTTCGTAGAAAGTCAGCCATATGAAATTTTGTGCATACTGCATAGACCGCTTTTTTTTTTTTTTTTTTTTTTTTTTTAATTTTGATCAGTTCATATGCGTGTCACGTTGGAACAGTGGTAACGTCACCAGCTTTGAATGCTACAGTTTTGCTTTCGGTTTCGATTCTAGCTGATGATACCCAATTTTTTTTTTTTTTTTTTACTTTGAAATCACAACTCTATAATAATATATACGAAATCTGAACAAATTAAAATATCGTATTTAAGCGTGTTTTACGACCGGGCAATCTATCTATCTATCTCTATCTATAAAAGTGAACGTGTCTGTGTGTGTACATTTTCCAACGCAATAACTCTGTCAATTTTCAGTCTACAGACTCGAAATTTGATATACAGGGTAGTCAGATTTGGGAAAATCTTTGTAATCGGTTTTCGCCCAGAAATTCGACTGATAAGGGGTCAAAGTTCAACGATTTGACCTTTGAGAACTCTACCAAACTCCTCCGCCAATTTTGGGTCTAAACACTTGGAATTTTATATATAGGTTCCTTGGACATGGATCTAACTTAATAACTTGATTTGAGCTCAAAACAATAAACGTTAAGGGGTCATAATAGGGATCAAAGTTAAAAAAAAATTGACCTCTGCGGTCTCTACCAAATTACTCAGACAATTTCTGGTCTAAACATTTGAAATTTTCCATAAAGTGTATTCAGAGATAGGGCAAGCTTTTTAATCGATTTGGGTCGAAAATTTTTAGTTACCAATATATAAATATATGTATGTATGTATGCATGTCTGCCTAAAACTTTCAACAGAGGCGACGGATTTTACCAAGATTAGTATCATTTTGAAGTTCGACCTTTCAGACGACAAATATCGAAAAATTGGCTAAAAACATTAACATCTTCACCTTCAACTGGGCACTTTTTTACACGGGGGGGGGGTCGCTTTTTTTGCTGATATTTTTGAAAGTCATCCCCTCCTTTCGGTTGTCTAGCCTTAATTTAAACATAAGTCACTTTCAGTTTGGCAATGGTCGTAACAACAAAGATGTCAAGTTTTCCCCCCATTCTTTTTCTCCTTTGAGGTTTGAGCCTGCCTTCCTACTACCACTTTTTTTTTTTTTTTTTTGCTCAACATGCACATCCAAACACTCGGGCAACGCCGGGCTGAAATGCTAGTATATGTATAAAAGTGAACGTGTCTGTGTGTGTACATTTTCCTACGCAGTAACTCTGTCAATTTTCAGTCTACAGACTCGAAATTTGATATACAGGGTAGTGAGATTTGGGAAAATCTTTGTAATCCGTTTTCGGACAGAAATTTTGCTGTTAAGTGGTCAAAGTTCAACGATTTGACCTTTGAGAACTCTACCAAACTCCTCTGCCAATTTTGGGTCTAAACACTTGAAATTTTAGATATAGGTTCCTTGGACATGGATCTAACTTAATAATTTGATTTGAGCCAAAAACAATAAATGTTAAGGAGTCATGCTAGGGATCGAACTTAAAAAATTTTACTTTTTTTATTTATTTTTTTTTATTTTGCTCAACATACCCCTCCAAATACCCGGGCAACGCTGGGCTGAAATGCTAGTAAATAAAACAATTTCAGCGCGTTAACAGCATATAGGTCGACAGATAATTAAATTCTACTGTGTTTGGTATAAATTATTTGTCTTTCTTTTTATTCTTTTCTCGACTCCTAACTATTCTGCAACTTCATAATGTTAGCTTTTAATTTCTCATGACAAGTGAAGGAATTGCTAGCCTTATTATCAGTTGCATTTATTTTAGTAGCACCAAATGACACTGCATAGCGTAACGTAAGTAGGTACTTAGGTAGTTATAATGATATCACTACGCCTACTATTGTTTAATTAGTAATCTGTATAAATAAAACAATAGATGTATGTGCATATCTGTCCGTTTGTCTGTCTGTAAATATTTAACCGATAAACTCTTAAATTATTGGCCACGTAGCACTAAAATTAACAGGAAATAATGATCATACACCAAGGATGGTTTATAATAAGTAAAATCTTTGTTTGGATGCATGAATAATGATATATCGGCAAGTTGAAATGCAAAATGTTCATATCGACTTGACGACATATTTTATTTCTTTCTTCTCATGCCCATATTCAATTCATTTCTTCAAGTCATTTAATATTAAACCTTTCCCACCTATCTCTCAATAGCTACATCGGTAGGAGACACGGCTGGAGAGCTAAATGTTTTGGTTCGATTCTCAGTGATAGCACCCAAGTCATTTTATTTTTAACTTTTGAAACCACTACAATGTATTAGGTGAAATATAATATTCAATAGAGAATTGTCTCTCTAATAATAAATCTGCATGAATTAAAATATATTTAAGCGTATATTACGACACGGCGCAGTCTAGTGCCCCCCCCCCCCCCCCCGCTTCTGCTAGTTTAAAAAAAAACCCAAACATTTCGCCTTCTAAAAGAAAGCATAGATTCTTTTATATAACAGCGAATCTGAAAAATTCATGTTTTCTTTAGTAATATTGAAGATTTCAGCTTCAAGATGGTTGCCATTGAGAAATAATTATTTGAATAAAATTAGTTATGAATTAAAAGATAGGAGTAACCAGATTTGGTACATATTATTATTATTATTATTATTATTATTATTGGTTATCTTGAACTTTATTGCTTTAAGATTATATTATTACAGTTATTATTTGGCTATTAAATTGTTAGTTGAACCTGCAAAATTGATATAAAACTAAATTTGTTAAGATAATGTTGTTTTAATGGCAGGTATCACAAAGTTGAAAACTTCAAGATAAACATAATACGTGATTTTTGCCTTTCAACGTTAGCTCAAGCAAATCTAGATTCTTTTCTGAAAGTTTAAAGGCTTCAAAATTACTTTTGAACAAGAAAGAAAACATATGCGATTTTAATCCATTGTTGTTGACATTTTGAATTACAAATTCAAAGCATTTTAAAAGATAAAAAATGTATGATTTTAAAGCCTTTTCACCATCGTTGGGTTTGAATTAGATTTTAAGATAAAAAGGTTAAGTATTAGGGTTAGTTTCTGATCCAAAACGAAGGAATACAGTTGTGTAATCAGTCAAAAACTATTTTGGTTTGTCAACTCATTTGTGACTTATTTGCATTGAAACATTTTTAATGTTTTATAGAAGATATAAGCATGTTAAATTGCTGTAAATATATGTTCTGAGTAAAGTAACCGTGTACACCAAGTATGTGAATGTATAAACATTTGAATTCAGATATTTTTTAAACAGTCTTCATTAAAAAAAATTTTTTTTTAATTTTTAAATTAGTAAATTAGCGGCATATTGGCATATTACTGATATGGTTGGTTTACCGACTAGCTTTACAGATCAGCCATATTGGAAGTATGCCAGTATGTCCGCTAATGTACTAATTTAAGAAAGTTTTTTTTTCACAAATTACATACCTAATGTTAAGTTGATTTTAACACCAATACGTTCAGCAAAAAAAAAAATTTTTTTTTAGCTACGTCTTTCCGATAAAATTATCATGCTTGAAAATGTCATGCTTACTGGAATTAACCATGATTTTCATGTGTATTTTATACAGTTAATATTTTAGTTTAAATTGTGTGAATCTATCGTGGCTACTACAATTACGTTGAATCACTTGTGCGTTTGTATGAAACGATATTGCAAGGTTACTCAAGTCAATAAAGATTTAGTTTCAGAGGAGATTATTAATTTGGATTCAATAGTATTAATGAAACTATTTCTCATGCACACATACATGCCATATAATATATATGCAGATGCACACATACTGATGAATGGGCGAAAACATACACATTATACCATATTTTTTAGAGTTTTGATGAGGATTGATAAGTTTAATTATTTGGGCGATTCTTACAAATACTATTCTCATTGGGGATGTTATTCTCACAACTATAACTGTAACATAGTCTAGGAACCAACACATTATAGCCTCAGTCACAAAGCAAAAGAACAGAAAGAAAAGGACTTCAACTCGCTTTTTTGTGTTATACAATAACATTTATTTCATTATTCTCTCGTTACCACTGTGACGTCGTTCACATAATTGTTTTCTCGAACGTAACTCACACCTCTAACATAATCTCAAATGTGCTCCACTGATATCTTTTTCTGTTTTATAGTCTCTTTTTACTTTACCGGTGACGTCATTTAGCATGCATTTGTATATGCATATTTGCGCTATGTTACATAACCTCCGACCTTCTTCAGAAATGTTATATCAAACTCTGGAATTTGTAAGTCAAACTCAAAGATCTGTCCAAAATTTCAAACAGGACCATGCAGCACAATGGGTAAAAGTGCTTTGTAATAATCAGTTCTAAATGACAGTCTTCTGGAGGTTGAAGATTCAATCCGCATTGCGGGCAATACTAAAAATATAGTTACAAATGACTTAAGACTTCTATCTGATCATGGCTGAGAGAACGAGAGCAAGCTACACATAGATTAAATAAAAGGGTGCCTTTTGAAATTCCGTACTGATTGTCAGGTTTGACATAACAATTCCTGAGTTCGACAAGATGTAACTGAAAAAGGCTAGAGGCTTCATTGGCTGAAATGTAAGAAAAACATTTAAGATGAGAGTGGTAGTCTGGATGCTACATTTGCTCACAGTTGATAAAAAACAACAGTGTTGTCTGCAACAGTTTCAAAGCAACAAAAAGTTATATGTGACAATGGATGAAATATGGATCGAGCGCTTGACTTCAGAGTAAAATTGGTAGTTAGCTGTGTTGATGGCAGCAGGTAAACACCGTCCAAAGCAATAAATGGTGTAAACAGCAGCAAGCAGGGTTTTGGCCTTTGTATTTTGGTATGTGCAAGGTGTTTTATTCATTGATTATCTTGAGAAAAGAAGAACCAAATATTATATAACATTATTGATGCATTTGAAGGAAAAAGTCGCCCCCCAAAATGGCCACAAATATAGAAGAAAGGTGTTCATTCATTAATACACCATGTCACAAATTGATTGTAACTACAGTAGAAGTACATGAATTACACTTCAAATTGCTTCCGTACTCACCATATTCTCCAAATTTAGCCTCCAGTGACTAATGGCTTTTTGTAAACTTCAAAACAAGCTTCAGAGATTTTGCTCCAATGAAGAAGTGATATTGAAAATTTAGGTGTATTTTGAGATCAAAGACACAGTGTTCTACAAAAATGGCATTGAATTGTTAGTTACCCTAGAACAAAGCTGTGTTGATGAATAAAGTCAAATCTTGTCTGAAAGTTGTTTTATTAATTAAGCCCTGGATTTATTGAATGGTGGATTAATAATTATTGTTTCAATTACTATTAATTTTCACTTATCATAAGATGACATGGTACATTTATGAGAACTTTGTTTTAAAGTCTGCATTTTAAGTTGTACTCTGTGAAATTTGGTTTCTAGACACAAGACGGCAAATTTTATAATTTCCAACCATTTTTGAAAGGTCATAATTTTATGGTTAATCGTGCTACCAAAATAAATTTGATGTCATTGTTTTGC
This sequence comes from Euprymna scolopes, assembly GCF_053919585.1. Classification (NCBI taxonomy): domain Eukaryota; kingdom Metazoa; phylum Mollusca; class Cephalopoda; order Sepiida; family Sepiolidae; genus Euprymna; species Euprymna scolopes. The sequence goes on along the minus strand of NC_136515.1, from coordinate 508,607 downwards.
AAAGATATATGTATCCACACTAAAAGTTTTTAGATTTAATGAAAATAAAATTTTAGTTTGGGATATTTGAAGACATTGTCGAAGCCAAAAACATTAATTTTTTATATCTTTACTTTTATTCAAACATTTTGTTGTGTAAGTAATGAAACAAAAATGTGATGAAAAACAACTATATAACAATAAATGTTACCAAAGGCAAGATAAGTTACTTTTACTAGCTACCTGGATAATATTTTTGTGTTTTAACTTATTTTGAATCTCTTATTTACTTTGAAACACAAGTAGTGCTGTGTATTAAGGTTATGACAAGAAACAAATATCCAACATGGGATCATCATTTGGGGAGTCTCAATAATCGCCCCAAAATCGAAAATTAAACACAAGACAGATAGAAATCCACCTAATAAATATCCATGTGATATTTATTTGGTGGGTTTCAAAATAAGTTACAACACAAAAAAACTTTTGCAAACATGTAGAAAAGTAACTTATTTGTCTATTCTGCAAAATGCCCATACATTGTTTTGTCTATTTTGCAAAATGTTCATACATTGTATTCAGAATGCAAACAAAATAATGCACTCTCCTCATTCGATGTTCCTACAAACTCATTCGAATAAAATCCATAAACAGTAAAACATTGTATTTTATTTGAAAATTTAAAATTATAAAAAATAGAAAAGTCAATGTAAAAATTGTAGTATGACTTTCAGGGCTTGGTGGTGTTTATCTTAAGTAGTTGTTAGTCTACTGTCCGATAATAAACCTACTTCAATATTAAATTGATTAAACCTCCACACTTTTTACTTATCACAGTTTTTAAACATTATTATCAGTTTAATTGATTTGCTAAAGATGTTCAGTAAAGCAAAAATCCTAATCGATTAATACACAAATATTTAACATTACACTTTATGTATCTATGGCTATGTGTCAGCCATCAAATAGTGATGCCAGTTCTACTTGCTATTTTTTCCATCTTTATATGCAACTAGTGCCCGACGTTGCCCGAGTGTTTGGAGCAAAAAAAAAAGTGTTAGTAGGCAGGCAGGCTAGAACCCACGACGCGAAGGCGGAAAAAAAGGTGAAAGAAAAGCTGACATCTTACTGCTACATGAGAGGAAGTGAAAAGTGTTCAAATTTAGAGATGTTGATCAAAAAGTTGATTTGCTAAGCGAATGAGTTCATGCAGGTGCAGGCATGGACGTCTGACTGCGGCAGTGTCCAAATGAATAGCAATTGTCTGATATGAAAAGTTTACCCAACATTTATCAAAGCTAATTGCCTTTCTGGAATCCTGGCAGGAAAGCCAGGCGATCTACTTTGCTTCGATTAGTTTCGGTTTATTTATACAAAAAAGACGAACAAACATAAGAAAGGATAGAATAGATGATCAAACTAAATGTAGAGACGACGTCCGTTCGCAAATCATAGATATTATAATCTAGGAAGTATAAGGAAACTTCTAAATGAATGTAACCTCGTCGAGAAACCCGGTGAAAAAAGCCTTTCGTGGACATACAAAAATGCTCGCAACCGTTTTGCCTTTTATTTATATAGACTAGTAGGGGTACCCAGCGTTGCCCGGGTGTTTGGAGGTGTGTCTGTGTGTGTTCTTAAATCAAAAAAAAAGTTTGGTAGGTAATTAGGATCGAACCCGAAGCCCTGAGGCGAAGTTGAAAAAAAACATGAAACGTTAATCGCTCGGCCAGCAAGAAAGAGTAAGTATAAAACGTTTGAATTTATTTCAGTAGAATTGACAGGTGCCCGCTAAATGTGGTCAAATAGAAGATTTACGACGACATAGACAATGGCTATTCAGCAGTTAACATTTTCTTTGGGACAGTTTTAAAAGAGGTGAAAACCCAACTTTGGGGAGGAAAAGCAGCTCCCCCGTTTATTAGGGGAGTGTTGTCCAAATGAAAGCAATTATCTGATATGATGGTGAAAAGCCAACATTAACCAAACATTTACATCGCTTTCTGGCAACCACCCGGCCAATTCGAATCCAGTTTTGCTTTTTTTATACCGAATAGCGAAAGAAACACGCAGTGATCTAAAAAATAGGTTCACTCATTATGATCAGCTTAATAGAGTTTTAACTTCTCTTTCACAGTTCTAAGAGGTACACCCTCCCAGGCTTTGCCTTCTCTCTTTGAGAAGGATGTGGTTTAATGCTAATCGCCTGAGGCACCCATACCGAGGAATGCCGACAGGGCTGTCTGTTCACATTACACTTGAATTTTTGCATGTCAGTACGTTCAAAAAGCAGGGCCTGGGAGGAAATTCCAAAGTGCAGCAGTCTGAGAGAAAAAAGCTATTTATGGCATTTAGGAATCTCTACAGTATAGGGATGGGATTTTGCTGCTTGTCGGGTTTGTCGAGGGTATTGTCATCATTGGGGTTACTAGTGCTCGGAGTTCGTCAGAACATTGCCATTGAAATATTTCAGCGATGGGACAGAGGTTGGAGTTTAGTTGATAGTTCATAACCTATTAGGTTGGCGACTCTTTTTTGAACCCTGTCTAGGAGCAAGAAACTAATGGCAGATTCACTAGCTCAGATGTGGCAACAATACTCTATATATGAGCGTAACGGAATGAGTGATGCACAGACAGACAAAGACTTGAGGTAACATTCAATTACGCTTATTACTACATTCTTTGGATGTATCTTGCTAGCATCCTTCCAGTGGAGAAACTGATGAAAAAATTTGTTTCTCTCATGAAATCGTGACGTCAACATAACCTTATATTGTTTGATTATGTTTTGTCTACAGTTTGAACTGTTGTTTCTGCTTTGTCACCCATTTTTCGATCAACCCTGAGAACGGTTTTGTTTTATAGGTGTGGATTTTCCTGATATGCACTAAAAGTGTCTCGCATCAAAATTCACAACTTAACTTAATCGCTCAGGGCTTTACGTTGTGAGTGAAATGACTGCGTTCGGGAGAGATTTTTTTAAGTGGCGACTAGAAATAATAAAACGCTTATTTTTTGGCGATTATGTTTTTTTGTTCACTGACAATCTTGCAAAGCTCATTTCTGAGTGAAAAATGTATTTTTTTAACCATTATTCCGTTTAATTAAACGAGGAAAGTCAAATTATTTAAACAATAAAAGTTTAAAAGAACAATATCTTTTTTTTTTAATAAAGGCTGCTTAAAAAATCATCTGAAGAAATTCAAATGTTGGGTTTGTATTACTGTACACATAGATTCGAAAAAGTTGTCAAAAAACTAATATATAACAAATAAATGTTATCAAAGGCAAGATAAGTTACTTTTCTACCAAACTGGATATATTTTTCGTGTTTTTATTCAATATAACATGTTTATTCAGCTCGAAAAGCATACAGTGTTTACCGATGTATTGGAAAATTCAAGATGGCGCCTGACTCTCTCTTTAACACGGTAAGTTTGGAAAAAAGTGTTATAAATAAAAAAAACTAGACAAAATACTGTTAAAAACTCGCTCAATATATGTTACCGTGACATAGGTTGACATATATTCGGTGGATTTTTAACAGTATTTTGTCTAGTTTTTTTTTTTTTTTTATTTATAACACCGTTTCCCGAACTTACCGTGTTAAAGAGAGTCAGGCGCCATCTTGAATTTTCCAATACATCGGTAAACACTGTATGTTTTTCGAGCTGAATAAACATGTTACATTGAATAAAAACACAAAAAATATATCCAGTTTGGTAGAAAAGTAACTTATCTTGCCTTTGATATCATTTATTTGTTATATATTAGTTTTTTGACAACTTTTTCGAATCTATGTGTACAGTAATACAAACCCCAAATGTTTATACTTTCAAGTTTCAACATAAAATTTGGTGTATATCTAGAATTACACTTATTTTAAAAAATGCAGAAAAACCTTTATGATGTACATACTCATGACAGAACGAAGATGTCATATTCCAAAAACCATGTGAGTTTGGCTAGTAAATGAAAATATTTAGTTATAAAAGGTTAAATAAAGATAAATTTATCCGTAGAGCCCTGTCGTTACCTACTGGCGTAGAGTCCCTATTATGTAATGCTAGTGTTTAGTATGGTAAGTTGTCATCAAAGGAAGCAGAGATCTTTAAACTTGTATTTTTGTGCTCTGTCATTTTTTTTTTTTTTCATGTTTGTGCACACACAAAAAACGTTCTACTAAGTCAAACATTACACAATATCTTATATAGAGAAGCGGCATTTCTGGGTGAAAATATTGTTATCAGAAAACTTCTTTGAGTCATGTGACATCATATCCGTTTCTTATACATTCCCGCAGTTTAAGTAATTTTCAACCTGAGTTCCGTGAGTTAACATCTGCTAACCCTTTAGCAATTTCCATTTTCTGTTAGTCTCAACTGACTAAATTATATACTGGTGGATCTACCTGTTCAATACCTAACATAATATCCTACCTAGAGAATTAGTTGGAATTTCTGTCTTAGAATCTTGTTATCAGAAAAAAAATCAAAACAAATTGTTCTTAAATTTTGTAAACTGAAGAATTGAAAATTTGTTTTTCTCTTTTCTCTCATAGCTACACGGACGTGCGGTGAGACAGAATTTCTTTGCAAAAATGGTCACTGTATCCCTCGGCGGTGGGAATGTGATGGAGAAGATGACTGTCATGATCATTCAGATGAGGATCCTAAAATGTGCTGTAAGTATTATTTTTTCTTTTTAAAAGAAAAACTGACTTTGAAAAAAATTGCTGACTTCCAACTCTGACTTTCTATCTCAAGGATTATTTAGTCAAGTGAAACAAAAAACAAAAGTCAGTTCCAGTCTTTAAAACCTCTATTAGTGACTGGTAACATCTGCTAAAAAATTCACATCTTAACCATTTCTTATACGTGTATGTATAACGGTTATATAGTTTTAATTTCCTCTTGATGAATAAACACAGCATGTTTATGATATGTTTATTTATGCAAACATTATTAGCCACATATGTGCAGATATATTTCTGTAATGATCACCACAGAAACATGTATGCACATATGTAGCTCATAATGTTTGTATGAATAAACATATATATATATATATATAATTATATTTTTACTATAATAATTAAATACCTACAGACACTAGTGTTTCATCCTTTCGGGATTCTTCAGTGCAGGGTGTCACGATTACTACCAGTCGAACGATTCGAACCCCGCGACAAGAGACATCTCTGGCTCGATTAGCGGAGGCCGTATCCATTCGGCTACCATTAATCATGTGAAATAGCGTTGAATTTTAAACATTTTAATTTAAATGTTCATTACATCAGACAGACAGTGATCAAATCGTTATACAATGATCTACGCATAAGAGCTAAATTGACCGACTTTTTAATTCAACAGAAAGTGCTCAACGATAAGAAACGTATTTCTTAAAGGGGCTGTCATAATTATTTTTTTACTATAATAATTAAATACCTACAGACACTAGTGTTTCATCCTTTCGGGATTCTTCAGTGCAGGGTGTCACGATTACTACCAGTCGAACGATTCGAACCCCGCGACACGAGACATCTCTGGCTCGATTAGCGGAGGCCGTATCCATTCGGCTACCATTAATCATGTGAAATAGCGTTGAATTTTAAACATTTTAATTTAAATGTTCATTATATATATATATATGATGTTTGAAGGTGTCTATGTATATATATGTAGCCAAAATGAAAGTATTATTCAAAATTGAATCTGGTTGTTTATTTTCTTAATAACTTCAACTATAGGTCAATTTCCCCTTAAACCTAAGTTTTTCAAAAGAATTCTTTTATTATCAGAATGGTAAGACATCTTGTGAAAAGGATGCTTCGAAGGTTTAAAAAAATTTTTTTTAAAGATTGCAATATGTTCAGAAGGAATTTTCAAGAGTTTATATATATATATATATATATATATATATATTTATTTCAAGAGTTTATATATATATATATATATATATTTCAAGAGTTTATATATATATATATATATATATATATATATATATATAGGGTAGAATGATAAAATTATCACCCTAAAGAAAATAATGCTACAGCTTTATTTCGAAAACTTTTATAGAAAAACTCAATTCAGGTAACAATTAAGTAATAGAGCTGACATCTTTTCAATGTAGCTGCCTTCAGCCTCAATCACGCCTCAATACAGGCCCGGAACTGGCAGCATGCTTTTTCCACAAGTGCTGGTGAGAGCTCGGTGAATATTCAGCGATCAGTCTGGTTTTGGTGTTGTGGGAGGTCATGTTGGTGATGTTCTCGACATATGACCAAACAAAGTAGTCCAGTGGGTTCAGATCAGAGAAAGAGGGGCAGTGAGAGAAGAAAACAAAGTCATAGCACTCCTTCTGAAGCAAAGCCTGGGTCTCTTTGGACTTGTGGGCTGCCGCGGAGTTCTGTTGCTACATCCAGGGTCTGCCAGCTTCACCTGATTGCACCAGGGAATCACCGCACTCTGCTGCAGATCCAGGTACACATTGGTGTTGATTTTCAAATCAACTTCGAAGATGTGAGGTAGCATAATGTTGCCCTCACTTAAAACCACACCAAAGACCATAACTATGGGTTAGCATCTGGAGGGGTTAGTTTTGCGTCAACATTTTTGCAAGTCATACCCCCGCTAATCTATTATATAAAAGGGAAAATGTGTGTTTGTATGTCTGTGTGTGTTTGTATGTCTGCCAAAAACTTTTTTTACAGACACATCGGACCATGACAAAATATGTACTGTTAGAAAGATCAATCTCTTGGATGAAAAATATCTAAAAATTGGCCAAAAAGATTAATTCTGTTGGTCAACTGGGTCATTTTTTGCAAGGAGAGGTCACTTTTTGTGTCGAAATTTTTGAAAGTCATACGCACAACAATCGCAATGTATGTTTAAAAAATGTTATTTCGACCCATCATGACGTCATAAGTCATTGTGGCCGTGACAGCTAGTGTGTTAGTTTTTTTTCACCTACCTTTTCTCTTTCACATTACCGGTTCAAGCCTGCCAACTGTGGCTATTTTTTTTTTTTTTTTTTTTTTTTTTTTTTTTTTGCATTCACACGGGCACTTGCTGCTATTTTGATTGAAACAAATGTTTTTTTTTTCCTGTGTATTGCTCAATAGCCTTAGTATATCATTTCTCTCCACCCAGGCAACTCTGAGTAGCACTGCTAGTCTATTATATAAAGGAAAGTTGTGTGTGTGTGTGTGTGTGTGTGTGTGCATTTGTATGTCTGTTAAAAACTTTTATTATCTGCATCTGACTGGGTTGAAAACAGTACCATCTGAAAGAACAATGCCTCGAATGCATCTGAAAATTGGAAAAGATGGTCAATTATTTCGTATAGAAATAGAATTTTAAATGAAGCGGGAGTCAGTTAAAATCGTTCCTTTCTAAATGATTTTAACAACTGCGCATGCAAGGGTTGTTTTGTAATTTCAGCAGCTAATTATATTAAAACAAAAGACAAATTCTTTACCTCGATTTTTTTTTATCAGAGGTTTAAATCAACTGAGGGTTAAATTTTTATTTAAAAGAAACAAAAATTCCAATCCAATTACGATTCTTTAATTAAAACAAAGAAAACCTTCTTTCATTTACATTTTTTAACATTTGTTTTTCCCTTTGTGTTTAAACAGAGTTAAAAGATTTTAAAAATATTTCTTGTTTTGTACTTTGTATTATTTTTTTTACATCTTTTATCAGTGGTTAATTAAATTAAAGCAAAACATTTTTTTTTACACTGTAACTGATTCATATTTTTTTTAATAATAAGTCATGAGTAATGATTTTTAAAACATAAAAACGTTTATTTTGGTTAAAAAGAAACTTATTTCCAGTATGGACTGTAAAGTAGCACAGTCATTGCAACAGACTGGAAAGTCACGTGAATGTATTAAACAAAAACTTTGCTTAAAATGCTTATTTTGCTATGCTATAACATCATAAGCACTCATGGTCATGTGGGCAAAAACGTTTGGCCGTAAGTTATTGCCTTCTTCTCCTTTTTTGCATTTCACGTTTGAGCCCAGCTACCACAGTTCTTTTTTTTTTTTTTTTTTTTTTTTTTTTTTTTTGTCGCTTGGCTACTCCCTGCTATTTTAATTGAAGAAAAGTTGTTTTGATTTGTATTGGTGGGTGGGGAGTTTTGTTTCTAATATTTAAATATAATTAACTTGTAAAATATGTAACTTTACATTTGTTTCAATATCATTTTCTCCCCTCTTTCTCTCTCTCTCTCTCTCTCTCTCTCTCTCTCCCTCCCCCTCTCTCTCTCACTAATGTGTGTGTGTGTATATATATATATATATATATATATATATATATATATATATATATATATATATCCATTTATATATATATATATCCATTTATGCCTTCCTGTCGTGTGACCATCTGCCTGACCATTTCTGTCACCTGGTCTTAACTGTTAATCCTTTGTAATATTTAATCCAGGAGGATTAGATTAACTGTTCTTGCCCATGTAATCTTAATCTGTCCTTAGAAACCTAACTGATGATGATGCTGCCTACTCTGACATTCCCTGCCTCCAAAAGACCCAGCAGGAGAGGGCTGATCTCTCTGTCAGCAGCTGAACGGAGGTGGGGAGGGAGTGTAGGAGGAAGGGTGAAATTACTTCTATGTTTAAAAAATAACAAACATGTAAATTGGTTGCATTATTTAAATACTTCCAACTACTGTTCTCATCTTGAGTGTTATTTTCACGTTTTGGTCGATGTAACCTCCAACCTTCTTCAGATGTATTTTGTTGAATTCATGAATCTTACTGTTGAACCCAAGAATCTGCACAAAATTTTGAATGGAACTCTTTATTTAATCCCTGGGGGTAGTATGCCATCAGCTAGTACTAACTAGGAGTATTATTACATTATCAAGTCAATAAGGGTTACAGAAAGAGGAATAAGAGAGAGACCTTTTCGTAACCCTTATTGATAGGGTTATGTAATAAAGTTCCAAGGTAATTTTATTCTTTATCTTACTAACTTATTCTATTGTTTGCTCCTCTTACCCGAGTAGAGTTTTTTTATCCAGAAAATTTATTTTACAGCTTAATTTTTGTTACTTATCTGCCGATATGTGTTTCATCATTTACAATTCATCAATGTAGCTGAACTTGCTCTTCCTCATAAATCATTGAATTTGTTCAAAAGTATCACAAGCAAATGATACAAATAAACAACATCCATATATACATATATAGTCAGATTTGTGTATTGAGTAATAGAAGTTGTTGATATGAAAATCAGAATTGTGTTGAAAGGCCCAAAAATTTCAAAATAACACCACACATGGACAACACGCAAATTCTTTACTGTTTTTTCTTCAATTTAACATAATGGCTAGGGGGAAAACAAAAAAAAAGAAAGAAAAAATGTATAAAATTCTGAGGATGGGGTCTATCTCCAAAATATTAATTTTAAACAAATAAATATTTGGTTATTTTTATAATATTGTATTGTAATTTGTCTCCCTTTCTTGGGTTGAGTATATTGAGGAAAAAAATAACAAACTGTTGCTAGCTTACAAAGCAATGCTCTTTGTGTAAACAAATGTATCTTAGGTGTTTGGACAATGTGTAAACATTGTAATTTCTCATACCTATCTTAACAGCGGCCAAATAACGGAACAATGAGAAGCATAAATTATTGCCTAGGTGGTCGAATTTCAATCCTGGCTTGAGGTAGTTGCTAGTCTAGCCGCAGTGATAAACTGTGATACAGTGAAACAGTACTGTATGTGCATGACTATATATATACAATTGGATTGGGTTGATTTTTTTTTTGACAGGTTGAGGATACTGGTTTTTCAGTTCCTGGCTGCTGTTTCCGACTGATAGTACAGGAGCCCTTTGGTAGCGCTTAGAGCGGCTGCTCCATCAAGAGTTGTACAATATCGGGATGGTTGTAGTGCCATGTCACGCATGGAAAGGGACCCTGCACCCATCTCCAGTGTGTTTTCCCAAGGCCACAATCCTGTAGATGAGGAATCGGCTGATGGTCTACCTGTGTTGCATGTTTGGTATTCTGCACAACCACTTTGTCCAGCCCCTCCAACCCTAACTGAAACTTTAAAATAAAATAAAATGACAGTTCAATCAAAAATTACAATTAAACCAGGCTTAAACTCAAACAAAACCAATTTGCCTCCTCCCTTGAGGCTTGCATTTACAAATATCCGTGGGCTTAGAACTAATTTAAATGATTTTGAATCATTTTTCCTAACAAACACCCTGGATATCTTCGCACAAAGTGAAACTGACCTACACTCCTTCATCCCCTCTAACCACTTTAACATGCTTGGTTATCTCCCACTTTGCCGTAAGGACACAAACAGACATATGCACGGACTTGGAGTCTATATTCGAAACACCCTCCCCTTGACTAGAGAAACAAAACTAGAATCAAATGACTAGGCGTTAATGTGCTTTATACTTAACATGCAATATAACATTAGCTACTTATATTTTCTCTACTGCTCTCCCTTGATCCAGCACTGTACACTAATCAACCAAGTCTCTGATAGCATAGATACAGCACTCTCTCTCGATACTAGCACACAAATACATGTATTTGGTGACTTCAATGTCCACTACAGTAATTGGCTTGGCTTCTCTACTTACACAGACGTAACTGGTAGCATAACACATAACTTCTCTATATCTCATTCCCTATCACAAACGGTTACATTTCCCAGTTCAGCAAGATTAACATGCTTCATTTCTAGATCCATTTCTGACCACAGTTCCTGATGATTGTATAACAAATGCCCATAGCCCACTCAGGAATGCTGATCACGCTGTGATAATGGTAGAAATCGCCCTTAAGTCTCGTCCCAAAACTGAAAAGCCGTGGCTCAAAATGACAAGTTATTATAAGAAGGCTGACTGGGAAGCCATCGTGGATCTCACCAGAGATACTCCATGAGGAAATATCTTTTCTCTTCCCGCTGAACAATGCGCAAATGAAACCACTGAATGGTTCAAAACGACAATTGAAACATGTGTTCGTATGCAGAAATTCTATAGCAAACCCCACTCTCCCCAATGGTTGACTTCTACTTGTGCAGGTGCCATTGCACAAAGGCAGCATTCATACTGCAGATTTAACCGATAGAAGTCCAATACAAACAGACAAAAGTATACAGAAGCTAGAAGCAATTGTAAGAAAGAAATAACGACAGCTAAGAGAGAATATACTGAAACCACCAGAAAATGCATCAAAGCATAGAAAGAGGAACCCGTGATTTCTGGAAAATCTAGAACAGTGTAGTAAATAATGGGACATCAACGATTCTCTCACTTTCCAACAATCATGAGGTTGCTTGCACGGCAACCGAGAAGGCGAACTGCTTGCCAGTCGGTTTGCCTCAAACTCCACATTGGACCCAGCAAACCAAGCCCTCCTTGACTTTTCTTTGCGGACTGACGCCACACTGGATGATCTGAAAATTACCGCTTCTAGGTGCACGATATTATAAAAAACCTAGACATCTCAAAAGCATGTGGACCTGATCTCATCCCGGCTGTGCTATTAAAAAAATGCTCTGCTGAGGTTGCTTCAGTCCTCTCCAAACTATACAATAAATGCCTTAATAAATCTTGCTTTCCTGACTGCTCGAAAACTGCTTCTGTGGTACCAGTTTACAAGAATTTTTTGCGAAAGAACTGACCCATTAAATTATTATCCCATTAGCCTCCTCCCACTTTTTGCTAAAATATTTAAGTCTATAACTAGCCAAGCTCTAGTTCATCACCTTACAGCTGCTAAACTTCTGACTAACCAACTATGGTTTTAGGCAAGCTTGTTTTACAGCAGATATCCTAACTGTAATCTCTTAACCTATTTACCATACACTGGACAAAGCAGGGGAGGATAGAGAAGTAGGCCTAGATATATCTAAGGCCTTTGAAAGAATATGGCACGATGGTCTTCTCAGGAAAATCAGATCATACGGTATCACTGGACAAATACTTAACATAATTAAATCCTTCTTAAATAAGAGAAGAATCCAGGTTGTCCTTGACGGTCGTACATCTAAATATGATATAAATGCAGGTGTACCTCAGGGGTCTATCCTTGAACCTTTATTATTCTTAATATTGATAAATGACCTCACTGATAAAATTGTCTCTGTGATGGGTATATTTGCTGATGACACCACACTCTATAACAGGCACAAGAGGAAAACAATTGAACACATATCTAAGGAAATGGCAGAAACACTAGAGGAAGACCTTCAATCTGTAGTGGAATGGGGACAAAAATGGATGGTCACATTCAATGCTGCCAAGACTAAGCTTGTCTCCTTAAATAATTACAAGAAACCTTCCCAACCACTAATAGCTATGGCTAAAGATACATTACCTGAAAGTACTTCTTTGAAACTCCTTGGCTTAACGTTCACAGGGAACAAGAGTTGGAGCAGATACATTGAGAGCATTGTCAGGGCTGCCATTCGCCTATGTACAAAGTATTGTTGTCACATTTGGATTGGTGCACCTGCTACCAGTCTCTTGCTCCTGGACAGGGTTCAAAAGAGAGTTGCCAACCTGATAGGTCCTGTACTAACATCCAAGCTTAAACTACTGTCCCATCAATGAAATGTTGCATCCCTCTTCCTGTTTTACAAGTATTTTAATGGTAGATTCTCTGACAAACTACAAGCACTTGTACCCCTTCAACGTAATTATTCCCAACAAACTTGACAAGCAACCAAGCCCATCCCCACACAGTAGAAATCTCTAGATGTAAGAAGGCCCTCAACTATAATAATTTCTTTCTCAGAACTGCTAGACTCGGGGACTTCCTCCCGGACTCCTGTTTTCCCAACTGTACTGACGTGCAGAAGTTCAAGTGTAATATGAATAGAGATCTTTCTGCTCGACTCTCTACATAGTATCCCTGCAACTTATGTTCCCGATAGTAGCCCCTTACATCAAAGTGGCATTGTGCCTTGTTTGGAGTGAAAATTGACTTAAAAAAAAAAAAAAAAAAAAGGAGTGGGGACCAGTTTAGCATATAATATATTTAACTAAAATGATTAGCCACTCTCTTAGTCTAACATTTTTTTAACATTTCTTGTCTTGAATTTTCAGTTGTAGAGTTAAGTGAATCATTTTTTCTTTCTTCCCCTTCTATTGTTTCTTTGATTCTGGGAAACCACTTGTGGGGGCTTAGCCCTTCCCCCTCTCTCTCTCTTTCTTGCCCTACTGGCTTACATGATAATATTATTAAGATACTACTTTTAGGTATTGGGATTGTCTAGGGACAGAGGGACATGGATTTCAGGGCAATATAGGTCAGCTCAGCCCCCAAACTTGATTTTTCTTTTTTTGCTTCTTTTCTTTTATACACTCTTTAACCTCATTTGTACATTGGGATTGGGAAAGAAGAAGAATTTAGAGCAAAGAGCAAAGCTGCCTGGAAATTCCTAGAGACCCCCCCTCTTCCCCTCCAAAACCCCTGACTGGCTCTTCAACTAAGAGTTTCCCAGCAAACACTATGAATAGAACTTTTAACAACACACACACACACACACACACACACACACACACACACACACACACACACACTCTCTCTCTCTCTCTCTCTCTCTCTCTCTCTCTCTCTCTCTCTCTCTCTCTCTCTCTCAGGCACACACATACAAAGACACATAAACAAAGTACAATAATTTTGTTTGTGCTCCTTTGCATTTTTTGAACAATGAACTCCTGTGTCTGTTTCCCATAATATGAGTAGGAACCCCCAATTTTTGTCACAGAATTGGTGACATCATTATTTTCTGCATACTTTACAAAGCTTTTATGATATTGTTTATTTTGTGTTATTTTAACTTCCAAAAAAATCAAGTTATACTTATAGGAGTTTGTTTTACAGTCATATAGTTTATTTAAAGATTAAATTATTGAATTGTAAAAAAATATTTATTTTTTATCTTGAGAAATAAATGAACAATATCTGTTGTTTTTTGTTTGTTTGTATACAAAAAAAAAATTTTATGTTACGTTTTACAAATCTACGGACGGATCAAAAGCATAAAATATAAATAATGATGAGAAGCATTTAGCTTCAAAATACCATGACCTAAAGAGGTTTCATCCCTTATTACTCTTTCTGTAACTTTTGTTGACTTTATAATGCAATAAAGTTCCTATGTAACTTTATGCTCTATCTGGTTGACTTTATATATATATATATATATATATATATATATATATATATATTTAAAAAATTATATATATATATATATATATATCATTTTTTAAATATATATATATATATATATATATATATATAATTAAATGTTGTTTGTTTTGGTTTTAGCGATATGTTTTGAATTATTTACGAAAGTGCATTTTTACCTGAATTCCAGCTGGGAATAATTTTCCCTTTAACCAATTTGGTACCTCTACATGGGGAGCGGTATATATATTATTTTTAAAATGTAATTATCCACTTACACGTGTTTTGTCGTCTACGACTCATCAGAGAAAAGCAGTAATCAAATAAATAAGTGTGAAAGTTGAGCTAATTTCTGGAATGAACAGTAATCAAAATCATTGAAATATTAATGCTTTTATTTATCTATAAATAAATATTTTGTTTCATGCTTACAACACAGTTATGAACCAAATGTTTATTATTCACCAAGATCCAAGTAATGAAAGAAACAATAGATTATGCAAGATAAAAATTTGACATCTTGTAACATCGTACAAATATAAAATTGTACACATTAATTAAATCGAAGGAAAACTAATACAGCTATTATTATTATGTTACACAATTGTAATAAACAGTACTCTAAATATACTCTAAATAAATATAGCAATGTAGGTGTGTATATATATGAGTGTGTTCTCGCTCACAAGCACACACACACACATACTCATACGTCTGTACTTTTGATTTTTTTTATCTTTATTTATTATTTATTTCTTTTTCAGCCACACGTGTTTGTAAAGATGACCAATTCTCTTGTGGAGATGGACAGTGCATCCAATCAACATGGGTTTGTGATGACCAGAATGATTGTGACAATGGGGTTGATGAGCAAAATTGTGGTATGTTTGAAAATTATTTTGTATACACACACACACACATGAAGCCAAAAAGATATATTTATATTTTTTCTTTCATAATATTTTGTACATATATATATATATATATATATATATATATATATATATATATATATATATATATATATACTAGCAAAAGTACCCGTCGCTGACTGGGTTCAAAAATAGCCTACAGAAAATGGACTCTGATTTATGAAAGTATGATAAGTTATGAAAAGGAAGGGTTGTAAAAAATAGCTTCGAATTTGGGGGTATCAAAACCAAAGCAAAATATTATGAAAGTAAAAATAAAATAGATAAACCCCATAATTTATTATACCATACCGGTTCATACTAAAACACTTATCCCAATATTCTGTGGATCTATATTAAAAAACCTTGTTAAACTTTGTGACATATTTCCATTCTATGGAGGTGAGGTGCGAACGAACACCCCCATAATTTTATTATACCATATTTCTTCAAACTGAAACATAATTATCAAAGTATACTTACGCAGATAGATATGAAAAGTCTTTATTAAAGTTTGTGCCTATTTCCATTCTATGGAGGCCAGGCACGAACGCAGACCCCACAATTTTATTATACCATCCCTATTTAAGTTAAAACATATTAATCAAAGTATTCTTATGTACATCTATATCAGAAACACTTGTAAACGCTTTTTTTTTTTAATTTTTAAATTTCTATTTCCGTACTTAGTGGACAAGGCGCGAACGCAGACCCCACAATTTTAATGAACCACCATTCTGCCAGATCAAACATACCCATTCCTGTGTCTCGGTACATCTTCTATCATTATATGTAATCAGTTTTTTAAAATAGTCAACCATAAAGGAGCCTATTCGTGACCACACACACACACACACACACACACATTCAGCTTTATATATATATATATATATATATATATATATATATATATATATATATATATATATGCATATAAATAACACTAAGAATTGTTTTAAATTAGAAACTGAAAAAAAAATTTAGAAAAATAAAACTTAATACTATAATGAAAAACTATATATAATAATAATAATGACCATAAAGATTATTCGAAATAGATATAATAATAACTTGATATTAGTAATAATAACGTGTATGAATGAAAAATATTAAAAAATAATAATAATAATAATAATAATAAATAATTAAATAAAAGTAAGAATATACTAATAAATAAATAGTAAATATTTAAAAATAATACTAGAATTATTAATTCTGTGTTGAGAAGTGTTTTTGATTGTAAGGCCTACAATATTATTTCCTTGGGTCAATTGGACATTGTTGAAAATCTTTTCCAATGATAAAACAATGCATTTTCCATTTTTCATATTTGTTTTTTACAATTTCAGATAAGAAACAATGCAGCCAAGATGAGTTTCGGTGTGATGATGGACGGTGTATCAACGTAAAATGGGAATGCGACGAGGAATCGGACTGCTTTGATGGATCAGATGAGAAAAACTGTGGTACGTATTTGCTATAGAAATAGTTGCTTGATTTCACACACTTTATGGATTTTGAGTTTCGTTCTTTTGAAGATGGTGTACAATTTTAAATAATTGCATTTAAAAAAGTGACATCCATTTTATTGATTCAAAGAATATTTCTCTCACAATTATTTTCATAGTAAAATGCAGAGAATATTTATTATCTTAAAAAGAATTAAATTGCAATAATTAAAAATTATTATTATGAAAAAAGAAAAGTTTTTTCTTAGAAGCGTTGATCCTGACAAACATTTATTCTTTCCAAAAGAATGTTATAAAAAATAAATTATAGAGATTATTTTAGAAATAACCGTGGAATTTAGATAAGGGTCTCATATCAGAATAATTCTATGAAACAATTTTTTTTAAATATGTTATTAATAAAAATGACGTTCAATACATTTAAACTTTGATTTACAGTTAAAATTATATACACTAAAAGCAAATAACAAACAAGAGCAAGAACTACTAATAAAAATGGGGAAATGTTAAAAAAATGTAACAAACAAGCATTAACTATTAAAAAAAAAAAAAAGAAAAAAATTGAGAAAAATCATCTGAATGCAAATTATAATTAATGAGACTCATCCTGAAGCTAACATGCAAGCATCAAGCAGTTTCATTGGGTAGTTAAGGGAAGTAACTGCTTAGTCTTTATTATTTTTCTTGATCAAAACAGGATTTTGGAAAGCAGAATTATGTCTTTTGCATTCAGGGGAGTTGAGATGGAAAAATTATTGGTCTATTGAATAATTGTATTTTTTTGAGTTATACAGAATCATTTTCATCCAATTTATTTCTTCATATTTGTATCTTGCTACTCACTTTATTTCAATTGGCAACAAGGGTTTTAAAAAATTATACCATTTTTCATGAATATTGAAAAAATAAAACTATTACTTGGAAGACAACAGAGGAAGGATGACAATTTCTCAAGACTTATTAGAAAATATTATTTTTTTAATTGATAAAAAATGAGAAGGCAAATCATAATTGATAGAAAGACTCATCTTCAAACTAGCATCAAGTATCGGATGTCTTAGTGGCTTGAGAGGCCGATAGGAGACTCATGAATAGTGGTGATGGCGAGGCATTGTTTAAGTCAAGTCAGTTTACATTGGTTCATTGTGTGGCATGTTATTAACAGTTTCAGGCTGCGTAGGAAATTGCATGTGGTGGGGTTTATTGCTCCACTCGTCTCCATGGCGATTGGTTGGAACACAAATCTGTCGAGACGGCTGGAGTATTTTGATTGTTTGCTGTTCTCTGCTGCTACTGCTGCATGTCCAAGATTTGTTGTCAGATCTGTTAGTAGCAAGAGCATACAAGTGAACATATATAAGTAGTTTGCTGTTTGCAAAGGAAATCGCTGTCAGGTCATCCGATGGCTGTTTGTCATCCTCTCTGTCAATGCTAACTATTTTAAGGATCAATGAGAAGCCAACAATATATAGAGCCCATCGGATGATGTCAACTGATTAATAATGTTTTTTAATTGATGCATTTAATTATTTTTTTAATTGATGCATTTAATTATCTTTTAATTGATGCATTTGTCTTTTTAATTGATGCATTTAATTATCTTTTTTAATTGATGCATTTATCTTTTTAATTGATGCATTCAATAACATTCTTTAATTGATGCATTTAATAACATTTTTTAATTGATGCATTTAATAATCTTTTTTAATTGATGCATTTAATTATCTTTTTTAATTGATGCATTTAATAATCTTTTGCAGCACCACATACATGTCCAGCAAGTGACTTCCAATGTGATAATCGAACGTGCGTAAACCGATCTTGGGTGTGTGATGGTGATGTGGACTGTCTCGATCACTCTGATGAGATGAACTGTACCATGACAGGAAATAACGGCTGCACGAGCACCGATTTTGTTTGTAACAATGGCAGGTGTATTACGAAATCATGGAAATGTGATGGCGATTCAGACTGTGCTGATCTCAGTGATGAAGAAGACTGTAAGTTGATATATTTCATAGATTCTGTATGTGTGTGTGTGTGTTTATATATATATATATATATATATATATATATATATATATATATATATATATATATGTGTGTGTACTCGCTGACAGCCTCGCGTTGCCCGGTTATACAATACGCTTAAACATATTTTAATTTATGCAGATTGCGTATCAATTATTATAGAATGAATTCTCTATTGATTATTATATATTACGAGGAATAATTTGCCCAGTGGACTAATTCGCAAAAAAAAAAAATTAAAAAATGATAACGATAATGTTGTTCATCATATTCTGTCTGTGTTTGTTTACAATATCACGTTAGCTGATATTTATGCTTGATGATGAATGCCCTGGAAAAGTCACTTCTGATTAATGTTTAGTTTTAAAATATGCAAACGAAGGAATGACTTGCGGCAGTTGTAAATAGTACCTCTTCTTTGATAATAAATTTAACTCCTTAATAAGAAAAATAAAAATAAAATAGTGAGGTATATCCGGGCTTGAACAGGAGATCATTCAATTTGTGGAATACTCTACCACTAAGCTATATATATCTTCATATCTATCTGTTTTTTTTTAAGGCAAAACAATTTGCTAAAATTTTATTATCTCTCTTGCCAGTGTAACGAAAAATATTCCTCTGTAAAAATTATACTTTTTTATTTATAAAGGAGAAAATCTATTTTTAATATTGGATTTTTTCAATACTTATCGGATAACTTTCTGTACAAAACATTTCTAAGAACACTGCCAGACATATAAATTGACTTTGTGTGAAATTTGCAAAAGATAGGCTCAGCCGTTTTGGAACCTATGAGATTATTAAGAGTGCTCAGTAAAAGAAGAACAAGATATATTTTTATTAATATAAACAAATCATGACACTGGACATGTTAATGTTTCAGACAAATGGTCAGTTAAAACCAGAAGAAGCCAGTCCTCAAAACGTTTCAAAATATTTTACTAATTGGTGAATCCTTGGTGTTTCTATATTATAATAACAAAAAATATTAAATTTCAAGTAAAACAAATGGTCATGTTGCAAATGGTAACACATCCAAAAATAATAAGGTAGAAAAATAATTATTCATGAAAAAAAGACACTTGGTTTCAAAATCTCCTAATTTGAATTGGGAGAGTTAACAGGGGAGGTAATTAAGTTTTCAATTTCTTGAATTCAATCAGTTTGTTTTTTAAATAATTAAAAATTCAAACAGTTAAAAAAGTGATTTTTAAAAAAATTCACAAATTATGTATATGTGTTATGTTAATTTTTGTTTTCTGAATAAATTCTGTCTGATTTTAACTGAGTTACTCCTCTTTTTGCTAATGTCACATGAACCAATAATTATTTTTCTACCTCATTGTAATTGTTGGATATGTTACTATTTGCGACCTGACAATTACCATTTGTTTCACTTGAAGTTTAATATTTTTTCGTTATTATAATAAAGAAGCACTGAATTCCTTACATGTGTTTCATTGTATTAATGGGAGATATGGTCCACTATGCCATCAAACAACTCATCAGAGACAAATAGATACAAATTGCACCAAACATAAAACAAGCAATGTAGTAAATCCAAATTAAGGAAGACAGAAAAAAAAGGCTTGAAAAAACTTCTTAAAAGGTGATAGCCATAGGAAATAGATTGGCAAAGAAATGGCCAGTCATTTATTTTGATGACATTTTCTTATTTTTGCTTTCCAGGTGTTCACAGTTGTGATGAGGAGCATTTCTTGTGTGAAGAGTCCAAGCAATGCATTCATAAATTTCTGAAGTGTGACGGAGCTAACGACTGCCCACATGGATCAGATGAAAAAGACTGTCGTAAGTTCCAACTTCATTTCTGTTATTTTTTTTAGCTTTCAAATAATGGCGACACTGTATACATGAACTGTTTGTTTATGTGTTGCTAGCAGGGTTAGTTGGCATTGCCTGAGTCAAAAGTGTAACCTATTTCTATTAAAGTTTATATGTCTTTACCACTCTCCTTAATCCAGCCTATTATACACACACATACACACACACCACTCTCTTTTATATAATATACTAGCGAGGGGAGGGGCTGGCGTTGTCTGCTTGTTAAAGAAAAAAAAGGGATTTGAGTGTCATCAGCCAGAAGTGAAACCAAAAGCAAAATTCTGTAAGCAGAAAAAAAAAAAAAAAAATATTGGGTGCGAACTCATTAAAGTTAACTTCGTAAGCAAACGCATTATTGATTGGACCACAACGACACAGTTGCAAATTTCTCTTTTTAAAATGAAAGAACAAAATGACCGTTTGTGCATGAGCAGTTTACAAACAACATTGAAAGCAAGGTTCTTACCTGACCTCCCCTTCAAACAAAATAACATTTCTACAGAATATAATTGATGATTTTTTTGTAATTTTTTGATATTAATGTTTCTGAGAGATTACTCTTTCTAACTGTACCACGTTCGATGTTATTGACAAAAGTTTTTAGTGGACACACAAACACACACACACACACATACACACATGCAGATATTTGCCCTTTATTTAATAGAAAAAGAAGATTCCTCTATGAATATTTCTGTGTTTTCTTTCCAAATAAGTACATAATAACACTGAAAACCAATCTCCTCCCACCTCCCCGACGAAATTTGGCCCAGTTGACTATCAGAGCATAATATTTTTTTTTAAATTTTAGCGATTACCCAATGCAATGCTGATTAAGAATATACCAGCTTTGTGGGTTGTTTGTTTTGTAGTTTTTAACTTTTAGCTGAACATGCAAACACACAATTGCACTTTATATGATAAATTATTATGCAAATCAATTTTTTATAATTTCCTATTTTCTTTTTATAATAGCAAATGAAGTAACTTGCACTGACGATATGTTTGATTGTAATGGGGACAAAAAGAAATGCATTCCGCAGAAATTAATATGCAACTATAATAACGATTGTGGTCAATGGCAAGATGAGTCACAGGATCTTTGCAATGGTGAGTGTTTCAGAATTTAAGTAACTTCCTAAAAAATAGCAAAAGTTATTCAAATTATCAATTTTTTAGGTTTATATAATAACCAGCATAGCTACCTTGCATTGCCCGGGGCTATAAAAATAGAAGAGGTTCAGGAGTGGGTGCAACATTTTTATATGTACGGCATAATCACATTGACACGTCGGTTCTCATTAGATCACCGAAATTAAGCCATGTTGAGTGGTGAGTACCAGATGGGTGACCAATTTTGGAAGTCCAAGCGCTGTACGTAGGAGGACATCAACACCTCCCAGCAAGAGTTAGAAAAACCTAACTTCATCATCTCCCCTAACAGGGATATACATTCGATTTGGGACCGCTTGTGACCTCCTCCTTTGAAGGAAGCTGGTTAAACCCGCATAGAGTTAGTACCATTTCAATTTCAACATCTTTATATTAAAACTTTTACGTTGAAAGTTAGAAAGTATGTCAGCTGACTATAACCATTATTTTCATTTTGTCTTCATACATGTGTAATTTTCGCACGTTTCTTTTGTTTCATTTTTAATAGAAAAATTCCCATGCAAAGACAACAATGGCGGCTGTGAACATCAATGTATCAATCTTCATCATACACATCGTTGCGATTGCTTTGTAGGGTACAAGTTGATTGGTAATTCCAGCTGTGAAGGTTTGTATTAATATTACAAGGGATTTGCTGTGTCTATGTTATAAAAACAAAAAAAAAATATTGAATTTTAAATGAAACAAATGATACCTATGTAATATATATATAGTATAGTGATTTCACTTCCTTTCACAAATTTCTTTTTTCATTAATAATTATTTTTCTATGTTATTGTTTTTTGTAATTTGGATATGTTACTATTTTAGACTTGACAATCATGTAGGTACCATTTGTTTCACTTGAAATTCAATTTTTTCATTTGTATAATAAAGAAGCACCAGGGAGTCTTTTATGATCATCTGAATCAGGGGTTTCCAAAGTTTTTAAACTGGGGAAGAGGTATATTGATGATTTTTACACAGACCAAAAAAAAAAAAAAAAAAGGTCTGGACGTATATTATACGGTTTTGCTGATTAGCTTTAATCTTAGTGAAATTGGTTCTCCAAAACCTCATTCATTTAATCATTTTTTGAACAGAAATAAAAATCACACATTTCCTTTTAAAAAACTTCTTAAATATATTTATGTTTTCCATAAGAGCTCCATGGGCAATATTAAAGACTTTGGTGGGCCAGATCTGGCCCACAGACCCTAGTTTGGAAATCCCTGGTTTGAATGTTATGCTAATTGAGAGTATGAATTGTTTTATTTAATCTAATACAACCTGCACTATTGGCCAAACTGTAGCCTCTGTCTCATCGCCCTGATGTGACATCCCTGTGCTGGTTTTAGAAATACTTTAATGGAATGGGCTCTGATGAACTCATAGCATTTGTGTCTCTTTGACATACATACTCCCAATTAACCCAACAAGCAGCAAAATCCCATCTCTTCATTGTTTAGATCTGTAGGTGCCGAAAAACTTCATCTCTGATAGTTTCTTCCTTCAGACTGCTAGACTTTGGAATTCCCTCTGTATTTCCTGTTTCCCCAACCGTATTAACCTGCAGAAGGTTAAATGTATTGTGAACAGACATCTTGCTGCTCAACTCCTCATAGTTCCCTGTTAGACACGATCCCAAATAATAACCCTTTACGTTCCAAGTGGCAATATTCCTTGTTTGGGGTGAAAAAGGGTTTTAAAAAATCTTGCCTCCAGTAGAAGACCCAAAATGTTTGATCTTTGGACCTATTATAGGGATGGCCTTGATTTAATATTCATAAAATATTGTTACATTAGATTAAGGTGCTTGTTTATATTGGTGATCTTTTAAGCAAACAAATTTCAGATGAAAATATTATTACATATTTACATGTCATGCCAAAATTAGTATGAATTCCAAAAATTATGAAAAATAATCTAGTAGAAAAATAATTACAAGTAAAAATGGAAATTTTCCACTCTAGTGATTTGTTGAGTTTTAATGTATGTTTTAATTGTGGAGAATTCACAAAATTCAAAGGAATCGATAATTTTTGCTAAATCATCCATGCCACTATTTTTATCCAGAAATCTGGGACCATATTTGTGGTTAATATTTTATTTAAAATACCTCTATCATATCATCTACTGGATCATTTTTTATAATTTTTATAATTTATACTAATTTCAGCATAAGACGTAAATACAGTAAAACCCCGGGATATGGCATTAATCCATGCCAGGGTTGGAATCGTAAGGTGAAATCACGTATGGTGGGGTCTAAACAAAATTTTATACAGTACATATTAAAAATTAGTAGTATATAATACACATGTATATAATCAAATAACATTATAAATAACACCATAAGGCAGGGCAAATACCATAACCAGGGGCTTGAAAAACATTATTCCACATTATAACCTGAAAAAAACGTATCCCAGGGCCACCGTATCCTGGGGTCCTACTGCACATAATAATGTTTTCACCTGAAATGCATTGGTTCAAAAGAGCACCAAAATTAAATATTTACAGTTGCTTTAAAGAAAATAATGTCATGGTGAGGCTTATACAAGATGGTTGCCCAAGAGTGTTCATTTAGAAAAAGTAAAATCGTTGATTCTTATTGAGACAATATTGACATAATCAAAAGTAAAAAAAAAATACTGAAAAATCTATGGTGTATATATACTCGTCATGAAACAAAGATGTCATATTCAAAAAATCATGAAAATTTATCAAGTAAATCATATTTTTATGATTTTTAGCAATTTTAATAGTAAATTGTATCCATTATCAGGCTGATTTTAATCTTAAAAGCTCAAACTTCCACTTATTTATAAAACATGGCCAATCAAAAATAGTGTCTCGCTTTGTAATAAAATTTGATTTTCTTAGTTAAAAAAAACTACTTGATCAATTTATATGATTTTTAGAATATGATATCTTCATTTTGTGGTGGTTATGTATATCATAAAGATTTGTTTGTATTTTTCTGCATTTTTGTTTTTTAAATGAAGTTAAATTTTAAATAAAAATGAAATCTTTTTTTTAAAATTTCTTTCTTTAATAATTTTGTGTTGAACTTTGTTTTTGTGTTGCTCTTTTTCCTCAGATATTGATGA
The DNA here is from genome assembly GCF_053919585.1 of Euprymna scolopes. Classification (NCBI taxonomy): domain Eukaryota; kingdom Metazoa; phylum Mollusca; class Cephalopoda; order Sepiida; family Sepiolidae; genus Euprymna; species Euprymna scolopes. The sequence goes on along the minus strand of NC_136515.1, from coordinate 483,899 downwards.
ATGTCAGATTTTTGGCAAATGTTCCCAACTCTGTGAAAACACAAAAGGGTCATACAAGTGCAGTTGCATCGATGGCTATGAACTCCATGGAAGGAATTCTTGCAAGACTATTGGTAATTAGTTCATCTTTCAAGTAATGTTGGAACGATTAATTGGAATTGGAAAAACCGAAAGTTCTTGTGGTATCAGAATTAATAAAATCTGTGCATATTTTCTGATTCCAAAAACAATTCTTTTAATTGTGTTTTTTATTAGATTTTGTTAAAAAAAAAGTCTTCAACTTTTGGAAGTAATGATAAAATGATGAGCATCTGCACATTTAACATATGATTTTATGGTAATTGAGAAAACTAATAACTCTTTAGTTAAATATTAAGAAATTTATAAAGAATTAGAATCGGTAATTGTATTGGAATCAGGAATTTAATATGTAATCAGTAGTTGCACTAAAATTGGTAAAAGTATTGAAATCGTCCCATTACTACTTTTAAACTTTTTCTCACAAAAAAGAAAAATAAATAGATTATTTTGAAACTGTTGGTAGATCTTTTTCTTTGATAAAATAATGAAAAAAAAAACTTTTCTAACTAAACAGAACTTCCATGAGCAAAGTTTCTTTCCCAAAACCACTTTTCTTTGGAATGCAATACCATGGGTCTTCTTCCCAGCTGACTACAAAATGGTTGTTTTTAAGTCTAATATTAACAAACTTTTGTTGAATCGTCCTCTTTAAATGTTTAAATTCTTCCCAGTTTTAACCATTGTTACCAGTCATCTTACTATTTATAAATTCATTAATCTTTATCCTCAAGTGGCCTTTAGGTTTTAATAAGAGGTGACTCGTTAGCACATAAGAAAAAACAGTACGTTTATATGCACAAATAGCATTCAAAAAAGACATTTTAAATACATTTTTTATTGCAATATTCTTCGTTTAATTTATATTTATTGTTTTATGAAAGAAAAATTTATTAAACAAAAATAAGTATCGTTTTTTTATATTCTAATATATTTAACCTATTTTATCAATGATATTTGCTTCCAGAACAGTAGCAAAAACTCGTAATGTAGTGAGTGACCAACCGAAGATATTGTTTAGAAGAAATAACTTAACTTGTAGACATGTATATAATCAAGTTTATTGGCTGTTTTAACTTGTGGAGTAATCCATTCCGTTTTCCAGATAATGTTTGGTCATGAGAGAATCCATACTGTTTCAGGGCTTACCTCTTGGTGGCTTTTTCACATATTTTTTTATTGTATGAAGGAAAGAAATATTTTGTTTGTTTTGTTATAAACAGAAGATATGTGATTTAACTTAAATATACAAACAAAAAACAAACCTAAAACATTTAATTTTTGTATCAATTGTTTTACTCGTTTTGTTTTCCTGTTTTTGTAGGACCACGCCCATGGTTGATTCTATCTAACAAGGCTGATATCCGTCGACTTAATCTTGGAAATCATAATTATGAACTTGTTTATGGGGACAGTGATAGCGCTATTGCTGTGGATTTTGATTATTTGGAAGGAACGGTTTATTGGACTGACGTCAGCAGCGAGAAGATCATGAAGTATGTTACCTTATATGGCAGTCATCATTATTCGCATCTAAAATAAACGAGAATAGCAACATTTTTTTTCAAAATTTAAAACTTTCTTTTTGTCTTTATGTCCGAATAACAATTTAATTCATTTTATATGGCAAAAAATAAAAGAATCGTACTTTAATTGCCATAAAAGGAAAAAAGGTTGTGGAAATTTACACAGAAGAGGATACAGTAGTCCATGACCTGTCCGAATTCATCTTGAATTGTTGCACTGTTGAAGCATTCATTACTTCAGTTGGAAGTGCAGAGATCCTGATCAAGAAAGCGTCCCTCCTTGGGTTTATTGGTAGTGAAATAGTTTCTTGACTGCTTCTATAGTGAATGAACGAAATTCAAAAATCAAAATATTAAATTTCAAGTAAAGCAAATGATACCAACGTTATTCTCAGGGTGCAAATAGCTAACAGATCAAAAAATTACGAAAAATGGTTAGGTAGAAAAATAATTATAAATGGAAGAGTTTTCAACAATATTGGAAAAGAAAAGTGTCTGACATTTTGAATTGTGTCATGTGACGTAAGCGAAAGGGAAGTATCTCAGTTCTTACCGAATTTGTCAAATTGTCTCTGTTTTAGTTATCAAAATTGCCCGAAATGATTATATTTTACAAGTTTCTTATTTCATTAATAATTATTTTTCTATCTTTTTGTTTTCCATAATTTTATGGATGTTTGCATCATGACAATTATGTAGGTACCATTTGATTTACTTGGAATTCAATATTTCGAATTTCGTCGGTTCTAAAGCACTGTTTCTTGTAATGTTCACATAGACCTCTTTCTGAGGTTCGAGTGAAAAGTAGGTCTGGAGATATATCATAATGACCATTGAAAAAATTGTAGGCTTAAATGAGATCACTATCTAATCGTTGGCACTCAAGCCACATCCATTTTCTCCGCATGCTGTCCTTTTTTTCTTTCTTGTCACACAAGCCCACGCGCACTTTCTAATTTACATATGTGCGTTTTCAACTACTGCTGCTAATATCTTCACAAGCTAAGTATCCTACAGCTTTTGCTGATATTTTCCCACACACTCATACACACTCTCTTACAAGGCTCTTGGTCTGTTAGCCATTACCTGGTAGAAGTCTTAGGCAATTCACAATTATATGACACCTTCAATGTCAGAATTATTTTACTTTATCATCATCAGATTAATCACCAATTGCCAGATTTGGTAATCGAGCTCTCATTTTTTGAATGTGTGTTAAAGGTGATAATGTACATACGACCACAAAATACTGTAGCATATTATTATGTAGATGTTTTTTTTTCTTTCTTTCAGAATTCCATTTGAAGGTGGAAACACAATGAATAACGCAGAGGTGATCATTGACAGCGGCCTGAAACGTCCGGATGGCCTGGCAGTGGACTGGATCCACCATAACATCTACTGGACAGACACAGGGGCTGGAAGAATTGCTGTTGCCAATAAAACTGGCCACTATGTCAAAACTCTTATCGATAGTGGATTAGGAGAACCCAGAGACATTGCTGTGGATCCCAAAAGAGGGTAGGTTTTTCACATTTTCAATTTTTATACATCATAAAAAAATTAACTCTTTCTCTTGGTCAACATCAACATCATCATTGGTTTAACATCTATTTTATGAAAGGAGTTGTGTTTGAAGGCTATATCAATGCGGTTCATAGGAAGCACCGTGGACACAAGTTAGCATATAAAAGAATAATGACAATATTAGAACAAATTTTCAATTATATTACGTTTATTTATCAACTTAATGGTTTATACAAGATGGTAGGTGCTAATGTTCCTAATTTTTTAGAGTAGTATCTTACATAGAGAGCTTCCTACAAACTGCATTGATATAGCCTTCAAACACAACTCCTTTCACCCTACACACAATGCTTCAAGCAAACTACATCCTTCTCGTCCATTTTATATGTTAGTATGTATTGGATGGTTTTTAAAAATTGACTTCTAAACTAATTTATCTCCATTTTTTTATTATCCATCTTTCTCTCAAGTCCATTCTTATCACTTCCTCCCATGTTTTTCTTGTCCTCCTGTGGCATGACCCTACTACCTCAGCTGTTCTACATCCACTAACCAAAGAATTCTAATCCATTCTTCCAACATGACTATATCACCGAAATCGTCTGTTCTACACACATCTCCCTTGTACTGTCCAAATTTCATCTTTTTCTGAAGTTATCAGGTCTGTCTATCTTTTAAGACTCACATTATGCATCCATCATTCTCATGTGATTTCTCATGCAACACATGTCCTCACCCATTGCTTACAAGATTTTAATTCTATGTATTATTACACTGCTACACATGCCTGATAGACTCTTTTCTTGGTAGATGCTGGTAACAATGGTTGGTAGATGCTGGTAACAATGGCTGGTAATAATGGCTAAAGTTCCCTGAATTCTATTCTTTCCTAACTCTTGTTATCCCACCAGCACCTCACTGTGTTCCAATGATGACGGCAATCTTTTGTTTAATGAGATAATGGCGTTCTGCATCTAGTCTGATGCACTGCAGTGTCTGCAGTGGCTATAAAGTCGAAACTAGAATTGCGTCTCCAGATGCAGGCCTGGCAGGTGATAAGGAGACCTAGGTTTGCCCAGTTACCAAGGTAACCCTCTCAGCATTGTAGACAAAGTCCAACGGAAAGACAAGCCAGTACAGTTGTAGTCAGCATAAATAAGATAATAAAACTTCTGAATAACCTCAATAGCTTGTCATTCAAATATACTTTTTTCTCATCTGAGTTTGTATTCGTCTCTATTGTCTTACACGTGTTTCACACAAACTAGTTATCATCTCTCAACCAGTTTTTGATATCATGAGAGCAATCAACAGGTGATGAAATTTAAATAGAACTCACCAAGGAGTCACTGCAACTGACAAATGATATCTATATACCATGGACGAATGGGCGAATCAGGGAATTCAGATTTTAAGCTTAACCTGACAAATTGTTTTTTTGTGTTTGGTGGAAGGTGATTCTATTGTTCTTATTACAAATTTGCTGTCAGTAAATAAGTACCATTTTGACGTCATAAAAATTTCAACGCAAAACAAAATATCTGAACAATCTTAATATCCTTGCCATTCAAATATATTTTCTCCACATCTGAGTTCTCATCCATATCCATTGTCTTACACTTGTTTCACACAAATTTGTCATCATCTCAACCTACCTGTAAATTCCACTGCACTTCTTGTGTACGCGTTGTTCACAATTACCACAAATAATTTACTTAACCGTTATCCTAACCCTAGTATTTTACAGTCACAGGTACATTAATTAATGTGTTTCCCATTAATGACCAACAAATTTCCATTTCTCTTATTTTTGTTTGTCCTATTTCAATTTCTAGATGGTTTTACTGGACTGATTGGGGCCATACTTCCGTTATCGAAATGTGTGGGATGAATGGCTTGTACAGACGCGTCATTGTTGTTGACCTTCTGTGGCCGAATGGTATCACAATAGGTAAGTCTTTCTTTCATTTCTTTCCGTTCATGACTTTTGTTTTTCAAAAACTGAGCCAGTTACACTGTTTTCTTTGTAAGATAGAAAAAGTCTACAATAAGTTTCCAGATTTTTTTTGTACAGGCATTTAAAAATGTTGTGGACTCTTGAAAATTCAGTATGTTATTGCTACACATCTTATGAAATGACTGACCAATTTTTATGATTTTAGGTTCAAATAAACAGTTACAGTAGGAATTGGAATACACCCTACTAAAGTCTGATAAATTTCAAAGATGCAATCTGAATGTGAGGACACTTCAGGAGAACAATATACAATAAAATTCTGTTTTAAACTTTGAAAAATGCCACAGAAACATATGGAATGCTTCAGACTGCTTTTGGACCATCTTACATGAATCGAGCATAAGTTTTTGAGAGGTGTAAGATCAGTGTGCATACAGACTCTGCAGTGTTAGAAGCAGATCCCCAGAATTTTCTATCATTTTGGGTTGATATTACCTGTTATTAGTAATAGTATTTTAATAAATACCATGGTTATTACAGTAGGAATTGGAATACACCCTACTGATGAATTTCAAAAATGCAATCTGAATGTGAGGACACTTCAGGAGAACGATATGCAATAAAATTCTGTTTTAAACTTGGAAAAATGCCACAGAAACATATGGAATGCTTCAGACTGCTTTTGGACCATCTTACATGAATCGAGCATAAGTTTTTGAGAGGTGTAAGATCAGTGTGCATACAGACTCTGCAGTGTTAGAAGCAGATCCCCAGAATTTTCTATCATTTTGGGTTGATATTACCTGTTATTAGTAATAGTATTTTAATAAATACCATGGTTGTTAAGCAGCCGGAACTAGTATCCAAGTTAGTATCTGGTTTGGACATGAAGCTTGTCACCATGATTGAGAGCTAATTTGTGAGGTAATCCTTCTTACTTCCCTGCCTGGGTTGTGCAAACATATTAGCAAAGAGCTGAGGACCTGGATTGCAACTATGAAGAAGGACCTGGCTGAACTCTCAGGTGATTGGCTTTTAATGGTGAAATTGCGATTTGTTAGCCATCTTTTTCAACTTTGCTCAGGACTGTTGTGCATATTTTGGATATAATGCAGACTAGAGATAAACTGTAAACTTAACTTGACCAGGATGGATACCATTGCAACAGCGACAACAATCGGAACGTCTCCCAAATTTATAATTTTATTTACTGATTCTTTATTTGATGACAGTTAAGCAGGTAAAACTGTTGCATTTCTTTGATGAACAAAACTTCTTTTCTTTTTCAGATTATGTCGCTGAACGTCTTTACTGGATTGATGCAAAATCGAATAAGATCGAAAGCTCAAATTTGAACGGTGGGCAAAGAATCACCATTTTGCACAGCACCAACCAAATCCTGTTCCCATATGCAATCACCGTCTTTGAGGTAAGCAAATACTTGGTTCACTGGCAATCAGTCACAAAATCAGGGAAAAATTAGCAAAATGTCAATAGGCTGATCCCACTGGATAGATAGATTGTCTTCTAAACTAGTTTTAACACTTTCATGATTTATTAAGTTAATATTAAGTTTTATTGAGTCAAGTTATTCGGGTATACAAGTTTATTAAATTATTATTAACTTATTCTGATATACAAGATGATTGGGAGTAAAGTTAGGATAAATAAAAAGAAATATTTTATTAATTTGCAAAGTGAAAACTATTTGTTATTACCTGTCTTAAGATGATCTGTTATTTTATTTTTTAGTTCTATATGGAAATAACTATGACAAAGATTAAATATTGAATATTGAGCTTAATTTTTGCTTTTGGAATTGATTCTCATGATCTGAACTTTATAAAAGTATTTTTTTTATATATTATTAGATGCACACAGGCACACACACACACATCCATACTGGTTGGTTGCATTCGACTGGTCAGAGGAAAGAATCAATTTATAATCATAACTTTTGTTTATTTTTTACTTTGCCAAATGTCTATAGTTTCTTCTTTTACTATTTTAAAGATGATCAAATATCAATAAAAAAAACTGAGACAATATTCCAAAACAAAATAAAATGCTTAAGAAAGATGAGAAGAACGTCCAGTCAAAAGCCTGAAAACCTCACTCTAACCTTTACAATCAGAGAAAAGACCCCCCCCCCCCCAAAAAAAAAATCTAAGATCATGAATTTTTAATTTCAAACTCAAAAATGGACCAAATTTCAATAAATTTTAGAATGCCTATTTACAAAATGTTGTTAGGTCGACAAATCATTAGCTTGAAAGGTTACTGAACATACCATATTTTTTTTATCCATGTAACCATTTTGTAAATAATTTTACCCCAGAGGGATATTAATTTATAACAGATAGTATGAATTCTTCTAAAATAAGTTTAAAATTGAAGATATTTAAATTTTTTTCTGCATTTTATAATTTTCTAATTAAATCATTGTTATATAATTCATAATTATTTATTTGTTTATACATACATACATACATATATATATATATATATATATATATATATATATATATATATATATATATATTCCAAAAATGTATATGTTTATTTTTTTCTAGGATACACTTTATTGGACGGATAGAAACACTGAATCTATTGGCTCAGTGAACAAGTTCACCGGAAAAGATTACCATCAATTTGGGCTGGAATTACGAGAACCAATGGGCATTAACGTTTTCCACAACACCCGACAACCTTTCTGTAAGTCCAGTTTCAGGTTTTGAAAAGTTTTTATTAATTTTTGTGTACTATTGTAAAGAAATTTGCCCTTCATTGCTTAGAGTCCTATATCATTCAAAACTGCAGTGATCATAATGTTTGAATTTCTAATTTGCCTGATATAAAATAATTTCTTTTGGTTGAGTGTATTTTTCAATGTTTCAAGGGAAATAACTCTTATTAATTATAAATAACAAAAAATATTGAATTTAAAGTAAAACAGATGGTACCTACGTAATTGCCATGTTGCAAATAGTAACATATCCAAAAATTATGGAAAACGATAAGGTAGAAGAAAATATTAATGGACAACAGTTTTCAATAAATTTTAGATGGTGTATAAAAGTTGTCCGATATTTTGAATTACGTTAATCAAATGACGTAAGCAACAGAACTTCATTATCTCTCCTGTCAACTTGTTTCTTTTTTTAGTAAGCGTAACAGTGATTTCACAAATTTCTTTTTTCATTAATAATTATTTTTATACTTTATCGTTTTCCATAATTTTTCGATATGTTACTATTATATACCTGATAATTACTTAGATGCCATTTGTTTCACTTGAAATTATATATTTTTTCGTTATAATATAGAAGCACCATCATTTTTATTTATAGTCAAGTTAGACAACTCTTATATTTTTAAATTTAAAATGTGTAAATATATAAAAATAAAATGACTAAACTGTATCCTGGGCAACGTTGGTATGTACAGCTGGCTAATAATAATTTGGAGTTAAGTTGTTTTAATATGAAGTTCACATGTTTTAATTTCAAGTTCAAGTGTTTTAATTTGAGAGTAAAATATAGTATATCAGTATGACACAACATTGGTGTTTGAAACGTTGTTACATTTATCTTGATTTTCACCTCTGTGTCTTTTGTTCCATGTTTTTACAGCTAAAAGTCATTGTGGGGACAATAATGGTGGATGTGATCACCTTTGTTTACCGGACCCACATAACAAGACGGGGATACATTCAGACACAACATATATGTGTGTTTGTGCGGATGGATACACCAGTCAGAATAACGGCCGCAACTGTATTCTAGGTACTGTTCCAGGTATGTACAGTTCTCTTCTTATTTTTTTTTGTTTGCTTTGCCAATGTTTAATGTTTCAAAAAACAGCATCCATATTTTTAATATTTTTTCTCTTGGTTTTGAATGTCTTGCATCTGATCACTATGTCAGTGTGTGTGTTTATATGTAAGTTTGTATGTGTGTGTTAATATATATATATATATATATATATATATATATATATATATATATATATATGAGATTTTAGGTTTCTTCTGTGGAAAGGTGGAAAGCAACTATTTATTAAGTCACCTGACAAGGATTTCTAGTTTTAACCAACCAATTGTCCAAAGCTTTTGCTTCAGTTGTTTTTTGAAAATTATGCAAATTATTTCAATTTGAATTATTCTGGTTAAAATTTTCAAAAATAATTATATATTGAGCTTTTACATTGTATGATTTGTATAGTTTGACATCTGAAATTTGAACCATATGTAAACATAGAAACACAATTTAATAAGATAAAGGTTTCATTTTTTCTTTACGATAGGACTATGTTTATGATACAGACTATCACACACACCATTAGCTTAAAATGAATTGTCCATCATTGAAAATAATAACCTAACTTAAAGTAGCCTGCTAAAAAGAAAAAAAAACTGTTAATGGCACAATCGAAAAAATTATATATGTATAAAGAGAGAATACTACTTTTTGCTTACATTTAAATTTTATTAAAATAATCACAAAATAAACGAGATATTGTAAATTGAAGGGAATTCTATATTTGTATGTACATAGGTATTTTTACTCAACGTCTCAAAGTAACTCTCAAAAAATAAGATTAGAAAAACTTCTAATTTGGCTGTCACGTTTCTCATTTTACTAAAAATTTCATATATATATAATTTGGGAGTAAACAGTTACATATGGTCGCTACAAATAGCCATCTGTTTCAAAGAATCTTCATCAGGCAACCTGGAACCTCTCGACGCCAAAAAGAAAAATGGGATAGATAAGAGAGAAATTTAAAACAAAAAATAGAGCTCTTCAAAAAAGTATAAAAAGTTCATAAAGAGTTTATAAAAAATTGCGAGCTCTCTAAAAAAGAGGATAGAAAAAAAAAAAACGGGATAAAAGAAAGGGGAAAGATTGCATTAGGACCTATTGGAGAGTATTCAAAACATTTCACAACAGAATGTAAGTTTAAAATAAAAATGGGTCATAATTTTACTGGGGCTGTGAGTTGTATAAGAGGGTGATGTTGAGGGGGTTCTACTTATATTGAACGTGTCAGGGTAAGAAAAGGCCAGTGTGTGATTTTACTATGAGTGTTACGTGTCGTTATGCGTTTAAGTTAGGGATGGGGGGATTGACTAATGCAGACATACTCATACTGAGGCACACATCCATATACATACATACGTACTAAATATACAAATACATACATACATGTGCGAAAGCAACACAGACATACACATGTAAATATATAAATAAAAGAACATACGCACACGCAAGAATACAGCTATATGTATAGATACACAGATAATCACAGGTATACAAATATACAAATACGTACAAATATAAAGATATACACACACATATACAAATATACACACCATGATACCACATTTACTATAGAAATTTTCTGTTAAACCAATGATATAATCTGGCTGAAATTTTCTATGGACCTTTGTTATAGTAAGGTGTAGCAAACTAAGTATTATGGTATTCATTTGATGTATAGTTAGGGATTAATATTTAATACAAAAATTGGAATAAATTTGATGTTAAACCATCAGTTTGGCATAAAGCATTCATTCTTAATTAATGGGTTATTACTTTTGCCTGTATATAATGGGCAAAAGTCTAGTTCCGCTATATTTACTTAATACTATAATGCTCGTGTTGTATAATTGATTGGATATGATAACTAATTATTATTTGATTGAATTAAGTTGGTAGAGCAATACAACATTAGTTGGGATGTAAATAAGATGCCTTGTAGAAAGGGTCAGTAGGGTTCAGCTGGTTAACATTTTGGGGCAATCTACCCAGCATGGGAACTAAGCTTTTTATAAAACTAGGCTGTTTTGTGATAGTTATTAATAATCTTATAAATTGTATTTATGGTTAACTTTCAACAAGATACTTCAACAATTAATATTTAGCACATTGGGCTGATTTTTCTTTTAAGCTTGTATGAAAGCCTAAAAACAAAAAAACTTCATATAAATACATTCGTATTGAATGCTATTCTCAAATATTTTGTTTTTTAATTCAAAGCTTGTTTTGATGGTGTTTTGTTTTTTGCAAGTTTTTCTGAATTTGAATGACAGCCATTTGCAATGACACATCTTCAACACTGCTATCACCACTGCTGCTATTATTTTCACCTTCTCTGCTTGTATACTAATAAGACTACTCGTTTCCATAAAACATCCTTTAACCCTTTATGACCTGAATTATGATGTAGATGATTAAAAAGTATTTATTGTTAATTTTAGTTAGTTTAAATAGTAATGATACTATGATTATCTTCAAAATGGAAAAATTATAAAGTTCAATAGTTAAACTATCACTGAGAATTTTTGCATTTCATAAACTTTGATTATTATTCATAGTGCTTGAAAAAAGTGTGTTTATTACAACAAACAAAATCCTCCACTCTCTGAGACAGATGGCAACATATTGAATGTAAGCAATGAACAGTTGCAATCTGGAGGTATCTGGCGTCTATTTAGATATGTAACTAATACGTACAAGGCGTGTTTGAATCAATTCCCATTTTATTTATGGCGTTATATTCATTTATTTACGACTGAACGAATTAGTTCAACCAGGTCATAAATGGTTAAAAATCTTAATTTTTACAAACCAGAATATTTAGTTTGGTGCTTATTTAGAATTAAGTCTATTAAAAAAAATACACAAAAATCTTTTTTAAAAAAAATTTATGATATACATACCCGTCACAGAACGAAGATGTCATATTCCAAAACTTATGGAAATTGATCAAGTATTTTTTTTTTTTGACTATGAAAATCAAATTTTATAACAAAGCAAGACATTATGTTTTGATCTGCCATGTTTTATAAATAAGTGGGAGACAACTCAATAAGAACTATTAAGATCAAAATCAGCTTTGTAATGAGTACAATTTACTATTAAAATTGCTAAAAATCATAAAAAATGATTTTCTATAGAAAAAAACTACTTCATCAATTTTTGTGATTTTTTAAATATGACATCTTTTTTCCTTAGTGGGTATGTAAATGATAAAGATCTTTCTACAATTTAATTTTTGGAAATAGGTTTAATTCTAAATAAGTACCTGATGTTTCTTAGTTCTTGGGTGTGAATCATACAGGGCACTTACCATTATAACTGTATCATAAATAAATAGAATTAATATGATAGAGACATAATTAATAAGGAAAGCATAGAGAGAGAAAAGCCGAAATGTGTGCCTAAATTAATATAAGCATATGAATAAACAAATGAGGAAGAGAAAAGGCGGGTACTGCCAATCTACTGTTCCCCTTCCCTTTACTCCCTAGCTTTTCTATTCTTTAAAAATCAAAATAATTCGCAATTTTTTTTCTATATGCCTGAATCACAGTTGATTTAAAAGCCCAAGGGAGCTGTATTTCAGACAAGATCACAACTGAAACATGTATACACATATGTAGCCAATAATGTTTATATATGAGCAAACAGTTAATAAAATATGTTAAAAAACACTTTGAAATGAGTTAAAAACATATTTAATCTGAAAAGGAAACACTAGATAAATGGATAGTCCTTAATCCGCTGAGTTTCAAAGAAATACTTTCCTTCTCATCAGAGGGTAGGAATTAGCAAAATGCGGGATCGGATTTTGCATGCAGAAGTATTTGATGAAACAACAAGTAAGTCAAAGATCTTACTTGAAAACAAAAAAAGTGGAGCAGAGAGAATATGGTGAAGAAAAAGGTGATTACACATAAATTTATTTTATATATATATATATATATATATATATATATATATATATATATTCTTGAGAACAGTGGTTCCAAGAATCAAAATAATACGAATAACCAATCCTCATTTCAAAAATTTAGAAACATATCTATTTATATATTTTAAAAAATTTTTATTTTAAGTAAATTTAGCCATTTCTTTTTTCTTCATTTGAGGACTGATAAAGCAACCATTTATTAAGTTGCCTGACGAGAACTTCAGGTTTTAGCCGATCATTTGTCTGAAACATGTCTAGTGTCACGAAAATATATCTTGCTTTTCTTTTATTGAGCACTCTTAATAACCCCGTTAAATTCATTAGTTATCAGTCTTGAATACTTTTAACCTGATATATATATATATATATATATATATATATATATATATAATTTGATTTAAATACTGTATATTACTCTGTTAATAATGGAAGGATTTTATTTGTCTGGTCATCCTTAATTTAGGGGAAAAAATCCTGATTTTTTTTTTTTTTTTTGTTGCTGTTTTTGGATGTTGATCACTGAGAAATTGTGGTTCAGCATCCAATGGAGCAGATAAATCATTCATTCAATAAAATCAAATGCAGAAAATATTTTGTTTCTGTCTGGCTTTAACATTTTTCATTTAATTTCAAATCTAACATTTTCTCCACTTGTCTTGCTTTTCTGATTACAGACATCAGAGATGTTTACTGCATGTTAAACATTCACCGACAAAAATAGAATTTCTTTTCATGTTATTCTATTATGTTGATTTCTTTAAATTTTTAAAATACATAGCCACTTAAAAATCAAATCCTTTAGGCTTATATAAAATTCAGACTCGGATATTGATATTGTAAAAACTACTGCCTTAGTAAAGTGTACTTTGCCTATTCCTTTTCTATCAACCAATCATGTTTGTATTTTAGCGTGTGAACAGACTGCAAAAGCCCATAACTTTAATAGTATATAGATTGAATAATTTTTGATGGATTTAAAAACAAAAATGAATTCATATTTTTTTACAAAGAACGGTCTTCTAGTGCGGGTGTGGGTGAATGTATGCACCAATAGCACAGCCACTGTTTGCTTACACAGCATTCTATTAACAATAAAGCTTGTAAGATCTTTTTATCAGATTATATTTTTATTATGTATGAATATCTTTTTGGATAGAATTTTAGAACAAAACATATGTATATTAACGTTGGGACAATTCCAATACAATTATTGATTCTGTTTTAAATTCCTGATTCCTATATAATTACCGATTCTGAAATATTTAGGTATAGAGTTGTTTTTCTTTAGATTACCATAAAAATCCAAGTGATTTGTGAGCGTAAACATACACTTGTGTTGGTGATTTATACTTTTTAATTTTGTTTGTAGCTTAAAACCAATACACATTTACCATTTTATCTTTAGTAGCAGTAATTGAAAATTAAGTTTAAAAAAAAAAACAAATAAACAATTACAAGAATCGTTTTTGACATCAGAATGTAGGCACAATTTTCTCCGGTTCCGATACCTTAAAAAGTTCTGATTTTCTCAATTCTCAATTCCGATTAATCATCCCAACACTAATATTAATATATAAAAACAAAACATATCTATATTAATATATAAAAACAAAACATGTATTGCAGTGTTCCTATATATATATTAATATACATACATATGTTTTGTTTTTGCATTATTTTTTTGTTTTTTTATATAAGGGGAATTCTGGACCACTGCCTAATGTTTTTAATTGGAATTTAACAACAAACGATATAACAACATACGAAGAGTCTGGTTGATTGTGTATTTATTGTCTATCATTAAGTTTCATTCATGTCGTATGCTTCATCTTTATGAAGATATGTCAGTGTTGTCACACATGTGTGTGTGTGTGTCTTATATCTGTATGGCCAAATGTCAAATGAATGATATTACCTTTTTTTTATATACAAAATTATTTTTCAAACCATTTTTTGGTGCTTTTTAAGATAGAGTCGCCAAATCGATTTTTGGAATATGTTGTTTTAATATAGTAATATATCCAAAAATTATGAAAATTCATTAAAGCAACTGCTATTGTGTTTTTAATAAAAAGAAAAAAAAAAGTCTGTCGCTATAGACAACAAATATTGCAGCCATGAACAAGTAATCTAAAATGTTCGTTTCGGAATTATTCCCCCCGTGTTTAGACTCCTACTGTCTACTTTGTAACATCTAAGAAAAATGCAATTTTTTGTAAAAATTATTTTTAACTATAAATAACTTTCTACTCAATTTTTATAATTTTTGGATATAATACTATTTTTGGCGTGACAATTAAGTATGTAATATTGTTTTTGCTGAAAATGACATATTTCAAAAATTCAGTCTGTTGACTCTATCTTAACAAGCACCCATTTTTTTTTTTCATCGATGTACTTAGATTGAATCTTTTTATGTGTACTATACTTTGCTTGTGAATTTGAAAAATTAAAATCTAAAAAAAATCTCTAGGATCGAATATTTTATTAAAAGTCTTGGCACTTCTATATTATAATAACGAAAAAATATTGAATTTCAAGTGAAACAAATGGTACCTATATAATTGTCAGGTCTCAAACAGTAACATATCCAAAATTATGAAAAACTATAAGAGCGAAAAATGATTAATGAAAAAAGAAATTTGTGAAATCACTGTATAACTATTGCTAAGAAAAAGATAAGTTGACAGGGAAGATAAATTCTGTTGCTTACGTCACGTGACGAACATAATTCAAAATTTCAGACAAATTTTATTCCTCCATCTAAATTTATCGGAAACTGTTTTTCATGAATAATTAATTTTTTACCTTATTGTTTTCATAATTGTTGGATATTTTACTATTTGCGACATGACAATTACGTACGTATCCTTTGTCTTACTTGAAATTCAACCTTTTTCATTATTATAATATAGAAGCACCAAAGTTTTTATAAAATATTCTGTCCTATATTTAAATTTAATATAAAAAAATTATTAATTTTTAATCATATAAAAAATGAAAATGAATTTGCTATGGAATTTTTTTTTATTAGGTAAATATAAAATCTTGGCGAATGAGATGTTAAAAACTTAGGAGTATTTTGATGTTGGTAGTGACATGGTTTTTGCTTACAGATAGACACTAAATCGTCAATATTTGAATGAATTAAATTGCAAAAAATAAAAAATATCTATTTAAAATTCTAACAGCGTTTATACTCATCGAACAAATGAGGTAATTTTCAAATCAAAATTCATATCCAGCCAATAAACATATATTTGAGCTACAAATGTATTGATCCATTTTCACAGCGTGGTGCAGGTGCTAACATGATTGCAAGAATTAGGAATGGATGGAGTAAGTTCAGGGACATTTCTAACCAGTAGAATGTTATCACTGTTGATGAAGAGTTTATCAGGCATGTGTATGCAGTGTGATGATGTATGGAAGTAAGACTTGGCCAGTGAAGGTTGGAGACATGCGTTGCATGGAGAAAAATTATATGAGAATGATACAATAAATGTGTTATGTGTGTGTCATGACCAGGCTTAGGTGTTTGATCTCAGAGAATGATTAAATCTGGACAGTGTAGGGAAATGTGTGCAGTACAGGAGACTTTGATAGTATGGCTCTGTTGCTCGTGTTAGTTGATGTAGTAGAGTTGATGTAACGTGATCAGTTTGCAGGAGAAGGCCAAGGAGAACATGAGTGAAAGTGATGAGGATGGATTGAAAGAAAAAGGATAAATACCTGGACAGGGATGGGTTAATTTGGAAGCCAATTTTTAAAAGTTGTCCAACATGTGCCAGTATGTAAAGATGATGATGACGA
This sequence comes from Euprymna scolopes, assembly GCF_053919585.1. Taxonomy (NCBI): domain Eukaryota; kingdom Metazoa; phylum Mollusca; class Cephalopoda; order Sepiida; family Sepiolidae; genus Euprymna; species Euprymna scolopes. Next base: position 467,240 of record NC_136515.1, on the reverse strand, counting down.
TGATTGACTAACACTGAAGCATTCTAAATTAATGCGTTGTTACAATGAAAAGTGATTAACAGAAAAATCATTAAAAATAGATGTTTAAATTCAACATCAATGCTGATAAGAAAGAAATATTGGCTCTTTTTTGTTATTGTAGTGAAATTCAGAAATTGAAATATTGGATTTTAAGTGAAACCAATGGTATCTACTGAATTGTCATGTCACAGTAAGGAACATATCCAAAAATTATGAAAATCGATAAGGTAGAAAATGAATTATAAATAAAAAATAGTTTTCAAAAATAAATGGCAAAAACTGAGTTTTTCAAGAAAAGAAACTGGAGAGTAACAAAAGGGAGGTAAATATTTTCTGAAAACTAAAAATGCTTAGCCAATTAAGCAAAACTCAATTTTCCCTCATTGTCTTTGAAAACTGTTTTCATTAATAATTAATTTTCTACCTTATCGTTTTTCATGATTTTTGGATATTTTCATTACTGCGACATGACAATTTAGTAGATACTATTGGTTTCACTTGAAATTTAATATTTCAATTTTCGATTTTCACTACAATAACGAAGTAAAACCAAAATATTTTTGTTTAATAAAGCAAAAAGGAAATGTTCACACATTTTTAATTAAAAAGATTGCAATCATTTTTTTTCTTTTCCTAGTTTTTTTATTTTGCTGTCAAATCCATAGAGTTCTTTCCCTATTTCGTTCTGCCATAATTTAGTACCTTCAAAGAATTCAAAATAAATGAATAATAAATTTACTTTAAACAAAAAGAAATATAGATTGAAAATTTTTAATTTAATTTTTTTTTTTTTAAATAATATTCTCAGCTTTTGTTTCCTCTTTGATATTTTTGTCTTTTCTTTGAAACAATGACTTGATCACATTTTTAAAGTAAATCTATTGAACTTAATATTCCAACCTGTTTCACATTTCATTTGAAACAAAGCCCTAGATTTCAGGGCATCTATTTCAAATGATGTGCAATCTCTTTTGGTGAAATCTTTAAAATAAAATTTTGACCTTTTATTTATTAAAATAATGTCTTGAAATTTTTTGTCATGTATTTAGAATGTAACCCTCCATTTTTATATTAATTCAATTGAAATTAAGCCCTATTTGAAATAATGCCCTGAAGTTTTTAGCCATGTATTTAGAATAAAACCCTACACATTTTTGGTAATTCAATTGAAATAAAGCGCTAGATTTCATGGCATCTATTTCAAATGATGCTCTATACTTTTAGGTGAAATATTTAAAAAAAAATTCTGACCTTCTATTTATTTGAAATAATGTCCTGAAGTTTTTCACGTTATACTTGTAATAAAAACCCTACCCTTTGGTAATTCAGTTAAAATAAAGCCCTATTTCAAATAATGCCCTGAAGTTTTTCCATGTATTTCTAATAAACATTACCATTTTTTTCATTATTCAGTTAAAATAAAGTCATATTTCAAATAATGTCCTGAAGTTTTTCATGATGAACTTGTAATAAAATCCCACTTTGGTAATTCATATTTCAAATAATGTCCAAATAATGTTGGCAATTGAGTCGAAATAAAACCCTATTTCGAATAATGTCCTGACATTCTATTTATTTGAAATAATGTCCTGAAATCTTTCACAATGTATTTAGAATAAAACCCTACCTTTTTTTATAATTCAGTTGAAATAAAGTTCTATTTTAAATAATATCCTGAATTTTTTTTTGCCATGTATTTATAATAAACCCTACTTTTTCTTCATGATTCAGTTAAAATAAAGCCATATTTCAAATAATGTCTTCAAGTTTTTCACCATGTATTTAGAATAAAACCCTACCCTTTTTTGATAATTGAGTTGGAATAAAGCCCTATTTAAAATATGGTCCTGAAAATTTCCACCATGTATTTAAAATAAAACCCAACCTTTTTTTTTTTTTGGTAATTGAATTAAAATTAAGCCCTATTTCAAATAATGTCCTGAAATTTTTTTCCATGTATTTAGAATAAACCCTGCCCTATTTTTGGTAATTGAGTTAAAATAAAGTTCTATTTCAAATGATGTCCACACTTTCTTGCGCCATCCATTTACCACAATACCATGATGCTTTCCTCATTCATCTTAAATAATTCCCTCAACAGTTTGGTGATTCATTTAAAATGATACGCTGATCTTTTTAGCCATTTTTCCTATTTAGTATCACCTGACCAAATATTTTGATGCTTTGCAGATATGGCCGTTTCCAGTTCGACTGTGGTACCTCAGTCGGCTACTACTACTTCTACTGCTCCTACTACTACTACTTCTACTACTACTACTACTACTACTACCAGTACTACTAGTAGTACTACTACACAAAGCCCTACTACTACCACTATCATCACTTCTACTACCCTCCCTCCTACTACTACTACTATTCTTCGTGATAGTACAGACAATGAATCGTCCTCTGTCCCAGTGGCTCCTAACGTTACTAACACTCATTCGTATGGTGAGAATTTATTCTTTGCATGATTTTGCCCTGTTGTCCTTGTGGCTGTTGTTACGTCATTTGTTACCGTTGTTGTTCTTGCCTATGTGACCACCAACTTCACTGTTGTTCTTCTTCTTATGTTGTTCCTTTCTAAAACAAAAAAAGAAAGCATAAAACGTAGTGAATTGTTTATCATCGTCCCATTTGTTTCCTTGTAGAAATTAGTCTTATATTTAAAAAAAGATAAAAGGTTTTTATCTTTATTGAGATGCATGTGAAATGTGGCATTTCAAAATAAAATAACAGGAAAACATACGGATATATTTATCAGTGAAAAAATACTAGTGTACACCAAAAAGCACAGAAAATAAACGAGTAGACTTTAATAAACAGATAAAATGAATTTACTATTCGTGGTCCACAAACTCCAAACGACACTTGCGTCAAACTAGCACATCGTAGAAGATTATCTCCCTTCTTCTAATATGCCGTCTTGTGATTCGGAGTTGATTGACTTCAAGTAGTAAATTAATTTTATTTTTTACTAGCAAGCCATCTGGCGTTGCCCAGTCGTAAGATACACTTGCAAATGATATTTTAATTCATGCAGATTACATAATTATTATTATAGAGACAATTTTCTATCAATTATTGTATTGAACCTAATATATAGTAGTGAGATGAAAACTAAAAAAAGTGTATATACGACTTTGGTGCCATCAGCTATAATCGAAACCAAAATATAGAACTCTTCACCTTCAGCCTTTGAGCCATGCCCATACCCATATGTGTGTGTGTGTATATATAGATTACAGGTGAACTCATAAGTTCACCTGTAATCCCTTTTTAAAAAATGGAATCATCCAATTGGCAAAGACAAGATTCAAGCAAGCAAGCAAGCAAACCTAGATGGTCCACAAAGTTTTATAATTATTAAGATTAATATTCTATCTGATAAGTTTCCATATTCTCTTGTCATTAAAGCCAAGAGAATCTAGGCCATGTTTCAAATGACTTTTTCCCTGTTGACTGAGGTATGACTTTGATCCTGTGCAGTTCTTGGAGGCCCACTCTCTCAGACTTTGCCTGTCTCTCTTTGAGAAAGGGTTAATTTGTTGCTAATTGCCTGAGACGCCCATACTAGGGAATGACAACAGGGCTGCCTGGGTGTTGTTTTGCAGGCCAGAGCACTCCTCATCTCGGACACTGACTTTTCAAATCTCACTTTCCGACCTTTGAGTCACAGGGTTCTACATTGCGAGTGAAACAGTCGCATTTGCAAATGATTTTTCAAAGTGGCGACTAGAAATAATGAAACGCTTATCTTTTGGTGATAGTATTTCTTTCACCGACAATCTTCCAAAGCTCACTACTGAATGAAAAATATCTTTTCAACTTTTTATATAGAATGAACAAAGTTAAATTATTTAAACAATAAAAGTTTAATAGAAACAATATATTCTTTTTTTTTTTTTTTAAACGAAGGCTGTTTTAAAATTATCTGAAGAAATTAGAATGTTTATACCTTCAAGTATCAACATAAAATTTGTTGTATATTTAGAATTACACTTAAAAAAAAACACAGAAAAATGTTTATGATGAACATACTCGTCACAGAACTAAGATGTCATATTCTAAAAATCATGTCAGTTTGGCTAGTAACTTCTCTATTTGGCTAGTAGACGAAAATATCTAGTTGTCCAAGGTCAACTAAAGATAAGTTTGTCTGTAGAGCTCTGAGTCATATCATCTTGCCATGGGAGGGAGATAAATAATCTAATATTTTAAACTGATAAGTAAGTTTATCCACAAATTTTTCTGTTATTCCGTTTTGAACTGCCTTATTTCGCATGTACCGCCATATAAATAAGTGGTTATAGTCAGCTAACGTACTTCCTAACTTTGGGTATAGCGCTACTGGAAGCAATGATAAGGCAAATCAGTTCCTTTGCTTTTTTCTCTCACGCCTATATCTATCCTGTGCATGTAATCTTTTTTATTACGTTTTTTTTATATCCTTATACTTTTATAAACATATAAATTTAAATAAATAAACTTTCATTTTTTAAATTCAAAAAAATATTATTTTTATAATTTCATAAAAATTTGTTTCTTATAAAATTTCAAATAAAATCAAACCTTTTATTTTCTTTTAATTATTTTATTATAAAGGCTAATTGTGTTTTAATATGCATAATTTTGGTAATTTTTATTGTATATTTTTCAATAATGTCCTTTCCTTATATTTAATTTCAATAAATTGCTTCATAAAAGTGAAGAAACTGATTTGCCTTGTCACCATGTTTGGTAGCGCTACGCTTGAAGTTTGGAAATACGTTAGCTGGTTATAACAAAATAAGCACCAAAAACAATTTTTTGAAATGATTAAAATTCTTACGCATGGGTTTCACCTTTAATTTTGTCCACCATTTAAAAAAAAAAGAAGTAATTTTCATGCAAGATTAAAAATAACAGTTTTTAATTATAGCGTAGCATTAGAATTAGTTTTAGTCAAAATGATTTGTGGTGTTTTTAAGCGTTGTTAATTTGTGTTAAATAGTAGTAGATGAGCTGTTCTGCAGGTTTGTTTTTAATAATGTTTTCCTTATTCAAGAAATTTGTCTTTTTTAATTTTGTCATTTCTCAATCACCAATGCGTAGTTAAAACAAAATCGTTTTGATTATTAAAATAATTTCCAACGCTATTGATAATGTTTTACCCATTCATTTATTTTTTAATTATTGCTTTTATGTTTGAATCCATGTTTACAAACATGACGTTAATCTTTATTGAAATGCATGCAAAATATGTCAGTTTAAAATAAAATAACAGGAAAACTTATGGATATACTTATCAACGAAAAATATTAATGTACACTAATTATTAGTGATTGAACGATTTCAATATTTTCCTTGATTCCAATAAAATTACCAATTCTATATTAAATTCCCAATTCCAATACAATTACTGATTCCGATTCTTCATAAATCTCTAAATATTTAACTATAGAGTTGTTATTTTTATAGATCTAGATAAAAACATCTAAAAACAACTGTTAAATGTGCATATATTTTCTCAAGTGTAAAAACACACTTGTGGGGAATGATCTATAGATTTTAGCATTACTGGTTGTTTAAAATCAATAAATATTCATTATTTTATCATTACTATGAGCAGTGGAAGATTTTGTTTTAAACAAAATCAAATAAATAAGGCAATTAAAGGAATCATTTTTGGCATAAAAACATATGCACAAATGTTTCCAATTCCGGTACCGATTCTGATACCCCCAAAAGTTCTGATTCCGATTAATTGTACCAAAACTACTAATTATTGAGTAGAATTTTAATAAAAAATAAAATTAATTTACTATTTGTAGTCCACAAACCACAAACCACACGTGTGTCAAGCCAGTACGTTGTGGAAGATTATCTCTCTGAAGCACCCTACAGTTTTGTTTGGAGTAAGCTTTTATAGTAAATTAATTTTATTTTTTTATTAAAATTCTACTCGATAATTTTCCATAATCCAAATTTGTCTGTTGTGAATTATTTACTTTTTCTTTTTTTAAAAGAAAATCGATTCCAGCAAGACATGAAGTCACTTGATATAAGGAGCTAAACTAACTTTCTGCTCTCCATATTGCAATATTCTCCATTTCTAAAATAAAGATCTCTGATATTTTGAAATGAGACAAATTTCACAGTGTGTTTATTATGTTTTAAAAAAATTTGACTGACAGACAGATAGACTAAATGTCTTTTTGTATAAGATTAATTTACTTTCTTTTTTTTTTTTTATTAAATTCAAACATTCATCTCTTTGAACTTTTTTTGTTCTAGCTTCTAGAGTTTCAAAGAATGCACTTTTCATCAGAGGAAAGATATTAGCAAAATAATTATTATAGCAAAGCGATGAATTTGCTAGCAAAATTATCTGAAAACTAATCACATACGCATAAAAGTTAGTGGAAAGAGTTTATGAAATGCAGAAAAGAAATGAAAAATGAAGAACCTTAATATTTCTTTTTGAGTATCTTGTCGAACAATAAATTCTTCTAAATTATAATTTACAGTCTTTACAAGTAATACTGGTAAATAAGTATATCGGTACTTACTAAGGCTGTAAGCAATGTAGTAAACCGGAATGGTGAAAGAGAAGATAAGCAAAAACAATCAAAGACAATATTTGTAGTATTTATCTTCACAATTGTTTTTATTTTCATCAATAAATCTTTCACATACAATATCAATTTATCTTCTTTTTTTTCATTAACTATTATACCAAGATGTAGGGGAGTGTGTCACTCTTTTTCCAAGATTACTTTACTTATCCTTGATCCTCATATTATAGTAAGCTCATTTAGCAAGTGGTCATCAAATGCCAATTTCTAAGTCTTTGGAATAACTTGACCAAGAATTGAACCCTGATCTCCTGGCCTATTTGGCATAATTGCAAGAGTGCTCACTTTTGTTGGGGGTGGGGGTGGGCGGTTGATACTGTTTATTCTCAGACTCATATTATGTAAGGAATTAAGAAGTAGCTGTGGCAAAAACATCGAACATCAAATTTCACTGATATTTAAAAATTTGGAGACTTCCTGCATGTTTTATTTTTATTAACCTGTTTTTAATAACCATTTTTTTCTATTGATATGTTCGTTCACATTTGCAAATACTAACAACTTGTGTTCAATTCAATTGTTTTTGTTATTCTTTCTAATCCATTGTTTCAGCTTGACAACTAACTCACTAAATTGATATGCTTTGCTCTAAAGAAAATTTGGTACTGTTAGCACAAATTATTTTAAAGGAAATACGGTTGGAAATTAGTAACAATTTATTTTATTTTTCTGAATTTTTTAGATCAGGATTGATAATTTGTATAATTCAAATAATACAAGTTACTTTTAGTTTACCTACTCGTTTGTGACACATTTGCGATAAAAAGTGTAATATTCAATATAAAATATAAACCTTTTTTTCCCATAAATATTGATGATGTGTAAAGTATTTTTAAAATATTTACAAGTATTTTAATGTTAGGTGTTTCCGCAAACTACAAGACCTTGTACTCTCTTGACGTAAATACCCCCCCCCCCAAAAAAAAACCGGCAAGCAGTAAAACCCCATCCCTACAAAGTAGAGATCTCCAGATGCCAGAAAGCCTTCTACTCTAAACGATCTTCCCTCAGACTGCTAGACTTTCGAATTCCTTTCTGGGCTGTACTGACATGCAGAAGTTCAAGTGTAATGTAAACAGACATCTTGCTGCTCAACTCCCTACATAGTATCCCTGCAAATTATATACCGGATAGTAACCTTCTACATCAAAGTGGTATTGTGTCTTGTTTGAGGTGAAAATGTAAAAAAATAAGAAAAAAAGAAGTAATTAATGGCAGCTGTCTTCTGTTTTCAGGATGTAAGGTACCAGACCAAATCAAAAATGAGGGTTGAACAGTGCTTCTATTGAAACCATTAAATTAAAAGTGGGTCTGGTACTTTATTTCCTGAATCATCATCATCATATTGTATAAATCCAAAGATTTTATTGTTGGCATTGGTTTACCCAATATTTTTCAAAATTTTTTCTAGAGAAACATCAGGTATTTAGTGAAAATTGCCAACATCCTAAGTGAAAGTGATTTTTTTGTGGAACAAACTCGATTCTAACTTGCAACACTCAGATCACCAGTCTGTGTTGCTACCCACTTGACTACCATCATCTCCTTTCATAAAAAAAACAAAAAAACAAGATAACCTTCTACTGATTGCTCATAACCAATATTTATGGCAAATAAACATGCTTATATAGAGCTTTACTTTGCGAGTGGAACAGTCGTATATGCAAGTGATTTTTTCTAAATGATGACTAGAAATAATTAAAAGCTTATCTTTTGGCTGTTGTGTTTTTTCCAAAGTTCATTACTGAGTGAAAATATTTATTTTAATAAAATGAGCAAAGTCAAATTATTTAAAAAATAAAAGGGGTAATAGAACAATATAATCTTTTTTAATGAAGGTTGTTTAAAAAATATCTGAAGAAGTTTGAATGTTTATACCTTATCATCAAATTCTATGTATATTTAGAATTAGATTTAATCAAAAAATGAATTCAGAAAAATCTCTAAGATCTATGTACTCGTTATGGAATCATGTGGGTTCGGTTAATAACTTTTTTATTTGGCTAGTAACAAAAATATTTAGTTATCAAAAGTCAATTGAAAATAAATTTATTCATAAAGCCCTGTTATATTTTATACTAAATTGTTCTTTACTCAAATTGTAAACCAAAATACACTTATATTCCTTTAAAATAATTCATGCCGCCAAACGTAACATTGATAGAAAATTCATCTTTTTTCAGTGATGTTATGTTTTTATTGTAGACAGACAAATTATCAATAAAAGATTTTTAAAATAGTTGGAAGAATTTGTGATAATGAAGTGTTTCCTGGAAAAGATTTTCCATCTACTGAAAAAAAAAAAAAAATCGTCCAGTCATTGCACAGGCATTTTAAAAAGGGAGATAATTCAAGAAAGATCATAGAAAATGTCAAATATTTTTTATTAGTTGTTTTAGTATTTATATTATAAAAAAATAATGCAGGAGATAGAATTTTTAAACTAAGTATGGATAACTATGTTCTCTAAATCTATACTTTGATCTCTATATTAATAAAATAATATTTTTTTTCCCTTGAAACTTCTAACATTATAGCAAGAAAAGAAAACTCTTCCTATGCACACTTTAGATACTCGTCACTTACAGTTTACTACAATATTGTTCGCTCTCCTAGCCATCAATAAATTTTGTCCTCATTTAATAATTATCATATTTTCTTCTAGTGATAAATAAAGAAATTTAAAAAAACGGATTAGCTGGAGTCACCATTTTTTAATTTAGTCTTATTTTTTATTGATAAAGAGATAAAGTGGAGGAGTTCTGTCTTCTTTTTTTTTTATTTGTTTTAATAACCATTAAAGTAGCGAATAGGAATTTTATTTGTTTTAATAACCATTAAAGTAGCGAATAGGAATTTTATTTGTTTTAATAACCATTAAAGTAGCGAATAGGAATTACGAACTGATAATGCACAAAGGCTGCTAGTATCCAATGAAAGCTTTCACAAGTTTCTTATTGTACACATGTGAATTCCTTTTATATGATCAAAAAAAAAAAAGAGTTCCTTCTTGTGATTTTTTTCAGTTGTACAAGGGCAACATCAACAAGTCTAGTTGATTTACTGAATGAAATATGAACAGCAACGACAACTTTTACCTTTTTCCACACCTGCATTTGGAATGTTGTACAAGTTTATGATAAACAACTTTAATCACCACTAAATCTCTATATTAAAATAAATGTTTTATTATATTGTTGAAGGGGAGAAACATGAAAATACTCATTGCCAGGACATACATCAAAACAAAGATGTGTTTAGTTATAATGATTAGAATGTTGAGGGAGTTGTGGACAAGAAACTCAGTGTTGACCTGGAATACATTAAAACAAATAAGTTAGCCCTTTGTCACTGCCAATATCTAAGCTACCCACCACAGTCACACACACACACATGCACACGCACACACACACACTTTTTGACCCCTATTCTCACATACCTTAAGTACTTATATATTCTTTGCCTGTAACACAACATCACTCAGTTGAGACGATCACTTTTTATTGTTTGTTTTTATGCTTTATCAGTTTATACATTGCTTTTTGTTTCTTGGAAAATATTTGATGATGGGATCCTCATTTAAATATGAAATATAAAATATGTTAACTCATAATAATAATGATAATAATAATGATAATAATAATAATAATAATAATAATAATAATATGCTATCAGCCTCAGTTGGTGCTACACAAAATAGCTGTGAAGGTTAAGTAAAATGGAAAGAACAAAGAGGAAGAACAACTAAGCAGACCTCCACTAGAAGAGTGCAAAGAGTGTTAGAACCTTGGGGAGGGTTATTGCCACCCAAATCTCAGAGTAGACCAATGATCGTTACCAGTGAGAAATCAGTGGTAAGCGGCTATTGTGATAACCCAGTGTCATTTTCAATAGTTATCGAAAGAGGTGGGCCGTACTAGAAATATTGGGAGATTTCTGATCAGTCAAACTCCAGGGAACACCCCCAGTTGTTATCAGTGAGTAATCACTGATGATGACTTGTGTGAGAACTTCTAGCAAGTACAAATAATAATAATAATAATAATGTGTTAAATTTGCGCATTCATTCTTTTTGCAGACTGTAAATCTTATTTTCATAGTTATTGTTTTTGCCATGTTTCGGCCAATTCATCCTCTGGTTTTTTCTTCAGGTGATTCACCACAATGAGATAGGAATGCTAAGTCTTGTAACTTATGTAATTACTGCCTTCCATAGTTGTTGTTTCAGCACCTTTTGACCAACTAATCCTCTGACCTGGTTCAACAGGATTGAAACCGCTATCTTCAGACAATACTCATCTGGAACCACTTGATGCCTATCCACTGCGCTATGGGTTCCGAAGTTACAAAACTCATCATTCCTATTCTGTCACGATTAATTACCTGAAGAAGGCCAGAGGATGAGTTGACTGAAACGTGGTGAAGACAATAACTATGAAGATAACAATCCGCAAAAAAAAAAACGAATGTACAAATTATGAAACCTCATCTGAAATGATTCCAAAAATTAAAAAAATATATGAAAAAAATGTTGTATTTGTTTTAAGAATTTTAAATACGTCTGAATTGATCAAAACATTTTTAAAAATAACACTCAAGATGAGAAGAGTAGTCCAAATAATATCACTACTCATTTAAAAAATTCAGAAACAAAATTGAATGTGGTAAAATATAATGCCTCTTAGAATATCAAGTCCGTAGGCAGTTGAGAGTGGGTTTAAAAATGCATAAATGGTTTCCAAAGACCCATTAAAATCAAATCGCAGATCCCAGGACTCAGTAAATTAAAAAGTTATCCACATCACGGAAGATGTTCAGTGTTGTATGAATATTATTTATTATTTTCAGTCAGGTGGACCATGTGAAACCTCCAATTTGCTTACTACATTAACCTGTATAATTTATTGTCAATAATATTTCTTTTGAAACAGTTGATGTTCCAACTACCACAACGACGACAACGACGATGATGACAACACAAAACCAAACAAACGAAGATGATTCAAGTGTGACACACATGGTTGGGTCGAATCAGACGACAACTCCCATAGTGATGCAGAAGGAAGAAGAGAACATTGGTAAAATTGCTGGCATTGTTACCGGTGTTCTACTTGTAGTCCTCACAATCCTATCGATAGTAAGTTTGGTTTTGTTTTTTTTTGTTTTGTTTTGTTTTGTTTATTGACTTACTAGCTGAGTCACTCTATATTATTTCAATTTTGTCAAATTTTAATATTTACAAAAATGTCAAATTAATTGAATTTTGATATTTACAAAAAAATTCTAATTTTGTCAAATTCATCAAATTTTAATATTTAAAAAAATGTCAGATTTGTTGAATTTTAATATTTCTAAAAAATATCAAATTTTGTCAAATTCGTCACATTTAAATGTTTACAAAAATATTGAATTTTCAATTTTGCCAAATTTACAAAAATGTCCAATTTATCAAATTTTGTTTGGAGTGATGACAAGCATGGTTAAATACTGCTTACTTCGTTGCCTGGATATCAGTACAAGTGTATTGATGAACAACTAAGAATTTAACCAACAATGGGATGACTTGGCTGAGTTTTCAAATCCACAAGTGATCAGTCTTTGACGGTTGTCTTATGATGAGTTAATCATCTCTTGTCATCTTATTCAGGACTGCTATGGTTCTGGATATGTTCCAGGTATATCCTGAACCATATCCAGAGCTATCTCCATCCGACAAGAGTGAATATCATTGAAACAAAAACAATGTATGACTTTACCGATGAGGATGCTTATTGCTTATGATAGCGATGACGAAGCAGACAAAAACATCATTAGAATGAAATAAAATGGCCGACAGATAGTCATTCAATACATTTTATGAAAATGGTGATGTGTGTCCATTGCTTATGAAGATGACCGCATTCATGCAATGATTCTTCTGTAGGTTCAGAAATGTCTTGTTAAACCTATTGGAGCTCTGAAGTATTTCCTGCATCTGTGGAATGATTATGTAGCAGAGGTGCTGATTACTCTGTCTTCTAATGTCACGTTTCCTCTTACATTCTTCATTGTGTGCAGATTCAGTAATTGTTGCCATTTGTAAGTTGCGGCATGCCAGAAATATCTGTTTTGGGTTAGGGGTTAGGGAGACCTTCAGATTGTCCTTGAACCATTTCTGCTGTCCTCCTGTTAGAGGAGCTTTTTAGGTATTAGGGTCCTTAAATCAGGTATACGGCATATATGACCTGCTGAACAAATCTGGCACTGCTGGAAGGGTTCACCAGGCTAAAATCTCTGTGTCTGTTATCTTGCCTTGCCACTTGATTTTCAACAATCTACGGAGGTAGGTTGTATGGAAATGGTTTGTTTTTTAATGAAAATAACAAGAGATTTGCAGATCATACATAAACAAACTATACAAAATTAGCCAAACCATCAAGGGTAATAGTTACAAGACTCTGATTATAAATCTACCCTCTGTCATTGTAGCCAATATGCCTTTTTTGAATGAAAGAAAGTAAAAAAAAGAAAAAAAAACGGAAACTTATCAGCTGAAAAGTGAGATGTTTTGCATATTGTGAGTGCCCATGTACCAAATGAAAAAAAAAAGGCTTCTACGATTCTCATATTCAAGACTGTAGATTTTTTTAGTTGGAGCTGATTTGCATATATGAATAGCCAATTTGCATGTGTGGAGACCAACTATCTTTAAACTAAGTACAGATTAAAAGTAGGAATCAGGTATATTAGGAAGATTAGAGAAAAGAAATTGTTGATACTGGAAAGTGTTTTGTTTTTATTTTATTACTCTTTTTCACCCCAAGCAAGACATGTTGTCATTTTGAAATAAGGGGCTACTATTTAGGATTGTATCTAATAAAGAACTGTAGGGAGTTTAGCAGTGAAATGTCTGTTCACATTACATTTAAACTTCTGCAGGTTAATATAGTTGGCGAAGCAAGAAACATGGAGGAAATTCCAAAGCCTAGCAGTCCTAGGGAAGAAACTAGAAGGCTTTCCTGCATCAGGAGCCTCAATAGTGAAGGGGTGGGATTTTGCAGCTTGTCGGGTTAGTTGGGGGATATGTACAATGAAGAGGCACAAGTGCTATGAGTTCATCAATGTACATTCCATTAAATGTTATTTCAGTGTTTGAGATACAAGAATTCTGCTTGAAGTTTGAATTCTGATTAAGCCCATTTTTTCTTTTTTTTTCTTTTCTTAAAAGTCAGATTACAAAAAAATTTGATTCTCGTTGAAATTAAACGTGTACATTCTGCACATTTTTCAGATTGGTTATTTTGGATACAAATCTCTACGCAAACGAAGGACAAAGCACATGAACTTTGACAACCCCGTTTACCGAAAGACAACCCAGGACCGAATCATGTTGGAGAGGAATCCATCTGTAAGTAGTTTTCTTTCTCATAATTTTTTTCATTTTATTCATATAAATATGTATTTATATAAATATACATTCATATAAATATATATTTATATGAATGTATATTTATATGAATACATATTTATACGAATGTATATTTATACAAATGTATATTTATACGAATGTATATTTATATGAATGTATATTTATATAAATATACACTGCTGATCAAAAATTAAAGACCTCTTAAAAATCTTTTAAAAAAAACTTTTTTTAAGGATAGATTTTAAACTCTTCCGACTTAAGGTTACCAAATCTACAATCTAAAAGGTTATGGAAACAAAAAGCTACATTCCAAAGATTTATTTTTAAAATTTACATTTTTATTAAATTAGGCTTTTTACACATGATCAAAATTATAAGACCAGAGACAAAAATTCTATTAAATTGTACAAAAAGTGTATGAAAAGTGTATGAAAACATTCAACAATCAAACTTAATGATGAGTTCTACCTCCACTGCTTTTGATGATTTCAAAAATTCTTTGGGGTATGCTAGAAATAAGGGTTTCCATTAAGGTGCGGAGGATCCTGCTCCAGTTTTTGAAGATGCCTTCACAAAATTCATTTTTTTTTTTTTTAATATTGTTTACCATTTTGATAAACCTCTCTTGTCATCCATCCCCAAACATTTTCAATTGGGTTCAAGTCCGATGAGCATGCAGGATGTCCCAAGAGATGGACTCAATTTTCTTGTAGAAAGCTCAAGGTCCATCTTGCAGTGTGGATTGCAGCATTATCCTGTTGGAATAACCATCCATCCCACACAAACAATGACCCACCATCATCGAAGATGCTTTTTGTAGCATGCTAACATAACCAGCTGCTGTGTGACGACCCTGCACCACCTGGAGTGCCATCTTCCTTCTGTAAGAAAAGGCACCCCATACCACTATGATGTGAGGGAAAAAATTTCAAGGGGCATGTTTTTGTCATGCCAGTATCGCTGGAAGCCATCAGGATCATCTAAATTGAATTTGTTCTCATCAGAAAACAGCACTTTCTTTCACTTCTCAACGTTCCAGGTTTGGTATTCATGACCAATTGTTTAGACCATTTATTTACCATGCCTTTTTGTTGTCAGTGTCGTCTGATGACTATTGGACTGCAATCAGTATCTGTAACCGGCTTAATTTGACTATAAGAAAGTCCTCTGCCATTCATAACAATCCGTCTGAATTTCTTGCTCAATGCAAGAGAAATTTTTTTGGGGGGTGGGGGCAGTGTTCTTTAGAAAGTTGCAAATAACAGTTTTACTGCGATTTACCTTAGCTGCTATCGCTCGCTGTGACAAACCTTGTTTATGGAATCCTAGAATTC
The DNA here is from genome assembly GCF_053919585.1 of Euprymna scolopes. NCBI lineage: Eukaryota > Metazoa > Mollusca > Cephalopoda > Sepiida > Sepiolidae > Euprymna > Euprymna scolopes. Next base: position 451,860 of record NC_136515.1, on the reverse strand, counting down.
GAGAGCGCTCAACTTCGGTTAGTTTTCTTGTTTTAGGCATAGTAACACCTTTTCTTGTTTTAGGCATAGTAACACCTTTACACAGTGATTGCTATTCTCTAACTGACCAAAAAAATTAGAATTACCATAAGTCTTACAATTTATACCCTTGGTCTTGTAATTTTGATCATGTGTAGAAAGCTTAATTTAATAAAAATACAAATTTTAAATAAAATTTTTGGAATGTAGCCTTTTGTTTCCATAATCTTTTAGATTGTAGTATTAGTAACCTTAAGTCGGAAGAGTTTAAAATCTATCCTTAAAAAAAGGTTTTCTTTTTAAAGATTTTTAAGTGGTATTAAATATTGATCAGCAGTGTATATTTTCTTTCTCATAATTTATGACTATTCCATGTATAGACAATGCCTCCGTTGAGGTTCGAGAGACAATGTATAAATCCATGTAAGGTTAGCTGCATGTGTAAAATAATAATAAAAGAAAGAATTTTAAATCATGATTGACTTTTTGTGGTAACTGGAATGAAAATTTAGAGTATATATATATATATATATATATATATATATTTGCATTTATGATTAGCTTTAATGTAAGTGCCAGCAAATGCATAGCTTCACTATCATATTTATTTCCTTAATATCTTTCCTCTGATGAGATGAACGCATTTCTTTGAAACTTCACAGATTAAGGAAATTTCAATATATCTTATTTGAATATCCTGTCGAAGAATAAATTCATGTAAAATATAATTTACAGTATTAAATTTGTATTCTTTTGTGTGTGTGTGTGTGTGTGTGTGTGTGTGTGTGTGTGTGTGTGTGTGTGTGTGTGTGTGTGTGTGTGTGTGTGTGTGTGTGTGTGAAATTGAGTCTGTATCTGTGTCTGTGGGTGTACATTTCCCTATCAAACTACGCTGTCAATTTTCAGTCTACAGACTCAAGATTTGACATAAGGTATATTGAGATTTGGAGAAATCTTTTTAATCGGTTTTCGGCCAGAAATTTGGTTCTCAGGGGGTCAAAGTTCAACAATTTGACCTTTGAAAACTCTACCAAATTCCTCCACCAATTTTGTGTCTAAACACTTGATGTAGGTTTCTTGGGCATAGGTCAAACTTTTTACTGTAAATGTAAAGGGATCAAAATTTGTGTTAAAGTTTAAAAAAAATTACCTCTGCGGTCTCTACCAAATTACTTAGCCAATTATTCCTCTAAACATTTGAAATTTTACATAAAGTGTATTCAGACATAGGGCAAGCTTTTTAATCGGTTTTTGGCCAAAAATTTGGCTGCCAGGGGTCAAAGTTCAAAAGATTTGACCTTTACAATTGCTAGCAAATTATTCAGCCAATTTTGGGTCTAAACATCTGAAATTTTACATAAAGGGTATTCAGACATGCAGCAAGCTTTTTAATCAGTTTTGGGGCAAAAATTTGGCTGCCAAGAGGTGAAAGTTGAAAAAGTTGACCTTTGCAGACTCTACGAAACTCCTGCCAATTTTGGGTCTAAATGTATACATACACACACATATATGTAAATACATACATACATACATACATAACTATGTACATTATTTAATATATATATATATATTTTTTTCAGACCTTGCAGCCGTTGAATGCATAACTGGCTCCTCTCTCTCTCCGTTGTGTAAGCTTTCTGTGCTTTGACCACTTTTACTTGTCTGCTACTTGCGTTTCCGTGGCTAACTCCGTCAACATTGTCGTCCTTGCCTGTTCTGCACAATCGGTGACAGTCTCAGATTCTTCCATCCACTTTCCCCGTCGTCGCCGTCATCTCTCTTCGTGCTGAAGAGTAGAACTGCGTGTTGCATCTGTGTTGTGTCAGGACAGACAAGCCGACAGAGGCCCGTGCATTATGGGAATGTGAAGCACCAGGTACGGCCAAGGCAAGGAGACCATTCCATGTGTTTAGCAGGAGACATCCAGCTGCTGCTGCTAGATATCAACAACAACAACAACACCAAACAAAACGTTCAAACAAAAATATTGTGCATTTCATGTCATCAGCTCAAGAGAAAAAAAAAACAACAAAATAACAAAAAAAAAACATTTAAAAAAATATTTTTTTAGCTTCCATTTAAAAAAAAAAAGAAAAAAGAAAAAAATGGCAGCATTATTTAAGATGTTCATGTTTTTGTACATTTTAACAATTCCCACTTCTCTCTCTTTCTCTTTTTAATTTATTCATTTTCCTAGTCACAGTATTTGATTAGCCCCGGAAGCAGAGAGTAAAAAACTTGACAGAAGATTTATATGAACAATGAAATTTAAAAAAGACAAAAAACATTATTCATGAAAACATAGAAATTATGGGATATGCAAATTCCATAGATTATGAAACATCACTTGTTTGAGCTGCGGATTTATCCAAAAGCCAAGTTGAAATCCATATTGTGTGCATATTTTTTTTTTTTTGTGTTTAGAGCGTGAGGAAATCTCCCATCAAATTAAAATCAAAAAAAAAAATAATAATAATAGAAGAAGGATTATCCTGCTGAAGAATTTACAAGACAAAACAAAGACAGATTTATAGAAGGATCCACAACGTGATCCATTTGTTTGCTCTCCATTCACGTTCCATGCCATTGCGGCAAAAAAAAATAAAAAGGACTAATATGAAATGAAGAAGGAAAAAACTGCAGACTTGGATTTTGATATATGTTAATATTGCAGTAAATAAAAAAGAACAAACGAACTCCCCACAACATTACCTATATATATATATATGTATATATATATATATATATATATATATATATATATATATATATATATATATATATATATATTCGGCTCCCTTTTTAGTTACATATTTGTGTAATATTTGCTTCAAGCATTAAAATTACAGCAACCATTTCTAAAAACAAACCCTAACCCCTACATGAAACACACACCCTTTCACCACATGTTTTCTGTACAAATTCTTCTTTTCTTCCAGACTTTATTTTACTGAGAGCAAAGGGAGGTGGTTACTTACAAATAAGCCTGATACATGTTTTTTTTTCCTTGTGGCTTCTCTCGTCTGACTCTCTCCTGACTATTAGTTTTGATGTCAGCTTTATTGCCAAAATTGTTACTCTTCTCCTCTGCTGAGAATAATGTCGACCTTTGCCCAAATTAATTTTGTCGTTGAATTCCTTTCCCGATTCTTCTCGCCTTTTTCTTGCTCAAAATCGTATCTATACATTCTTTAATTCACTTGTGTGGCTAATGTTGCTTGGTCGATAATTGTATTTTTTGAACAACTGTCTTCATCTTGGATGTTATTCTCACAGTGTTTTCATTGATGTAATCTGTCATTCTTCACGTGCACCATCTTGAACGCGGGAATCCTTCTGTTGAACAAAACCTTCTATTTAATCCATAGTTGATAACTTGCTCTCGTTCCATCAATCATGACTGAGCCCGTACTGAGGATTGAACCTTCAACTTTCAGAAGACTCTCACTTAGAACCAGTTATCCCTTAGCACTTTTATCTGTTGTGTCATGAGTCTTTGAAGAAGGTCGTAAGTTACATCGACTGAAACCTTGTGAGAAAAACATTCATGGTGAGAACAGTAATCCAAAGATTCAAATAATCCAAATTATCAATCCTCATCTAAAAAATTCTGAAATATGAGAGGCATTGTATTGCTACTTAAATCGTCAATGCAAGTAATTAGCTCCGAATGAACCTGAGTACTTTTCAAAAAAGTAACAAATCTCATTGTGTTTTATTTGAATATTTCAAATGATTCATTTTTGTTGAGATCCCTAAGCAACACCTTTCTGTTTGCGGCATATCTTTTGTGATTGCAACTTATCCCGTGTTATCATTGTCAGTGATGGGAGCCTGAGATGATTTAAGAGTTTCATTTTCTTGCAACATCCAACACCTTCAGACGAGCAACAACAGCTAATATGAATCAAATACAAGCTTGTTACCCGGTGGCAAGGTACACAAATGAACAACATCTCATCCAATCAGATGAAGGCAAAAGTGACCCCATCCCTCTTTTTCTTGGCCATTTTACACTGTATTCTCAAAGCTCTCAACTTTGCAGACCGAATTTCCCTGTCTTGCTTTAACATAATGAAAATCTTTCGGGCACAAAATACTTTTTGTTGTAATAATTTGTAATCATCATCATTAAATTTCTGCTATTTACCTACACCGAATTCGATATACCAATTAAGGTGAACGGAGAGCTAGGGTAATGAGAACACTCTGCTCCTGCCTATGCTCCTCCAACTGTTTACCAATAAATGATCTTCTGTCATTAAGTCTAGCAAAATCTTATTAAGAAATTTGTCCTGACCCAAACTGGTAGAAAGCTGTGTTAAGGCTATACACAAATAAAATGCAGGTTATGTGGATGAGATGAACGGATGGTTTATTCATAACAAAACTCCATTCATAGAATCCATAGAAGTAAATAATACTTATGAAGGATACATGTGCATCATATTTGTTGTGACTGCTTTCACCTGTGTGTTGTGAAAGCTTCAATTGTGGAAGGTTCCGCAGTATTTTTTATGATCCTTAAAGGATTGATTTTAAATGCTTATTGTTTTGTATGTGTACATTAAGCTATTTATTGATCATTAAACACTTATTGTTTTAAACTGTATAATTTAAAATCCCTTCATTCTCCTCATCCAATGTATTGGACCTATTCAGTCCTCTTGTTCAACATATTGGACCCATTTTCCAACATATTGGACATCATTCAATCCCTTTATCCAACATATTGGACCCAATCAGTTCCCTCATCCAATGCATTGGACCTATTCAATCCCTTTATCCAACATATTAGACCCCATTCAGTACCCTTGTCTAATGTTATTGGATCTATTCAGTCCTCTTGTCCAACATCATAGACCTCACTTAGTCCCCTTGTTCAATGCATTGGACTCATTTAATCCCATTGTCCAATATATTGAACACATTCAGTCCCGTTATCCAATTCATTGAACCCATTTAGTTCCCTTGTCCAACATATTGGACCCATTTTAAAATGCTGAAAAATAGTCAATTTGACACGGTACAAGTATAGGAGTCATGCTTTCCTCTTTATTTGATGTGCGTTTCAAATGTTTTTCACAACAGAAATGTTGGTTGATTGGTAGATGACCTTGAGGAAAATGAATAAAACTTTTCAATGAAAATAATCATAAGTTTTAATCTGTGAATGAAGGGCTTAAGCTGTTAAATTATTTTTTATAAATATATATTTAACAGTATATTTAAAAATTAAATTTTAATAAAGCCTTTACAAAATACAATTGAGCCACTGAGAGTTGGCTAGACAAATAAATATGGCTGAAGACGTGATATTACATGATAACCCCTCCCCTCCTAGTCTTTAGGAAGCTTGACATTGTTCTTCAGAAAAAGAAGTGTTGTAGAATAATATTCTGAAATAGTTCTTCAACCATCTTAGCACATAATCTTAACCTTAACCTAACCGGACATTGATTGAGAACAAAAAAGAGTTACAAGTGCTGAAAGTGGGTAGAGTGTAACATTCCTCTACCTATAGTTATTCTAACAATTGCAAGTACTCTACTAAGAGCTTTGTAGTAGAAACTATGAAATCAGCAAGTTCTATTCAAACACCTACGGATCTATTATGGTTCCATTGAGGTTTTTTGATAATTTAGACAACTATTCTCATTTTGGACGTTATTCTCACAATATTTCAGCCAATGTAACCTCCAACCTTCTTCAGATGCACGTTGTTGAACTATCTTGCTTTCTCTGAAAAAGGTAGGAGGTTACATTGGCCGAAATGTTGTGAGAATAACATTTAAGATGAGAACAGTAGTTTGTATAATACAAATTATCAATCCTCATTTTAAAAAATAACAAAATAGATTTTGTAGCAGTTATAAATCTATTGTTTTTTTACGTATTAATACAAATGAGGAAAGTATTAACCCCAAACCCTAACCCATAGGTAGTCTTCAGTATGTGTGCTGTGGTTGAAGATTGAATGACTCTTAAAAGTGTTGATATGCCGTAACACAGATGAAACCAAATCAAACTATTTAATAACAACTTTGGCTAGGAGTAAAGTGTAGTATCTGTTTTAATTATACACTTATTCTGTTCTGTTCTGTCATTGAAGAAGTCTTTATTTTATTTTTCCAGAGTACCTCTTTTTGAGGAGTTGAATTTCCCCTCATGTCTAACTTTGCACTCGTGGGGAAGCAAATAAATAGGAACTACTACTACTACTACTACTACTACTGCTATCATCTGTGTTATTTCTATTTCTTCTTCTGCTCCCGCCTCCCACCACTCCTTGTCTTCCTAATGTTCAATATTCTTGCAGTTTCTATAAATAAAAAAGAAAAAGAGAAAATAAAAACAATGGATAAAATATGCAGCAATCAAGAGAGGAAGACAATCCAAAATTCTGTCGGAATATTTAATGGTCGGACGAGCATCCTCGTCTTGTTGAAGGGACTAAATTTTGGCCACAGTCCATTCTTCAGATGTTTCTCATAGTTTTGTAACTTTTTGGGAATTTTCAAACTGAATTGTTTATTTTAAATTGACAGGCAGATTTTTCTTGCTATTATGTCTCTGTCAATTCTTTATGATGGCTTTCTTAATTTAATGATAAGTTCTTTCGTGGAATAAGCACAAAGAAATGCTGTCGTCAGTATGTGGGTAGAGCTTAGTAGTTTGAAAATATATTTATTGCAAGCCACAGAGAAATGCACATATTTCATAACTTAGCCATCAGGAAATAAATGTCAGCAGCGTTTGTGGGATGATTCTTCATCAACCCCACCGCATCCTCCGTGCATCTCATGTTTACTTTATTATTTCTTGTACATTTTATGTTTCACACTTACATGATCACAAAAAAGGTTGATATGCCATGAAACACACAGACTGAACCTTGCATGAAATATTCTTGTAGAATAAAGATTTGGGGTTTGGAATGTGTGTATGTTGGGGGTGGGGGTATGTATAAAAAATGTCAAAAAAAAGTACAAAAAATTTAATGCAAAAAGATTTGTTTGGAGATATTTTCATTGGCATACTGCCTGAATGTTTGCCCAAGGGCACTTTAAACCTGGATGTGGTAGTCATCATTATGACCTCCTCTCACAGGCTGTTCAACAAAACAAGCCCGGCGAATGTTGGCTGCCTTCTATTGAAATGAACGCGATGATGAGGCATTTTTTATGGGTGACTACAGAGATGAAAAAAAAAAAATCTTGAAAAGAAGAATTAAATTCTCATTGATAGTGTATGCCAAAATCAAGGATGTGGGGATTCATACCCTGCTTTAAATTTCCCACCCTCTCCTCTCATGTTTTAGGATTGAACTTATGAAATATCCTTTCTTTTTTTTTTATTTCCTCCCCAAGCAGAGAATGTCGAAATCATTAATTATTATTAGAAATTACATTAGCTTTTTTTGTGATAATTAGCAACACGAAATATTTCAATGCGATAAAGCAATGTCCTTTCTCTTTCTCTTCACTCTCTCGCATCATAGATGCAGAAAAAACAGCTGATTACCGGCAATTCCTCAACAACCTCCCTGCATAATAAAATGTCCATTCCTATCCGATTAGATACTACTAAGATTTGCAATATTTAATCATCTGAAATGACAACACACTAGAGAATCGCATCGTATGAAAATACTAACATGAAAAGAATCTCCTTCAGTTTGAAATTTCTAGAAAGTTATTGGATTTGCTAGACATTTCTAGAAGACTAATGAAAATGCCAGATGCCTGAAGAAGACCGAAGGGCACAATATCTAAAACATTGTGTCTATCACAATCAAGACAAAAACATTTGTCCCCCCCCCAAAAAAAAAATAATGTATAATAATTGTATATATTTTGCTGAGAGCAAAACTTCCGTGAAGATTTGTTTTATAATTAAAGAATGAAAATGTATTTATATCTATAAATACATGCTGCATATATGTATATGTGATTATATATGTATATGTATATATATATATGTATATATATGTGTGTGTATATATATGTATATATCTATATGTACATAGATATGTGTGTGTGTGTGTGTATATATATATATATAAGATATGTGCAATTTAATGATGAAATAATTTATCATAATGTTTTTCTGATGACTGTTTGATTGTGTTTGCAAGATTAAAGTCTAAAGTTAATTTCTAAAAGAAAAAAATTAGTTACAATGAAACATGTTTGTATAATGGCTCTGAAAACTCCAAAATTCACTAAATTTGAAAGTTAAATTAATGAATTCTAAAAATCCCTTGTAAGATAAATATTAGTTTTCTAGAACTATTTTAAAGATAATTAGTAAAGCCTTAAGATACTTAATTTTAACTTAATTTTAAAACTTTTACTTAATTTAAAAAAACGCCTTGTTTTTACAAAAGAAAAAAGCATGCTTAATTACCCCTTAAAAGCGAGTTTAGTAACAAAAACTATTGTTGAATAAAAAGGTGTTGTATAGAATTTCTATGGAAGTCCCAAAAAGTCAATTTTATTTAAAAAATTATAGAGAAATTGAAGCATCATTATACCTTAATTTCTTTATTTTTGAAGATTATAAAAATATTTATCAATTTAGGTAATCCTATTTTCTTGTAATAAAAAGGAAGTGCTTATTTAATTAGAATATTTATTTACTTTTTTACAGAACTCTATTCTTAAATATGTTGTAACGATAAATTAAAAAAATATCAATTAAAATCATTGATTACACTGATAATGTATTTATTAATTTATTACAAAAAATAGGTGAAACAATTATTTGTTAGTAATTAAATAGAATACGGCAGGTGGGATGCAAATCCTGTCTTTTTTTTTCTTTTTTAGAATTTTGCTCATCCGTACTTATTGAAATTAATTGTTTGTAGAAATAATACCATTTTCTAAATTTATTTTCAAAGATTGTAAAAAGAATTCTTATGCTGATGTTCAAACGTTAGTGTGTACAAGGAAAATATTATAATATTCTATTTGAAATTTTTGTGACAATTGGGCTAAAATGTTTATACATTTTGGGACATTTTGCACGTACCTTTTATATATATATATATATATATATATATATATATATATATACACACACATTGTATATATACCTTTATATATGCACACAAATATACTGATAGAATTACATGTAAACATACGTGTCTGCTTATATCACTACAGATATATTCAAATGTGTGTGTGCGTGTGTGTGTATATATTTATATATATATATATGTTTATTTATGTATATATGTTTATATGCTAGCATGTGTGTATGTATCTATCGATGTACATTTTTATATAAATACATATATATATATATATATTGGTGTGCATATGTGTATAAGTATATGTGTACGTACAGATCTGTTAATAGACATAGATACATACACAAGACAATGAAAAAGGGGTGTATATAGGTGTGTGTGTGTGAGAGAGAGAGAGAGAGTACTTGTAAGTATGTGGATGTAATGTTGCGCCATATTTTTAGTGTAAAGTTCAAAACTGCTATAAAAGCTTCTCGTTAGAATGGTTGTCACTTATTTCAAGAATTTTATGTTTTTGTGTGAATTTTGTAGAGAATTGTTCTTGCTATTATCAGGCAGAAAGAGCTGAAAAAGAATAAATATTTAAAAAAAGTCTCAGCAAAAAAAAAATAGTCAAATTAAATGGAGAAAAATTTTGTTAATTTTTTTAAAATGAAATTTCTGAAACTTGCATTTTTCGTTTATTTATGAAAACTTTGTTCCAAAATATTTTAGATGAATTTGTTTTTTTTATCTGCCAAAATAAAACTTAGGTAAACATTTTCATTCAATTGTTTCATTTTTGTTTATTAATTTATTTCAGTTAAGAATAAAAAGAATTTCTTCATTTAAAATTGTTTAACATGAATTTTTCATTTTCTGTTTTTTTATAATTTATCAACTTTTATTTTTGTAATTTGATTTCACAATTCATAGATAAAAAGATTCTTGCTTAGTCTTTTCCAAAAAAAAATGTTTGATTTTGCATTAAAAAAATTTTTTTTGGAAAATTGAGGCAAATTAAAAAAATTGAAAACATTTTTTATCTCATCGTTAACAATGATGCAAAAATTTAGTAAAAGCATATTTTTTCATTTCGGCAGTAAAAATGGAATAAAAAAAAAACATTTCTTTATCCCATTGATAAAATTGAGATAAAAATCTTATTAGTAACAAAAGAAGCAGTAACAATGGAATTTAATATATATATATATATATATATATATATATATATATATATATATATATATATATATATATATATATATATCGGACGGATGTTTATTTAAATAGACATTTGGGCAGATTAGTTGCGGGCACCGCTTCCGTGGTCAAGGGGTAGAACTGCCGACTGTCATCACGACGGTTCTAGGTTCGATCCTCGGCTTTGGATGGGTGCTGGTCTGGCGGCGCTGATGGGTTGTGGTGCAGCGAAGCGGGACTGTGTGTCGATGACTACAAATATATTTTATATATATATATATATAGACAAGTAGTTAATAAAACATGTTAAAAACACTTTGAAAAAGAGTAAAAAACATTTAATTTTAAAAAGGAAACACTAAATAAGTGGATAGTCCTTAATCTGCGGAGTTTCGAAGAAATACTTTCCTTCTCATCAAAGGGTAGGATTTAGCAAAAGTATTTAATGAAGCTAAAAGTAAGTCATAGATCTTCATAACAAAAAGTGGAGCAGAGGGAATAGGGTGAATAAAAAAAAGTGATTTCACGTGAATGGATAGTGAAGGGTAAAGTATCCAATGACAGTAAAATCGAAAATCCAAGAAAGTTATATATATATATATTTTTGTAGTCATCGACATACAGTCCTGTTTCGTTGTATCACAACTCATCAGTGCTGCTAGACTAGCATCTCTCCCAAGCCAAGGGTTGAACCTATAACCGTCATGCTGACAGTTGGCAGTTCTCCCACTCGACCATAGAAGCGACGGCCGCAAATAACTCGTCAGAATGTCTATTTAAATAGACATCCGCCACCACTTTTACAGTGCTCAAACCGCCTGTTTGTAAACAAACAAACATATATATATATTGGTTTTATCATATATATATACATATATATATATATATATATATATTGGTTTTATCATATATATATATATATATATATATATATTGGTTTTATCATATATATATATATATATATATATATATATATATATATATTGGTTTTATCATATATATATATATATATATATATATATATATATTAATCCTGTCAGTAAAAATAAAGAAACAATTTTTTATCAGTAGAAATAGAATAAAAACATTTTTTACTCCATTGATAATAATGGAATAAAAACATGTTTTATCTTAGCAGTAAAAAATTGAATAGAATATATTTTTTTACCCCAATAGTTAAGATAGAATAATAAAAAAACTTTTTTTTTTTTATTCCAGCAGTAAAAATGGAATTAAAATGCAGTAAAAATGGGACAAAAACAAAACATTTTTTTTTATTTTAGCAGTAAAAATGGATTAAAAACATGCAAGTAGTAAAACAGAATAATAACCTTTCATTATAGTCAGCTAACATACTTCCTAATTTCCAGTGTAGGTAGCACTGTAGCACTACTGGAAGCAGTAATAAGGCAAATCAGTTCCATTTATTATTCTTCAGTATTTCTATTGTGAAGCGATTTATTAAAATAAAATATAGGAAAATGACATTATTGAAAAGTATACAATAAAAAATTTTTTTTAAATTATACAAATAAAAATAACATAACTAGTCTGTATTAGCATTTTTAATAACAAAAATTGTTTTTTATTTTATTTTAAATGTTATTAAAAAAATATGTTTATAAGATTATAAAAATCAAAGTTTTCATTTGAATTTATGTAATAAATATATGTTTATGAAAGTATAAAATAAAATTATTGAAATAAAAATAAAATTTCAAACATCATAAAAAAAACGTATCCAATACATATCCCCCCCCCCCCCCAAAAAAAAAAATCAAAGAAACTGATTTGTCTTCTCACAACTTCCAGTAGCGCTATGCTGGAAATTAGGAAGTAAATAAAATGGAATAAAAAAATTTTTTTTATCCTATCGGTAACAATGGGATAAGATGCTTTTTCATATCAGCAGAAATTTTAAAAAAAACAAAACATTTGTTAATAATCTAATGGTGATAATGGAATTAAAGCATCGCACCGGCAAAATTGGAATAAAAAACGCTTTCGTTGCATCGGTAAGCAAAAACATTATTGTAGCTAGAAATAAAATAAAAATATTTTATACCATCTGCAAAAATAGAATTTAATTTTTTTCATCTCATTGATAAGAAATGGAATAAAAATTAATGTTTTTATATCAATAACACATGGGATAAAAATCAATAAATGTTTTTATTCCACCAAAAAAATCAATGTTTTTATTTCATCATTAACAAATGTGATAGAAATCAAAGTTTTTATCCCATCGGTAACAAATGGGATAAAAATCAATACAAATGTAATAAAAATTGATATTTTTATTCCATTGGTAAAAAATATGGTAATGTTTTTATCCCAACACTAACAAATGGGATAAAGATTAATACAAATGGAATGAAAAAAAAATGATATTTTTATCTTATCTGTAACTAATAACATAAAAAATAATGATTTTATTCAAACTAACAAATAGTATGAAAATCAATACGAATGGGATAAAAATTGATGTTTTTATCTCACCAGTAACAAATGGGATAAAAATGAATGTTTTTATGGATAAAAAAAATGGTAAAAATTAATGTTTTCCAGTGGTAACACCTATGGTAGACATCAATGTATTTATTCGAGCGGTAACACGTGTGGTAGAAATCAATGATTTTATCTATCTCACTGCTAACAAATGAGATAAAAATTAACGTTTTTGTTACGCTGGTAACCAATGGGATAAAAATTCAATGTTTTGATTTCTGCAGTAACACACGGTGGAAAAAAATCAATGTTTTTATCTTGTTGGTAAAACAGAATACACAAACATTTCTTAGCTCATGAGTAAAAATCGAATTAAAAAAAATCTATTCACTTCATACGAAATATGTTAATAAATTAAAAGAATATTTTGTAAGAGATAATCTAAATTCTCAACAATCATTGGAGAAAAAACAAATAGTATTTTTATACAAACTGTAACAAATGGGATAAAACTCAATACGGATGGGATAAAAAGTGGATTTATTGCATCGTAAACACAAAATTTAGACTGAATTTCGAATTTTAGATTAGTGTTGGGATTGTTTGTAACTTCCCACATATAAAAACACTAACGATTTAAATTTTAAACTTATTTAATTTTCTATTTTTTTTTAAAAATGAATTTTAATTTAATATAAATGAACGTTGAGGAGATTCGAACAAATTTTCTCTTTAAAAAATAATTCATTGAATTTCTTGTAATCTAAATAAAATGATCAAAAAATATGAGTATCACGCATTTTTGGTGTGTATGTATTATATAAAGATAAAAAAAAATCATCTTTATACAAGAACCTATCAAGATACTAAAAGTCCTCTACACAAATAAGTGAAAACAATAATAGAGTAAATAACGAATAATAATTCAAAGTTAAATAAAACGTTCTTAAATCATCAAATCAATAAGGAAACAAAAATTTATTAATTAATAATAAATATTAACATTTTATGGAACTTTGAATTATCTTTTTTTACTAATATATATATATATATATATATATATATATATATATATATATATATATATATTGTTAAGATACGCCCCTGTTGACGATTCCAACTTGGAATTTATTCCTGATTACGTATCGTGTTAAGAAGAGAAAAAATATATAGTATGCTGGCCGTGGAATGTTATCTAAATGGCAAATTAATCCAAGGTTCTTTGATCAATACCGTCATGAAATAACCCAGAGAGCACAATTCGAAACACAAAAAGAAATGACCGGGTATTACAACATGATTATACATGCAATAACATTTAATAAACACAAAATAAAACATAGAATGCAAATACCCAACGGATCAAAATAAAACGGGACGAATGAAGGAAGTAGCAAGTTAACCAATATCTTTCTTTTCTCTTTTTCTTTTCTTTATATTATACCAGCATGGATACCCAACGTTGCTCAGGTGGAGATGAAGTTGGGTTTGGACACAGCTGTTAACTCGAAAATAAAAGCACGGATAAAAACAGGAAAATTAAATTGAACAGAAAAAGTATGTGAAAACCAGTTTAAGCGAAGTCAGTCCAGAAAAATTTCTTCTTACAGTGTGTTGCAACGAAAACAAAAGGAAAATAATTGAGTTTAAAAAAAGTAGAATTTGTTTTAAGCAAAATAACCGTTATAAAAATGATTAGTTAAATGAAAAATCACATTGCGTAAGCCTCAAAATAAAAATCGTTTAACCTTGTTGAAATGTTAAAACTTTCTTTTAAAACCTCTGATAAAAAAATCGAAATAAGGAAACTTATTTAAAATGACAAAACAACGCTGTTAAAAAAAAAAGAAAAGAAAAAGAAAATGACCACCGTTATGTGTACTCAAACGCGAAAACTAAATCTTAGGAGGTAACCTCCTAATTCACTACCCCACGACGTGGAGAGTGAAATAACATTGAAATTTTTTTATTTAAGCCAATTCAAAAAACGCGCATGCATAGTTTTCGAAGTTGTTTAGAAAGGGGCGATATGTGTGCATATGTGTATAAGAATATGTGTACGTACAGATCTTTTAATAGACATAGATACATACACAAGACAAAATGAAAAAGGGGGTATATAGATGTGGTTGTAGGAGAGAGTAAGTATATGGATGTGATGTGGCTGACAAAAGTTTTAACAAGATATACAAAGATACATACATACATACACACACACACACATACACAAACCGACGTTTGAGATTTATATTATAGACTGGGGGGGGGGGGCGTTGTTCGGTCATAAAAAAAATTGAGAAAGTTGCTCGATCGTAAAATCCGTTTTTAATTAAGAAAAATTGTGACAATGGGGGCTGGGGGGGGGGGCATTGTTTGGGTGCCATCAGCCAGAAGCGAAACTGAAAGCAAAATTTTGTAAGCAAAAAAAAAAAAAAAAAAAAAAAAAAAATAGCATTGGTACCTTGCGTTGCCCAGGTGTGGAGAGGTAGTATAGTAAGGGTATTAAGCAACCAAAGTCCATATAAAAACATAAATATCCATGAGTACCTGTGCGAGCGCAAAAAAAAAAATATTTAGCCGCAGTAGCCAAGCTTGAACCTGTAACATAGAGGAAAAGGAGATAAAAAAGCAAACACATTAGCTGCCTTGCCCATGGGACTCGTGATGTCATGGGCCTTCAAAATAACCTTTTATAATATACATCGAGATCACAAAGCATGAATGACTTTGCGAAAATGTTGGCACTAAAAACTGAGTCCTCCTTGCGAAAAATGGTCCAGTTGATGGTCAAGAAATTAATGTTTTTGGATATTTGTTGTCCAAGAGATGGATCTTCCTAATGATATCAATTTTGTCTGTTTGTTGTGTGCATCAAATGTTTTTGTGAGACATGCTTACATTCACACACACACATACACACACACACACACACACACACACACACATTAATAGACAGCTGAGATTTATGTTATAGATTAGCCTGGGTGCCCAGCATTGCTCAGGTGTTTGTAGGTGTGTATTGAGCAAAAAAAAAAATGTGGTAGTAGGCATGTTCGAACTTGTGACGCGAAGGCAGAAAAGAAAGTGAAAGAAAATCTGACGTCTTACCACTACTCCATGATGCAACTGGAAGTCAAAAGCATTCAAATTTAACATAGTTAATGAAAAACAAAAAATGACTTGCAGAAATGGTGTTGCTTTTAAACCTCTCACGAAAGCAAATTAGTTTAATGTAGGGGGAAAACCAGCTCACCCAAAAAGGGCACACTCTGTCCGTATCCAAATAAATAGTAATTGTCTCAGTAGGAAGGGTTTCCTCTACATTGATTAAGGACCACCTACAGAACAGATACTAGTTGGCCCGACGGCAAGGCAGTTGTGTTCCAATAATTTTGCTTTATTTATACAAAAAAGACAAACAAACACTGGAGATGACGACATGATGGGAATTTTGTTTATCTTGATCAAAAAAAGATAGAGACAATGCCTGTTTGTGAACGTGAGATCTGGGAAGTATGCGAGAACTTCTTGCTGAATCTAACCAACGTGGACATACACAAACGCTCGTGCCCATTTTGCCTTTTATATATTAAATGAAATAATATTTGGTCAATCGAAAACAAATGTCTGAAGATTTTTGTTTGTCTCTTCATGGGCTTGACTTTCACTACTGACCTGAAATGGAACACATACATCAAGGTCGCTGGAAAAATTGTTGGATCCTACTACTGATCAGGCCTTGATAAGTGGTGACTACCTTATAAAAAAGGGGGGGGAATAATCACAGAATACTTATCTCTTAGAAAAGCTATAATCTAAATAAAGTGAAAGATCCAACAGAAATAAAATATTCAAGAGAAGTCATTGTCCAATTTCAAGCTTCCTGGAATTTTATTAGTTCTTTGAGATTCATGGTAACATTTCCTTTCCTCAATTTACAGAAAGCATGGTTTTTCGGGATGTCTGCTCTTTTCTGCTATGTTGAGAAACATATAGGCATAATTGCCCTTTCTCTTGTATAGCTATCTCCATTGAGTTGATTCGGGTGCATGGCGAATTCAATAATCTTTCCACCACAGATTCTCTCGCTTGCATCTGCATCTGGCAGTGTTGGGACTCAGAATGTTATTTTAATATTTTCTCCCCATGTGGTTTCATTTGCGTGCCAACTCTATTTCAAATTACTTGCCCCCTCTCTCTCTCTCTAACTCTCTCTTTACTTTTAGGAAGGAACAAGGAATGTGGGGAGGGTAAAGGGATAAAGATATATGTAATGACAAAGGGGATGGATGGAGCTGTTGGTTTGCGTTGTTTCCGCTAGTAACTTAGCATGTGGGCGTTTGTGAATCAGCGTTGCTTTTCACCAATCGAATAAAAGTCTAATCAAGGAATAATCAAGGGGAATTAAGTGGAATTCTTTTTATCAGACATTTTAGCTGACTCTTGTATCGATATCAACACTTAATCATGCTCATGTGTCACGATATATATATATATATATATATATATATATATTTATAGCAGAACTGGTAAATAATGAAAACTTAAAGAAGGTGCTCAATAGTATTGCAGAGCAAATATATATTTTTTATTTTATTACCGTTTTATCTGTTTAGTTACACATGTTTCTGCTACTGTATCATATTAGCGATCAAGTAACTTCGTCAGATTTGGACAGAAGTGATATTTATTAATGGTTATTATTAATAACCATTTCTGTCTAAGTCTGACGAAGTTACTGGATCGCTAATACTATTCAGTAGCGGAAACATGTGTAACTAAACAGATAAAACAATAATAAAATAATATATATATATATATATATATATATATATATATATATATATATATATTAGTGACCTGGTAAGGCCACAGGGGAGACAACCAATGCAGCAAAACTGAAGCTGGCTTGCCAGGACACTATCTATACAAATGTATCCAAATTTGGGCATATTTTATTGGTTTGAAAATATAGGTTCTTGTTTTTTTTTTACAAATTATCATAAAATTTTAACCATAGAATAGTATTATCTTAAAAAAGCCTGCAAATTTTCATGTAGTTTCGTCCCATAGAATCAAATATATGAGCAGTTCAATAATGAATTTGGCAACCAGTATATATATATATATATATATATATATATATATATATATATATATACTTTTTATTTGTTTTATGTAGGCATTGCATTAATATGTGCTACATATTCATGAGCATGTTTTGGTGAGCCACTTACAAATAACTCCCCAAGCGATATTGCTTATACAAAAGTTTAGTTCGTAAAAAAGTATATCTTACCCTACTTCAGTATTGAGCACTCTTACATTAAAAACTTCATTGGTTGCTTTACCTCTGAAAAATATTAATCTGAAACTTTATATATGCAGTTATTTTTGTTATAAATCAAATAGTTATCCACGGACACATGTTTTGTTGTAACTGCTGCTCATTAGCATGGCTTCGTAATATTTATATATATGAGGTGCTTCAATAAGTTTCCAGACTTATTTGTGCAGGCATTTAAAATTGTCGTTGACTCTTGAAAATTCAATATGCTATTGCTATACATCTTATGAGATGACCAATTTTTATATTTCAGGTTCAATTGAACAGCTACAGTAGGAATTGAATACACCCTACTAAAGCCTGATTATCACAGCTGGTAAATTTCAAAAATGCAATTAGGATGTGAGGACACTAGAAGAACGATATGCAATAAAATTCTGTTTTAAACTTGGAAAAATGCCGCAGAAATGTATGGAATGTTTTCGACTGCATTTGGGTCATCTTGCATGAATCGAGCATCAGTTTTTGAGTAGCATAAGCTATTCAAGAAAGGCAAGGAGTCTATGAGGGATGATGAGAGGTGTAGGAGGAGTAAGGAAGTCAGAACACCAGTGTTGATTGGCCAAATAAAGAATTTCATGTAGAGGACTGTTGTGTGGCTATAGAGACAATAAGTGCACATTTGATGTTAGTGTACACACAATTATTTGTGAGAAACTGAAGATACAGAAGATTTGTGCAAAGTTTGTCCCAAGGGTGCTTAGAGACGGTCAGACTATTTGACTAAGATGGGCATCAAGGCAGTTCCTCACCCTCCCTCTGGTCCAAACCTTGCTCCATGTGACTTTTGGTTATTCCCTAAGACAGGTTAAACCTTAGAGGCTGTCGTTATGAGACAATTGAGGAGATGAAAGAGGCTGTGATGAGAGGCTTTTACATGCTCACACAAGAGGACTTCTATGAGACTTTTCAGAAGTTGTAAGAACAGTACATCAAGGGCATTGTAACCAAAGGAGATTACTTCAGAAGGGAACTAGAGCTAAAAGTGCACACATAAAAAAAGTCTGGAATCTTATTAAAGGCACCTCATATATATATATATATATATATATATATATATATTAAGTAATGTGATTGATAATTTAAAATTTAAAAATCAAATTATAATTAAATTAAAAATCCGTTTCATAAGAAGGAACAACAACAAAATCAATTATCTGTACGATCGTTTCGGAAAACAGTGCTTTTTATTGTGGTGGACATCAAGTTACGGACAATAATTATTACATATAGTTTTTTAATAAGCAAATTTTGAAGGGTTTTTATTAAATTTAAAAGACACCATAAATAAACCTAGCATTAAAAGTAAGGCAGATGTATCTGAAAAAAATTGAAATAAAAGGTCTGGATTTAAAATTGATAAGAAAATTAATATGGGTTAGAGATAGAAAAGAAATAGAGTAAAATATAGATTTGAATTTAAATTATAAATTTGCTTTAAGTACAACATTACAAATATATACATGCATATATATGAAAAAATAGACACATATATACATATACATAGATATACAGGTATATACATAAAAATATAGGTACAAAAATTTACCTTTTAATTTTTCGCCTTTTGAAATCGGGAACTTTTTTTTTTTTTTTTTTTTTTTTTACACAGTGATCACCACTTATCAAGGCCCGGAAGCCACTCAGGGATAAGGGTTATTGCAAGTACATTACGTTCATGTGGAGATTTGATGAAGTGTTTACTTAAGGGGGCGGTTCATTAGGAATTTGTTAACATTAGACTTGAAGACATCCAAGTTGTAGTCCGGAGGGAAGCAGGCAGACGGAACAGAGTTCCACAGGCGTGCAGTTCTAAGAAAGAAGCTTTGTTCATGGAATCCGCATTTTGATTTAGGCACAGATATAGAGTGGGGGAAATTTTTCACAGAAGATTCAGCTAGACGGGTGTTTTTCATGAAAGATTGGCGAGGGGGGGACCAGGGATTGGAGTTCAGACGAACACCTGCCATGAAAATAACGATAAAACAAGGATAGGCTCGCAACGTCTCTTCTGTGGGAGAGGGGTTGCAGGGTAGAGAAAAGGGCATCCCCCACTAAACCACAAAGTCTATTTTGTACTCTGTCAAGGCATGATAGGCTGTTTTTGGCAGCTCCTGCCCAGATATGGCAACAGAATTCCATCCTTGGACGTACATGGCTTTTATATAGATAGAGAATTGCATCAGTAGTGAGATATCTTCTGGAGCGGTAGAAGGATCCCACCATCTTTCCAGCGACCTTGGCAACAGACTTGATGTACGTGTTCCATTTCAGATCAGGAGTAAAGGTCAAACCCAGAAGCTTTCACTATAGTTAAAATACTCATATATATGTTTGCTATAGCTTTCCACCTTATTGAATGATGAATTTTAAAAAAGGGGGGACGCCCGTGTAATAAATTATTTCCGTGAGCGTACTTTTGATTTAAAGACGCCATGGTTTATATTTCGAATGTTGTTTGTGTAATTACATAATGTAAGGGGGGATAATTAGTCATATTTTCTTTAATTAAGGGCGCAAGGGGGATAATTAGTCTAACTTAATTTATTAAAAAAAAAAAACGGATTTTTAATTTAATTATAATTTGATTTTTAAATTTTAAATTATCAATCACATTACTTAATATTGAATTAGCTCTAGGATATTTACCTATCGAGCTTATTATATATCTAAATTACAACGAGCACTTTCTCTTTCCTGTATTTTAATTAAACTAGTAATTTCACTGTTACATTAAAATACACTCAGCTCTTTAGACTATTGTTCTAATCTCCTTTAAAATATATATATATATATATATATATATATATGGAGCGATTGGTGCTCTAGCATCATATATAGCTTCTCCCAATCTAATCATTCCCACATGGACGTTGTGAGTTCTGCTACGCTAATGGGGCTCTGGTGAATGGCGAGTGTTCAACGCCAGAAAACTGAATCCCCACTGTCTTGTGGGATAAGGTTTTTGAACCAAAGGTTAAGGGTGAGGTAACCCTAACAGAAACCTCCAGAAGAGCTTAGGCCCTGTTGACTGCGGAATTTTTGATCCACCGGCGTGTGGATCATGCTCTGGTGCCCAGCTACCTAAGTCCCAGTCATGGGTAAATGACATTAGCAGGGTAGAAGGAGCTCCTGCAAGCCATGGTGAAGGTGATCCTTCTAGGAGAGGACAACTCTCATGAAAAATCTGCAGTCAAAGCAATTACCAATCATCTTGCAATGGCTTGTCACTGGGTTATTGTTGCGGAGACTTAGAGAGTGGCACTCGTGTCATACAAGCACTTTTCACTTTAACACAACAATATACAGATGTTACTTGAGATTTATCTTTTATCTCTTATCTTTTTCTATCTTATCTTTATCTGTCGTTTGATCAGTTGGAGGTACACAGTCACAAATCTGCACAGAGGCGACAGGAACCCTATCTTAACATCGTTGTTGTGCCTTCACATGAGAGAAGCCAACTCCAGTGGGGGTTCCTGTGACTGAGCAGCCCTATTCAGGGAGAGCACTGTGCACCCAGTCTTGAGAAAGTGCTAGAAAAGGTGCACTGAAAATTATCTGTCATACTATCACTGGTTATTTTCCTGTGACTAACGGTGGTTCATGTAAGCAGGAAGAAAACAAAAATATATCTCCAAAAAGGAGTAAAATTCAATTTATGCTGTTGGAATGTACGCACTCTTCTTGATAAAGGGTCATCCAACCGTCCAGAGCACAGGACAGTGCTTGTCACTGCAGAGCTACGGAGACTTGATATAGGTATTGCTGCTCTATCAGAAACCTGTCTCTTGGGAGAAGATCAAATGACAGAGGTATCATCAGGCTACACTCTCTTTTGGATTGGTAAACCAAAGAGTATCCATAGAAATGGTGGAGTAGGTTTTGCGATTAAAACATCTTTGGTTGATACTATGGAATTTCCTTCCAGTATCTGTGACCGCATCATGAAACTGTGTTCCTCTCTCACACAACAGATTCATCACTATTCGTTCGGTCTATGCACCAACCCTTCAAGCGAATGAAGATGACATCTTGTGTTTCTATGAGTCTCTGCATTCTATTGTTGCATCTGTACCCACGTTCAAAGCATGGTCACCTAATTGACTTCATCATAACTCAAAAATGCGACCTTTGAGATGCATATACTGTTGGTGTCATATACAGTGCTGAATGTGACACCGATCACAAGTTGGTGATAGGAAAGTTTAATCTATGAATCCGTAAGAAAGTTTGTCATAGTGGCGTTAAGGTACCTAGCCGTATTGATGTCGCCAAGTTACCTGAAGTTCAAAAGAGTATGGTGGAAAAGCTTGATAATCTTGCATTTGATGGTACATGGGTGAATTTCAAAACTCAGGTTTATTCTGCTGGTGCTGAAGTTATTGGCTTCAAGAGGGATAAGAACAAGGACTGGTTTGACGACAAGAATCTGGAAATTAATCAGTTGCTGATGAATAAACAGACAATTTATGAATCTTTACTTTGTGAAAATCATTCTGACCATACAATTAATTTACAACAATACAAAGAAGTCAAAGCCACATTGCAACGTGAGCTAAGAAAAATGGAAAACCAATAGTGGATGAATATAGCAGAGCAGATCCAAAAGGCGTTTGACACAAAGAATTTGAATGAATTTTATGGACTCCTGCATCATGTATTTGGTCCTCCTACCTCTTCAATATTTCCCCTGATGTCGAAAGATGGTTTTGTTGTCATTAAGAATCCAGAAAAGATCTTGAAAAGATGGCAAGAGCACTTTACTGATGAGTGTCACAATCCTTCAGTCATAGATGCTGATGCAATTGATAGCCTACCACAATGTGATATTGTATTCAGAATGGATCGTTTGCCTAGTCTGGTTGAGGTGCAGTTGGCTATCGCACAAATCAGCAGTGGCAAAGCACCTGGTTTGGATGGTGTTCCAGTGGAACTTCTTAAGATTGGAGATGTGAATATTGCTAATGCTATCCTTGGTTTTGTTTAGGAACTCTGGGCAGGTGCTCCTGTTCCACAGGATTGGATTGATGGTGTCTTAGTGACCCTGTTTAAAGGAAAGCTGCTGGGAAAGTTCTCGCACGACTTCTTTTAAACAGGTTACTAGAGGATGTTTGTCCTAATGCTGTTCCAGAGTCACAAAGTGGCTTGAGGTCTTGTAGAGGAATTATGGATATGATTTTTTTAGCCCGGTAAGTCCAGGAGAAATGCATTGAACAACAGATACTGCTGTATCAAGTGTTTGTGGATCTGACCAAAGCATTTGATACCGTCAACAGGGATGCTCTGTGGTTGATCTTAGAGAAAGTAGGGTATCCTCCAACCTTTGTTAGAATATTCAAGGAACTGCACAGGGACATGAAAACTACTCCAATTACTGATTCTGTTCTAAATTTCCGATTCTGATTCAATTCCTGATTCCAATTCTTTTAATAAATATTTAATAAGAGTTTTGTTTTTGTTTTTTGTTTTGTTTTTTCGTAAATTTGCAAATTATTACATAAATCCCCAGGTAATTTCTGGGTATATTTTTTCTCAAATGTTTTCCTTGTAATGTATTGCAAATTGAAAGACAACAAAAGGTTTATTTTGATTTTAAACAAAGTCAAATTGCATCAGTTCATCGTTAGTATACAATATGCTACTTGAAAGTTTTCATAAATAATTTAAATATAGTCGACAATTGGTAGGTAAAATGAGAAAACGATATAAGAACAAAATATTAACATTGTTACGAACGAATTTCTAAATAATAATGTTACTATTTAGAAATCCATTTTTAACATGAAGAGGGCATTGGTCTTCATTAAATATTATGTGCCTTCCTTCTATGAGTGTTTACATTTTATTTAATTATATAAATTTGGTGGATTATTAAATTGATTTGCTTTGCTGAAAAAAAACAAAACAAAAACAAAAACGAGATGCAAATAACAAGTAACGGGACCAAAACCAAAACTCATGAAGAATTCTTGGTAAAATTATTTATTATAAGACATGGGAATCCATAATTAAACAATAGTCACTCGGATGTAATCGTGACGCACAAAATAAATAACACACACGCTATTGTATTAATAATATACAGCATTGTTAAACATCATAAAAACACTTTCCTACTACTAACCCTAAGTACAGGTGGCAATACAAAAAATATAGCAATTACATGCGATTTTATGATTTTGCTGATCGGCCTTAGAATTAATGGTAAAAATTATTTCACTGCTTAAAAAGTTATAATGTACCGAAATGGGATCAGTTTACATTATATTTATATGCACAACTGAACCCCCATTCTAAATTCTAAAATAACGTCACACATAATCGCCTAAAAAAGTAGAATCTCATATGTTTTGGGTACATGTTTTTGATATTTTAAATGTAAATGAAAGTTTTTTTTAAGTTAACAAACTTCTCAATGTTTGCTCTTCCAAAGTTTTGATAAAGTTGTGAGATTTTCATCTATATTTTTATTTGTGCCAAAACCAAACAAAATATAATGAAACATGAAATATTTCAAAGGATCTGGTGATCAGACAAACCAGCGCCAGAAAAAAAATGTCAAGCATGTTAAATCTTTAACATTAAAGTTGGAAATCTCTAATAGACACCATATGCCATTTATCAAATAGGTGCGAAAAACTTTCTAAAATCTTTGATATTGAATAGGCAAGTGAACTCTAGGATATATTTACTTTGCTTACAATAAAAACTGATAAAAACTAATAAAAACAAATTAAATTAAGTTTGGAGAGTCTGAGGATTTTCTTGTGTCTAAAAAGGTGCCATAAAACTTTAATGTACAGCTGTACAATGTACGAAATTTACCCCCCCACCCCGTGCAGAGCATTTAAAACTTAATAATCATAGGAACTCCCTCATATGAGGGCGCAGACTTTTTAGCGAATAGATGCGAAACGATTATAAAGGCAATAGGCAAGTTATAAATGACCAATAAATAAAATAAATTAAACTCTGTTAATCAATGTTAAATCTGTAAATGAGATTTATAACTCATTCTGTGACCCTTCTCAGTCTTATGCTGTAAAGGAACAACTTCCAATAAAAATAAAAAAAACAATTTATGCTTGTTTCATTTTTTATTTAAAAATTTTAAAGAATCGGTTTAGAATTGGAAATTAGACTATAATTTTCCAATTCTGATACCGATTCGAATACCCCAAAAAGTTCCGATTTTTCTGATGACCCGATTCTGATTAATCGCCCCAACAGTAATATATATATACTAGCTGTACCCTGCCACGCGTTGCTGTAGCTCAATTTGGTGTAAATGAAGAATCTAATAAAAAGAGAAAATGCATGTTTCTTATATTCTTAGTACAGTAATCCACCCCAAAAAGTGAAAAAAAAAAAAAAAAAAAAAAAAAAAGACGAAAATGAAAAAAAAAATGGTACTCTTTCAGAATTTGATCCGGATCCTTAGGAGTTTCCGTCAATCATGGCTTGGGCTCGACCAACAATCAGTGGATTAAGCCAAATGTTGCAAAAATGTTGAAATGCTGAATCGATTTTTTTTTTTTTTAATTAAAAAATGTGAGTTTTTAATTAATATTTCGGTGAAGGAGGGGGTTTACTATACACAGATTCGAAAAAGTTGTCCAAAAACAAATAAATGAAAGCAAAGTAACATAAGTTACGTTTCTACCTAACTGGATAATTTTTAGTGTTTTTATTTCATGTAAAATCTTCAAGCAGCTTGAAAAACACACAGTGTTTATCGATGTATTTGAACAAAAACAAATGGCCGCGGACACTGTTGAATACGTTAAGTTTGGGAAAATAAGTTAAAAACTATATAAAACAGTGCCAGAAACCCATCCAATATATGTTACCGTGACATAAGCTGACATATTCGGTGGGTTTCTGACAGTATTTTGTATAGATTTTTAGTTTTAACCCATTTTCCAAACTTAAAGTAATCAACAGTGTCCGACACCATTTGTATTTTTCAAATACATCGATAAAACACTGTTTTTCGAACCAACAAAACGTTACATTAAATAAAAAAGGTTTGTATTACTAAACACAGATTCAAAAAAGTTGTGGAAAAATAAATATATAACAAATAAGTGTTATCAAAGGCAAAATAAGTTATTTTTCTACCTAACTGGATAAGATTTTAGTGTTTTTATTTAATGTAAAATGTTTAATCGGTTCGAAAACATGCAGTGTTTATCGGTATATGTGAAAAATACAAATGGCGGCAGACTGTTGAACACGTTAAGTTTGGGAAAATGAGTTAAAATTAAAAAACTATACAAAATACTATTAGGAATTCACTCTATATATGTTACTGTGACATAAGCTGACATATATTCGGTGTTTTTTTTTATAGTATTTTGTATAGTCTTTTAGTATTAACTCATTTTCCCAGGGTCTGCCGCCATTTGTAATTTTAAAATGTAGTGGTAAACGCTGTGTTTGTCGAGCCAAATAAACATTTTATATTATATAAAAACACTAAAAAATTATCCAGTTTGGTAGAAAAGTAACTTATCTTTCCTTTGATAATATTTGTTATACATTTGTTTTTTGACAACTTTTTTGAATCTATGTGTACAGTAATACAAACCCAATAAAAACACTAAAAATTATCAAGTTAGGTAGAAAAGTAACTTATCGTGCCTTTGAAAACATTTACTTATTATATATTTGTTTTCCTTGACAACTTTTTCAAATCTTTGTGCAAATACAAACCCAAAGGGGGTATTTTTCTGGCTATCTTTATTTTTGGTACCGCGCTATTTTAAAATAGTTTTTCCAAGTTAAATTTAAATTCCACAATATCTTTTTTTTTTTTTGGTATTTTTTTTACATTAGGTCCACCTCCACAATTTTCTTTAAAATGACTACTTTTAAAAGTTTTCGACCATGCTGAATAAGAAAATCTCATTTAAAATTTGCAGAGGCAAGTAGTTTAGAGATATAAAGACCCGTACAATGCACTATAATTCACTGGCGGCCATTAATAAACACCTCCAACCTCCTGATATTAAGAACGGCTTTCAGAATAAACACCCCCAACATCCTCGTATTAAAAACGGCTTTCGGAATAAACACCCCCAACCTACCTATGCTAAAAATTGTGGAGGTGGACCTAATGTGAAAATTTACCTTTTGTTTTTTTTTTTTTAATAAACTAGCATTTCAGACCGGCGTTGCCCGGGTGTTTGGAGGTGTATGTTGAGCAAAAAAAAAAAAAGGTCAATTTTTTAAAATTTGACTCCTATTATGACCCCTTAACCTTTATTGTTTTTGGATCAAATAAATTTATTGAGTTAGATCCATGCCCAAGGAACCTATATCTAAAATTTCAAGTGTTTAGACCCAAAATTGGCGGAGGAGTTTGGTAGAGTTCTCAAAGGTCAAATCGTTGAACTTTGACCCCTTAACAGCCAAATATCTGGCTGAAAACGGATTATAAAGATTTTCCCAAATCTCAGTAACCTGTATATCAAATTTTGAGTCTGTAGACTTAAAATTGACACAGTTATTGCGTAGGGAAATGTAGACATGCAGACACACAGATACACAGACACGTTCACTTTGATAGATATATAGATTGTTAGCTGAAAGTACAGAATAGTTACAAAACACCATCCCCTCCCGATGGTAAGAATGGCTGAAAAAATAGTGGTTTTCTTGGTAGAAACTTCTGTATTTCACCTAACAATTACTTTAATAAAGAAAAAGCATTCATATTTTCTTATATAAAAACAACTTCTGTAAAAAAAAAGTGTAATTTCAATTTAAAAAAAAAGAAGTTTTCTTGAAAACCCCCCCAAAAACTTTAACCTAACAATTTACGGTAACAAAAAGCAAAAGCAAAACAAGCGAATCTTAATCGGACCTTATCGCCAAATAGGCTCTGGCTACAATGTTGAACGCGCCATCTGCATTGCTTTTTTTTAAAGTTAAATTCAACTTTCACAATATCTTTTTTTTATAATTTCACAATATCTTTTTTAAAATAATAAATTATTAGTTGAAAGCACAGAATAGTTACAAAACACCCTCCCCTCTCCATGAATGGCTGAAAAAATAAAAAATAAAAAAAGGGATTATTTCAGCACGTTATCAAAATGCATATTTACCGTCAAATTTTCTTAAAAATCTGTACTTTCACCTAACAATTTATAGTTTTTAATAATAAAAAAGTTCATATTTTCTTATATAGAAACAACTGTTTAAAAAAAAAAAAAAAAAAAAAAAACGTGTACTGCCAAATTTGTTAAAAATTATTTTTACAACAAAGATGGTTTTGTTAAGGTTCTTCGACTTTTATGTTTCAACTCAAAACGCACCTTCTGGTGAACAATTTTTTTTAAATTAAAAAATTGGGAAGATAAACAATTGAATTTAAATTTTAAAAATAGGGGGTGTTTTTTTTACTTATCGATTAGAGTCGTTTAATTGTGGTGCATGAATTGAAATCGTATAACAACCGGAAGTAAAACTGAGAAGTATCGCAGAATCGACTTACGAAAAATATTTTTATTTTATTTAATTTATAATTTCCAATATCAATTTATTTTAATAACATAAAAACATTCCTCGACTCTAAGGATAGACCGTCTGAAAATTTCAATTAAATTGATAATGTAGGAATATCGTTTTATGAATAACTAACGAACCAAGAATTAGATTTATATATATATATATATATATATATATATATATATATATATATATATATGTAATTCTTGGTTCGTTCAAAGTTTATACAACCATATTTCTACATTACCAATTTATTTGAAATTTTCAGACAACCCATCTTTAGAGTCGAGGGATGTTTCTATGTTATTAAAATAAATTTACATCGCCAATTATTAAAATATTAAATAAAATAAATATATTTTTCGTAAGCCGTTAGTGCGAACCTGCTTTGTTAATAGAACTGAACTTCCGGTTCGATTCATTTCACACCACGATTTGACGAAACGAATTAGAAGATTTCATTTTCTGTTTACTCGATGAGTAAAAAAAAAAAACATAATTCATTTGTTTATCTTCCAAATTTTTTAATTTAAACATTTTTTCTCTATTATATCAGGCAAAAAAAACCCCAAAGTTTGTCGCTTGCTTTTTGAGTCGAAGTCG
This sequence comes from Euprymna scolopes, assembly GCF_053919585.1. Classification (NCBI taxonomy): domain Eukaryota; kingdom Metazoa; phylum Mollusca; class Cephalopoda; order Sepiida; family Sepiolidae; genus Euprymna; species Euprymna scolopes. The sequence goes on along the minus strand of NC_136515.1, from coordinate 422,707 downwards.
TTTTTTTTTTGTTTTTTGTTTTTGTTTTTTTATTTTTCGATATAAGAAAATATGAACTTTTTTATTAACACTATAAATTGTTTGGTAAAAGTACAGGTTTTTTTCGAAGAAATTTTACGGATTGATGACGTGCTTAAATAATATTTGGTGTTAATGCAGAGAGTGGTCCGCGCTATTTTTTAAATCATATTTCTACGTTTAATTAAAGTTTTATTATATGTTATTTTATTCAATTGTAAGGTTAAAATACAGATTAGGTACAAAACACCCTCCCCTCCCCATGTTAAGAATGGCTTTTTTAAATAATAACGTAATTATTTCAGCACGGATCACTCTCTGCATGAGTACCATACTTTCACCTAACAATTTAATAAACAAAACATGGTACTTATGCAGAGAAAGTATCGTGCTAAAATAATAACGTTATTTAGAAAGCCATTCTTAACATGGGGAGGGCGTTTTGTAACTATTCTATACTTTCACCTAACAATTTAATAAATAAAAGATAGTACTTATGCAGAGAAGGTACCGTGCTGAAATAATGCTATTAAGAAAGCCATTCTTAACGTGGGAAAGGGAGAGTGTTCTGTAACTATTTTATACTTTCACCTAACAATTTAATAAACAAAAGATAGTACTTATGCAGAGAGGGTACCGTGCTTAAATAGTACCGTTATTTAGAAAGCTATTCTTAACATGGGGAGGGGAGTTTTGCATCTATTCTATACTTTCACCTAACAATTTAATAAACAAAAATAGATAGTACGTATGCATGGAAAATACCGTGCTGAAATAATGTTATTTAGAAAGATTCTGCCCTTTCACCTAACAATTTAAAAACAAAACATGGTACTTATGCAGAGAAGACACCCTGCTGAAATAATGACGTTATTATTTAGAAATCCATTCTTAACATGGGAATAGGGGTGTTTTGTAACTATTCTGGACTTTCACCTAACAATTTAATATACAAAAGTTAAACTGAAGCAGACAAGGAACAGTACTGAATCATTAACATTATTTAGAAAGCCATTCATAACATGGGGAGGGAGGATGTTTTCTAACTATTCAGTACTTTCGGTGCTAATGCAGAGAGTGATGCGCGCTATTTTTTAAATCGTATTTCCAAGTTTAATTAAAGTTTTATAATATGTTTTTTATTCAATTGTAAGGTTAAAGTACAGAATTGGTACAAAACACCCTCCCCTCCCCATGTTAAGAATGGCTTTTTAAATAATAACATTATTATTTCAGCACGGATCACTCTCTGTATGAATACCGATTAATGTTTTGTTGTTTGCTTTTTTTCCGTATTTTTTTTTTTAAGAAAACCTTTTTTAACAAAAATTGAAAGTACACGTTTTTTCTTTTTTTTTTTTTTTACAGAAGTTGTTTTTATATAAGAAAATATGAATGCTTTTTCTTTATCAAAATAATTGGGTACTCGTGCTCTTATTTGATCCGTGCTGAAATAATAACATGGGGAGAAGAAGGTATTTTGTACATATTCTGTACTTTAACCTTACAATTGAATAAAAAAAACAGTAAATTTTTAGATTAGGTCCACCTCCACAATTTTCTTTTAAATGACGACTTTTGTAGGTTTTCGTCTATGCTGAATACGGAAATCGCATTGAAATTTTGCAGAAATAAGTAGTTATTGAGATATAAAAAGTTGTATAATGCATTGTAATCTCTGGCGGCTGTCGTTTTTACATGCTTGCGCATGTTATAAACAAATCTACGCGTGTAACAAAGATGGCCGTCAAAGAATACAATGCATAAAACAACTATTTATATCTCGATAACTACTTATTCTTGCAAAATTTCAATGCGATTTTCGTATTCAGCATAGTCGGAAACCTTTAGAAGTCATCATTTAAAAGAAAATTGTGGAGGTGGACCTAATATAAAAAAATATAAAAAAAAACATAAAACTTTAATTAAACTTGGAAATATGATTTAAAAAATAGCGCGGATCAGTAAGTGCATTAGCATCCATTAATCGATTAACGTGACCTTATTGCCAAATAAGCTCCGGCTACAATGTTGAACATTGTTTTTGTTTTTTTTTCAAGTTAAATTCAACTTTCATAATATCTTTTTATTTTTTTATAATTTCACAATATCTTTTTTTAATAATAAATTGTTAGTTAAAAGCACAGAATAGTTACAAAACATCATCCCCTCTCTATGGTAAGAATGGCTGAAAAAAAATATTAGGTACTCATGTAGAGAGTGATCCGTGCTGAAATAATAACGTTATTATTTAAAAAGCCATTCTTAACATGGGAGGGGAGGGTGTTTTGTACCTATTCTGTACTTTAACTTTACAATTGAATAAAAAAACATATAAAACTTTAATTAAACTTGGAAATACGATTTAAAAAATAGCGCGGAACAGTAAGTTCATTAGCACCAGAAATTGTTAGGTGAAATACAGAAAAGTTTCTACCAAGGAAACCATTATTTTTTTTTGCTATTCTTACCAAGGAGAGGGGATGGTGTTTTGTCACTATTCTGTGCTTTCAACTAACAATTTATTAAAAAACAAAAGGTAAATTTTCACATTAGGTCCACCTCCACAATTTTTAACATGGGTAGGTTGGGGGTGTTTATTCTGAAAGCCGTTCTTAACATGGGGAAAATGATGGTATTTATTCCAAAAGCCATTTTTAAAAGACGAAAGACAGGTAAAAGGTTAAAACATGTGGTTAGGCATGGGTGTTGTTTATTCCGAAAGCCGTTCTTAATATAGGGAGGTTGTGAGTGTTTATTCATGGCCGTCAGTGAATTATAGTGCATAGTACAGGTCTTTATATCTCGAAAACTAATTGCCTCTGCAAATTTTAAATGAGATTTTCTTATTCAGCATAGTCGAAAATTGTGGCGGTGGACCTAATGTAAAAAAATACCCTCCCCCCAAAAAGATATCGTGAAATTAAAATTTAAGCGCGGTACTAGAAATAAAATTAGACAGAAAAATACACCTTAGGGTTTGTACTTGCACAAAGACTTGAAAAAGTTGTCAACAAAAACAAATATATAACAAGTAAATATTTTCAAAGGCAAGATAAGTTACTTTTCTACCTAATTGGATAATTTTTAGTGTTTTTATTGGGTTAGTACTACTGTACATATAGATTCGAAAAAGTTGTCAAAAAATAAATGCATAACAAATATTATCAAAGGAAAGATATGTTACTTTATTACCAAAATGGATAATTTTTTTGTTTTTCTAATGTAAAATGTTTATTCGGCTCGAAAAACACAGCGTTTACTGCTATATTTGAAAATTACAAATGCCAGCAGACTGTGTTAAACACATTAGGTTTGGGAAAATGAGTTAAAACTAAAAAAACTATATAAAATACTGTTAAAAAAAACACCGAATACATGTCTGCCTCTGTCACGGTAACATATATTGAGTGAGTTCCTGACAGTATTTTGTATAGTTTTTTTTAATTTTAACTCATTTTCCCAAACTTAACGTGTTCAACACAGTCTGCCGCCATTTGTATTTTTCAAATATACAGATAAACACTACATGTTTTCGAACCGATTAAACATTTTACACTAAATAAAAACACTAAAATCTTACCCAGTTAGGTAGAAAAGTAACTTATCTTGCCTTTGATAACATTTATTTGTTATATCTATTTTTCAACAACTTTTTCGTTTCTGTGTTTAGTAATACAGACCCGTTTTATTTACTATAATGTTTAGTCGGCTCGAAAAATAGTGTTTATCAGTGTATTTGAAAAATACAAATGGTGACGGACACTGTTGATGATGTTAAGTTTGAGAAAATGATTTAAAACTAAAAAACTATACAAAATACTATCAGAAACCCACCGAATATGTCAGCCTATGTCACAATAACATATAATCAGTAGGTGTCTGGCATAGTTTTATATAGTTTTTAACTTATTTTCCCAAACTTAACGTATTCAACAGAGTCCGCGACCATTCATCTTTTTCAAATACATAGATAAACACTGAGTTATTTGAGCCGATTAAACATTTTACATTAAATAAAAACACTAAAAAATTATCCAGTTAGATAGAAACGTAATTTACCTTACCTTTGCTTTCATTTATTCGTTTTTGGACAACTTTTTTAAATCTGTGTATAGAACCCCCCCCCCTTTACCTAAATATTAATTAAAAACTCACATTTTTTAATACAATAAAAAAGAAAATTATTTAGCGTTTCAACGTTTTAGCAACTTTTGGCTTAATCCACTGACTGTTGGTCGAGCCCAAGCCATGATTGACGGTAACTCCCAGGATCCGGATCCAATTCTGCAAGAGTACCATTTTTTTTTCATTTTCGCCTTTTTTTTTTAACTTTTTGGAGTGGATTGCTGTACTAAGAATATAAGAAATATGCATTTTCTCTTTTTATTAGAATTTTCCACTACACCAAATTAAGCCACAGCAACGCGTGGCAGGGTACAGCTAGTGTATATATATATATATATATATATATATGTATATATAGTAATTTATAAAATATATATAGCGATTAAGCTAAATTGCCATATATATTTTATAAATTACTAACTAGCTCTACCTACGCATTGAGCACTTTTGAAGTAAATACTTAAAGTTTACGCATAAATATATATATATATATATATATATATATATATATATTACTATTACACATTTTCTGGGGTACTGAAAACAAAAATAACGTTTAAAATTCCAGGAAATTAGTAGTTTCCAAGATGTGGAGAAATTATAGTTTCAAAAAGTGAACACCCACTTTATGACCACGATTTTTTTGGGGATGGGTATTGATAAAAAATATGCCTGTGCTTATGTGTACAACAGTGGCCACCACTCATAACATAACAAATTACTTAATATCTGGGAAACTACTTTTTTGCGAAAAAATTTAAATACAGTATTTTATGTTATAAGTGGTGGTCATTGTTGTACGCACAAGTGCATGCATGTATTTTTTCATACATGAAACCTGCGGAAAAGTATTTTTTCTGTATCGTGAAAACTAGTCATCAGCTCTAATTTTAAATGCAATATTTTCGGCACACTCGAAACCCCCTAGAAAACAAGTTCTTTAATTACCCATTTTACATTAAATTGTGTTCATATTACGTTGACTCCCTTTCAACAAAAATAGGCCATAAAGTAGGTGCCCATTTTATGTTAAATTAATATAGAAAATCGATTCTCCACTTTTTGAAACTATAATTTTTGCACATCTTGGAAACTATTTGTTTCCTGGAATTTTAAATGTTATTTTCATTTTCAGCACCGCCGAAAACCTTAAAGAGTCGTCATTTTAAAAGATTTTTTGAGGGTCGAAAGATGCTGTACCTTTACGGAAATGTCCCAAGGAATATGCTGGAATATCTCAAAGTTCAATTTTTACCTAGTTATTCGATTTTACCATTTTTACCGGTGCTTTTTTACTGGTGACATTTTTTCTGGTGACATTTTTACCTAAATTCATCTCAGCTAATAGCCAACTACCTTTCAGTCATGCCACCATCTTAGAAATCGGTAGATTATATTAGTATATTTACTCATTTTAAGTGTTTTCTTCAGATTTCATGGGTAATACTAAATAGATGCTAACTACAAAGGTTTACTACTGTCATAATCTTAAAAAGAAAAAAAACATTTATCTCGCTTATAAACATTTCTTTTATTGCAATCTGTCCCTGTTTGAATCAATGCTTACATTAAAGCATTAAAGTGCAGTACCTGTTCTGATACTATACTTTATCTAGTCTGTTGTTGGTCAGTGAAAGACAAATTCTTCTAAATTGAGGCATATTTTTTTGCTATGGGAGATAAATTCTGTGCTTTTTATTATTTAATGCGATTTCATCTGGTTTTACGAGTTTGCCAGTCAGACTTAGAGATAGAAAAAAGTGAACTTCCTTAAAAAGTTATGATAACCTGAAAATGGAGAATCATCTTTGAGTCTTTATGTCGAACATGCATTTTCAAAGTTACCTGCTAATGTTGGTTTTCTTTTAATTGAAGTGCCATTATGGTTCAGTATGCCCTTAGACGAGAAGAATTAAAAAATTTATTTCAAATAATGAACCTTGTAGATGAAGAAAACGACCACGGGAGAACTGTTCCTCTTCCATTTCAAAATTTATCTAAAACAAGATGACTAGTAAGAGGAAACATTTTATATAATATTTTCATGAACTGGGAGGGATTATTAGGTTATTTTAGCACTTGAGAAACAAAAAATTAAGTATTAATGTAAAATACAAAAGTTGTCTGCTAAAAGAAATGCTGGCAGATAGGATTAATTATTTTTATTTTTTGTTTGCAACTCCTGTTGTTACAGAAATTTGAAATGATAAATTCAACATTTCAACAAGAAAAAAACAGTGATCCACACGAACTGTCAAAATAATTGATAATGCATTACTAGAGTTTGTATGAAAGGCTTTTCAACAAAGATGGAACATGTAAAACATTAGAAAATTTTGACTTTCGTTCCAGTTTCAGTTAAGAAATCCATAGGTTCACGTTAACTGCTTGTGCAGAAGTGGACAAAACTACAAAATAAAAGAGGTGAATTTGAGGTATCAAGCTATGTTGCAAGAAGCTTTACATCAACTAGAAAAAAAAAGATTTCCTAAAACTGCCAATCTGTTTAAAGCGCTTTCATTTTTAAACCCTGATAAAATTCTTAATAAAAGATTAAAAGCAAAGTTTAAAGATTTGTTATTTCCACATATCATGGAAATAAGTGTATAATTGAGGCACAATATAGAAAAGTTTGTTTAGTAGAATATTGTGAAGAACCATATTTTGCATAGAATGGCATTCCTCCAGATTCTCTTAAATTCTGGCAAATTGTGGCCAAACATGATATTTTTAAGGAACTTGCAGCATATGCTTTAACATCCCTAATAATCTCCGCAAGTAATGCAGCTGTTGAAAGACCGTTTTCTTTAGTTACTGCTATCAGAACAAAGCCTCTTAATGGAATTCAAAGTAAATTATTGGATGCTATTGTAAGAGTTCGTTCTTACCTTTTATATAACTAAAAACAGCCTATCCTGCCTTGACAGAGTACAAAATAGACTTCGTGACTTAGTGGGGAATGCCCTTTTCTCTACCCTGCAACCTCTCTCCCACAGAAGAGACGTTGCGAGCCTATCCTTGTTTTATCGTTATTTCCATGGCAGGTGCTCGTCTGAACTCCAATCTCTGGTCCCCCCACGCCAATCTTTCACGAAAAGCACCCGTCTAGCTGAATCCACTGTGAAAAGTTTCCCCCACTCTATATCTGTGCCTAAATCAAAACGTGGATTCCATGAACAAAGCTTCTTTCTTAGAACTGCACGCCTGTGGAACTCTGTTCCGTCTGCCTGCTTCCCAACGGACTACAACTTGGATGTCTTCAAGTCCAATGTTAACAAATTCCTAATGAACCGCCCCCTTAAGTAAACACTTCATCAAATCTCCACACTAACGTAATGTACTTGCAATAACCGTTATCCCTGAGTGTCTTCCGGGCCTTGATAAGTGGTGATCACTGTGTAAAAAAAAAATAAAAATAAAAATAACGGTATTAGTTGCAAAGGCTTTATATGCACAACTAAAATGATAAAGCTACACAACAGTGACAATCTTTATAGCAAAGAAGAAAGCACCACAAATAACGATGAAATTAAATATTTAGAAGACGTTCTCCACTGCCATGAACTTTCAACTTATTACCTTTTATTTCTTCGATATGTTATAGACATTTTCAGGGAGAATTATGTTTCTCTTTGTTACCATTGACCAAATTTAAAAACTGTCTTTTCCACTGTTATAAATAATATATATGTTCATATGTGTCTTTTATACAATGTCATTTTAATCCATTTGAAAACGTTCCGTTAATTATTATACATACATTCAATTCTACAGACGCGGACGCGCAGTTCTGCATCTTTCATGTGTATATAAGAAAAATCAGAACTGAACAAGTTATATTTCTTTTACCTTTCTACCACATTTACCTCTGTTCTGACATTCTATTCTTGTGGACTATCACAAACGTTTATGTGCATAGCTCCGTTTCAATTCGATATTTGTTTTTATCTTGTTTTGATGTTTTTCATATCTTCTAAAAAATAAACTGCAAGAGTTAAACCTTATTCATGTAAAAGCTTAACTCACTTCTTCGTTCTCTCATAATTTTTGTGTTTGTCGATCTATCTGATCTGTGATAGTAATGAATCAAAAGTATTTTGAACACATTTTTCAGTTATATTGAAGATGTTAACTCTCAAATATGTGCGTGTTTCTTCTATTTGTTTAATTTTATAATGGTTAAGGTGTAAATTTCTTCTTTATGAAAGTAAAACTGTAGCCTCTTTGATATCATTTTGGGATAAAATAAATAAATTCACACTCTGAAACATAAGTGTATACTTTTTTAAATCGTACTGGAGGACGTTAAAGAAAGAATAACGTGAAGATGTTATATTTAAATAATTTAAGTTAATAATCTTGTAAAAAAACATAATTTATCTCCTTTTGCAGAAGGAATTCTGGTTATATGCTCTTAAAACGCTATCCTATTAGAAATGGATGATCCCCGTCTGTTAAATTCATATGCAAGATTAATCTCTCACTCTAAATTCTAAAATAATTGTTTACCCAAGTCTTTCAAGATATTCAAACGCACTCGTCTAAAAAAGTAGATTTATTTTTAATTTTTGGGGAGAGGAGTACCTTAGAGTTCTCATCTACACATTTAATAACTTTTCCTTAAATTATTTAATATTAAAATAGTACTAAATATTCTTTAACGTTTTCTTGTTAATGTTAAAAATATTTAAACTGTAGAATGTATTGTAATGAGATTATTAGCCTAAATATTAAAAATAAAACAGTTCCCTATTTAATTAAAAATGAAAAATATGCTTACAGGCGGAGTGTGTGTGTGTGTGGGGGGGTCAGAACATATTTTTAAGTTCCGATTTCATAGGTAACGTCTTTGCCAAGGAAACGCTACAAAACTAATTAAAAAAAAACTGCAGACATAGTCAATTTTTCTTTAATTTTTAATTTGGCTTGAGGGGGGCGGCTTTTACCACAAAAAATGTGGCTTCGTTTTTGAATTTGGCCTTTTTGTGCCCCTTTTCCTGAAAAATTTGGCTGCAAACATTTAGTATGACAACCTTGCTTGTCACCGCTTTTGGTAGTGCTACGCCGGAAGCTAGGAAGTACATTAGCTGACCATAACTAATTTCATTAAATGTTAATTTTTTTTTTTTTTCAGTGTGACTTATTCAATATGTCGCTTGAAAATTTAATTCATTTTATGTGTTTTTTTAAACTAATATTTTAGAGTGGAAAGGTAACATTTCTACGTAAATTTAATGAAACTGATAGCGCTAGGACCGCTATCTCCCTTTTTGAAATAACAAGATTACTGCTTACTTTACTCATGACCAATATTTATAGTAATTTATCATGTTTACAGTTTTTATTAAACATTTAACTTTTGCACTAGTGCACTTGAGCAAACTTAAAGTTTTTTTCGTTTTCATTTCCGGAAGAGTTTTAATAGGGGAAAAAGGAGACTACCTAAAATTTAATGTTTTCAAACTTTTATCGTAATTCAAAACAAGTTCAGTAAAATAACACAACAGAAAACATTACTAAGCAAAACATTAACTGAATTTAAATTACTTCTGGTTAGCTAAAGTTACGCAAATAGATCACTAATGAGTAAGAATGCCAAAGGAAATTGTTTTTCAATAATTTCGCAAATATATTTCTTTTAAAATGATTTATGTCGCAAAAAAGCAAAGTAGAAAGTGGACCTTGGGTTTACTTTCGGCAGCCTCGTAATTCTCGCTTCCCTTATTTTGTCCTTTAGTCCTCACATTCCTACAACGATGGTTCTAACAAAGGGAAAAGAATTGCTGTTTTCTAGGTCAGAATTTATTCCATCTGACACTTATCATTGACAATTTTTTTTATATTGAATTAGTATTTTGAAACTCCTTCATCAAGTAGTTTTATGCCTTGTCTGGAGCGATTTCCAAGTAAAATATATCTAAGAATCATCCAAATATTTTTTTGCTTTAAATCGCTCCAGACAAGGAATGAAATCACTTTCTATAGTTTGACAGCAATATACATTCTAGTTTTCAAATTGCTTAACGTCATTAATATTTATACGGAAAAAAAAAAAAAAAATCCATATGCAAAATGTTGCACAAGGCCGAAATGGAAGCGGCATAGGAAAAGATCGTAGATTCTAACTTAATGGACTTACTTAGCTGGTCGCATTCGCACACACAAAAAAGGCATACAACGGGCGCCATAGGTAAAACTTTCTCTCTCACACATATAAGTGATCTTGTCTGTCTTTCTCTACCAAACATCTGTTAAACTTTTGTCTACAGATTTGAAATTTGATATATATGGGATTTGGACCCGTGAAACAAATTCGATTAGGTTTTTAAGGTAAAAACAGCTGCTAAGTGGTCAAAATAAAAATTCGAACTTGGCAGGCATAAGTCGACTTAAAATTGTACGCATGCACTAGTATACATTTATACCTTTTACAACATTATTTCTGAAGTTTTTCTATGCGTAAGGACAAAATGTTAACGAATAAGATTGGAGAATTCTATGGTTTGGTTTCGATTCTAGCTGATGGCACTCAAGTCATAATTTTTGTTAACTTTTGAAATCACTACTATATGTGAGTACACTATAATAATCAATGGAGAATTGACTAATAATAAATACGAAATCTGCATAAATTAAAATATCATATCTAAGCGTATTTTGCAACCTGCTAATGTGTGTGTGTATAAATGAATAACGTGATATAGAAGGTGGGTTAATAAAATTTTATATTAACTCTCGCTTCCTTCGAAATTTTGAATGGTGAACTACGTCTCTGGCAAATCCATCTGTCATCCAACATTACCGATACACTAAATTCTGATTGGTTCTTATTTCGGCAGATCTATCTCATTCTGACGAGGAGGTGTGCAACCAAGTTCATACAATTCTACTCCCACCTCTTCTTATTTGTGAATATTATCCAGTTGAGGGGAAAAAATCACTGAACTTCCTACATCGCTCGCTTTCGTTACCAACGGTCACTGAAAACGAAGCTGTGAATATTTTCCATTGTTAAAGGTGACAAACAAGAATTACAATGAGTGACACATACTGTCCCGTTGGTCTGAGCATGACGGACGAGGAAGATGATATTATTAATCTGAAAATATTAATTCCGAGCGGGATTGCCGGTGCCATAATCGGTAAGGGTGGTGAGGCAATTGGACAAATTCAGAAGGATACAGGTGCCCGGATTCGAATGACCAAACTGAATGATTTCTATCCGGGTACTTCCGAGAGAGTCTGTCTCATTACTGGGACCTTAGAAGCCGTTCGTAAAGTAATTTACTTCGTAATGGATAAAATGAAGGATAGGCCGGTTGAACTAACAAATTCGCGAATTGAAGACCGCATCTCCGGCTTTGATCGTTCTCGACAGGTAAATAACATTTGTATCACTCTTACTTTCTACTGGTCAACCTCTATCAATGTAGCCTTTTCTTGAGATATATTTTCTATTAACTCTCAATGATTGAGCTTTATAAGTTAACGTTACTATTGGTAACAATTACTTAAAAGAAAATGCGAGTCTGTTTTACAATGGACAACATAAGGAAAAAAAAAATGGCACAGAAACAAATATTACAAATATTACCAAAGGTAAGCTATATTACTCGTCTACCTACCTGGATAAGTTTTAATTTTTTTTATTTTAACTTATTTTAAAGTGCTACATTTGAAACATAGTCTTAAACGCTAAATTAAAACAAAAACAAAGATGGTAACTCTTTTGAAGTACAGAGAATCACTCAAATAAAAATAAGTAATCTGCTCAAATGTGACTCGTATTTATTGGGTTGATCTATCATTTGTTTCTTGGATAAATTTTTGGTACTAGTGCACTTATTGATCCGCGCTGAAATCTTATTTAGAAAGCCTTTCTTAACGTGGGGAAGGGAGGGTGCTTTGTACCTATTCGGTACTTTAACCTTACAATTTAATAAAGACATATCATGAAACTTCAAACTTGAAAATATTATTTCAAAAATAGCGCGGATCAATAAGTGCATTAGCACAATTTTTGGTACTTATGCACTTCTGTAACCTTGCTGAAATAACGTTATTTAGCCATTCTTAACATGAAGAGGATAGTGTTTTGTAACTATTCTGTGCTTTCACCTAAAAATTAAATGTAAAAGATATCGCAAAACGGTACTCGTACACTTATTGATCTGTGCTAAAATGTTATTTAGAATGCCATCCCTAACGTGGGGAGGGTGGTTTGTGCCTATTCTGTACCTTAACCGTACAATTTAATATAAACTTTATTTAAAAATAGCGCAGTTTAGTAATTGCACAAGCACCATTTTTTTTTCTTGCAGCCAATATTTACTGATTTACTGCAAATACCTATGCTTATATTTTCTTCAGCGTAAATAGGTAAACCAAAACGAACTGTTTTTGAAATTTCCCCATAATTTCCTTTAAAATTTTACCAATTGTAACGTTGTCTGGCTTACAATATCCCAGACATTGCTAAACAATTTAGCGTGAGCATGTAAAGAACCATGAGCTCTCAAATAACTGCATAATAAACCAGTTATTTAAGGCACAGAATAGCCACAAGAACTTCCCGTTCTCCGTGTTAAATTTCTTCCGAAAAACTCTGGAAACCTTTTAGCACGAAGTGGGGCTGGGGTTCTGGAACTATTTGGTTCCACTATCGTAAAGTAGGTGGGCTCTCTCTACCGGGATAGAAAATCTTGTATCTGTTTTGTATATCTAAAGCCACTGTAACAAGGAGCGCGCTCTTTTTCCGTGTACCTCTAGCTCCGCACTGTTTGTAAAACTCCAGCCCATGTGCTTTAAAAAAATATTTTTTCTTTACACAGAATGTGCTCCGATGAACGTCACAGCATCACCTCAACGTAAATGCCCCCTCCCTCACTATCTACTTGATTAAAATCAACGTCACACTTCACTGATGTCTCACGATACTGGAAAAACTTTCTACTCTAAACTCTCCTCGAACCGCCTGTCTTTGGAACTCCTTTCCTACTCTATTGCCCTATAATTTTATCCAGAAATGAAAATGTAATGTAAATATCTTGCTGCCCTTATTTAAATATGGCCCCTATTATAGCAGCCCCTTACGTTTCGCTTTCGAGAATTGTCGCTCAAGTCTCTTTCCCTGCTTGGTTGTGACTATTTAAGAACCATATATTCTAGGATTATAATTAGCTAACTATAAATTTCTTTGGATAAATTTATTCGGTATTAACCCATAGACGTTATGCCTCAAACGAAACCCTGTGAAACCCAATGAAATGTTTCGCTTGGGGTGATATTGGTGTTTTTCTAAATAGCGTTTAGAAACTTATTAATTTTAAGTATTTTCGGTGCTTCTGCATTTATCGACCCACAATTTCCACGAAGTTACTCGGGTGTGACGAGAAAACCCGGAAATGGTCGGGCGAGTCTTGTTACAAAAACATTGTTACAACCTCCTCCCTATGTTAAGAATGGCGACAACCACTGAAATTCATTGAGGAAAAAAACCTTACTATCCAGAAAACTACTTGTTGACCGTTTCCGATTCATAACGTACTCTGCCGGGCAAACAGGAGTTTCTTCGTAGAAATCGTGGGTTGATAAATGCAGAAGTATGACTTTTCTGTTCCTGCACACAATATTTCTCTAAATTGTATTTATTACACGAGATTAGGTGTCGTTTAAGTACAGTTGCACATTACTGTGTGGTTTTGTGCTCACTGGACATTTTTCAATTCTTCGTCCATTAAAAAGAATTTTGAGTTGCCCACCTCGTAATGTACAATGCAAATACTAAATTGTTTTTTCGGTGCTAATGCAGAGAGTTATTCGCTATTTTTTTTTTTTTTTTTTTATTCAATTGTAAGGTTAAAAGTACAGAATAGGTACAAACCCCCTTCCCCTCCCTATGTTAAGAATAGCTTTTAAATAACGTTATTTCAGCACGGATCTCTCTGCATGAGTACCGTTTATTCTTTCGGAATGTTGGTCGTTGCTTCAAATTTATGAATCTTTGCACCATTTTAATTTTACTTAGCCTGAAATACTTTCGAATATCTTCAATATTGATACTTTAATATTTAGTCTGACAGTTTTAATTCTGGCTCGAGTTTTCGAAATTAAACTTCTTGCCAAAGCTAGCCCTTAAGAAAAAGAAATTGGTTAATCGCGTGCGTCGATGTTAAAAATAGGTTTCTAAAGGTTTAGATACCTATTAATGTGGGAAGGGAGAGGCTTTATATAGTCTGCATCGTCACTATTCGTAAAAGCTCTAGAAATCATAGCGGACAAAATTAACTGAATTAGAGTTCGCCTGAATTTTAACTTTAAAATCCAAGAAAATTCTCTAGTCTTAATGTGTTTATGGGAATTTTCAAATAAGATCGTGAAAAAATGGCAGGTTTCATGATTCATCTATTCTCATTTTCCTACGAGAGAAAACTTTAGTAAATTTTTACTTTATTTCTATCTTAACACTCACCTTTAAAAATGCCGACTTTTATAGGTTTTTGGGTATGCTGAAAACTAATATCACATTTAAAATTTCCGCAAACAAGTTTTCTGGATATTAAGTATTTCTCAATGCATTGTCCATGGCCTTCGTTATTAATATGGAAAGAGCGAATGTTTCGTAACTCGCACGCGCAATAGTACTTTTCAGTTCGGGGGGGGGGCATGCCTATCAGTAGGATTACATTGGCTAATAAAGGTCTTAATATCTAGAAAAGTACCTGTCTGCGCAAAATTTAAATGTGACATTCGTTTTTAGCATACCCGAAAAGTCATTCAAGTTTGAAGTGAAAAAGTAAAAATACAAATTTTTAGGTTAGGGTGTTTTGGATGACCGTTATTCCAACAAAAGTTAAAATGCAGAATAGTGAACAAACGTAGTTTATATCAAACGCAAAATTCAATTATCAACTAGTTTACTTTTAACACTTAAACAAGGACGTTTTTGTGGTTATAGAAAGATATTCAGATTTGCAGTCGTAACAGTCTGTTCAGAAAAATCAAATCCAGTTCCTGACTCTTATCGAAACGTACAAATAAAAATGCGCTGTTTAACTTTTTTTTTTTTTCTCTATCAATTTGAAAGTTCATTTTACGTAATTTCGGTGGATATTTTCTTTTGCAACTTTTCCATTTTATCTTCTTACTAAAATGATTTTTAATATTTAAGAAAACAGTTGGTATTCTGTACCGAAAAGGGACAGAATTATGTAAATATAAAATCAATTGCGCTAAATTTATTCGAAAAGAAAAGCCTCAAAATGCATGCTGTTTACTTAACATTCACCCGTCTGGAAGTCGTCAATCGCTTAACTTTTTTTTTTTTTTTTTTTTTTTTTGAAGGATCATGCGTGAAAAGCTAGTTAAAAATCGAGTGGTAAGCCCACCCTAACATATGGTTAGTAATAGGGTACTTTTCTCTTTAACAAGTTAAAATTTAAGTGATAGGAAGTCATTTTTCTCATATGTCGCAGATATGACTTTGAGCAACTTATTAGTTTCAGCGCATTAGTTTACAGGCTGGTAGACAAATTATTCTGCGTTTGGCACAAGTTATTTTTCCTTACGATATCTGTTAATTATTCTGTACTTTGGAGGATTCTTAAATTTCAAGGAACCCTCTCAACCACTGATTGCGATAACTCATGATACCCTACCTGAAAGTAGTTCCCTCAACCTAAGGCTTCCAATTCAGATCTGAAATGGAACAAATTGAGGTAATCGCCAAGGCTGCTGCAATGGAGGCGGACTTTCTACTATGATAGGTTACTCAGCTCTGAGAGTATCCTGCATCTATACAAAGCCACTATTCACTCATGCATGGAATATTATCACAAATGGGCTGGTGGAACAGCTACTAGTTTCTCGTTCCTAGATAGGGTTCAAGAGTCGCCAACCTAATAGGTCTCGCACTGTCGACCAAACTCCAACCTCTGCCCTATCGCTGAAATGTGGCATCTGTCCATGTTTTACAATTACTTTAATGGTAAGTGCTCGGATTAACTTGATGCCCTAGTAACCCCTCGACGTAAATACCCTCGACAAACGAGACGAGCAGCAAAATCCCACCCCCCACTGCAAATCCTTAGATGCTGGAAAGTCTCCTACTCGAATAGCTTTCGAACTGCTAGACTCTGACATTCCCTCCCAGGCTACTGCTTCTTCTAACTGTACTGACATGTAGAAGTTCAAGTGTAACGCGAACAAATATCTCGCTGTCCAACTCCCTACTTGATATCCCGGCAAATCTGGTTGCTGTTACTAGTCCCTTACGACTTAATGGCACTGCCTTGTTTGAGGTGAATAAACAGTATAAAAGAATATGGAAAGTGGATAGGTGTAACAAATTGTGCAAGAAAAAAACTCATTTACCAAAAAGCAGAATTACGATTTAAACTTTCGGTCACTCCTGCTCTCAAGAGAACTTAAAATGCATAACAAACGTCATTTCAACGAAATCTGCATTGTTAATTCTAACGTTGATTACAATTAAACTTGAAAAATTAAATATCGTAATAAAAACGTGGTGAGCCAATATACCAACCTCTACATTTTGTAATAGGATTGCTGAGTCTATCTATCCTACTCGTCATTTTTTTTTTTTTTTTTTTGCTACTATGAAAAAGGGGCCACTAAGTTTTGTCTTAAACGACAAACTTCTCTACAATTTAAATCTATTTTATTCCATTTTATCACAAAATGGTCCAAGAAGGGCTAAAATGAGTTCGCCGAGAAGCATGTACAATAGAAATGAACTTTAACTTTAGTTCGTTTTACCTTGCCCAACTCTCGGTGAGCCAGGGATATGACGTCAATACGGCGCTGTTGACAAGTGTCGTATTGATTATACGTCATATCCATGCTCATCGGGAGTTGGACGAAATAAAACGAACCAAATTTTATGTGGCACAGGTCCGTCAGCGAACTCTGATTATGATTGTTCATAAAAGACGCGAAAGATTATTCGGAAGTGCTATCCCGCACAAATTTTGGCGAAACAATGTGTATCAATAGTTCTGTGGGATCATGTAACTGTTCTTATCGAACTACATATCAATCTCTCCCTGTGTGAGAATACGCAAATGTAAAAAACTAGATCGTAATTGTATAAGCAGTTATCTCTGAGCGAAGGTAGTCCATGCTTGAACATGGACGGGTTTGTTGCTTCGATCATTTTCTTCAATGAT
The DNA here is from genome assembly GCF_053919585.1 of Euprymna scolopes. Lineage (NCBI taxonomy): Eukaryota > Metazoa > Mollusca > Cephalopoda > Sepiida > Sepiolidae > Euprymna > Euprymna scolopes. The sequence continues at coordinate 405,374 of NC_136515.1, read as the reverse complement.
CGACCGTATTCCCAAAAGGGTTGCAGTAGTTTAGGGGAGATGAAATCTATGCGCCCCGCAAGCTGTGGTCAGTAAGAAAATCGCATAACAGGGCAATTTTTCCGAAAAACTGCTACATTTGTCACCAATTAAGTTTCAGAGACTTCTGAATATTAACGAACTTTACTGCATGTTCGATTTTGTTTTTTTAAAAATTTTTTTATTCATTTTGTTTAAGAATTTAACGAAATTTGTTTTAAAAGTACAGGGTGACCCCCCCCCAAAAAAAAACAAACAAAAAAAAAAAAAAAAAAAAAAAGCTAAATGGAGGTCATCTAGAACATATGCTGTAGAACGGAGAAAAAAGGCCAAAGACCTTAGTGTTTTGATGTGATGTTTTGAATATAATAAACTAGTTATGACCAAAGTTTTATTTCATTCGGACAAAACACTGAGAAATGGGGCCTGTTTTTTGGTCACCCTGTATTCTGTAATATTTCGGTAGTTCTACATAATGCGATCAGTTCTTTGTCCTAACCTTAAAATAACGTTTAAGTAAAACAAAGTAGGCGAAAAAAAAAAAAGTTACAAAAATAAAAAAGGTATTAAAAATATGTAATTTTTTTTTTCTAATAAAAAAAAATAGACAGTAATGGTGCATTTTTATTTCTATATTTCCACTGAAAATCCCCGGAGACATATGCCTAGAAAGCACCAACATTTCAAATGAGTTTGACTGCGTTAAAATATTTAAAACTAATAAGATTCATAGAAATGTATATAGATCTTAGAAACTAACGACCCTGTCGGTGGGGCATTAGAATACGCCGACTGCCCCCCCCCTGCAGAGAGTAAAATCACTCAATGGGGGTCCTGGATATGACCTTAAACTATATCCAGTTGTGAGGCCCCAGCTTGTTGGCTTTGGGAGTGTGGAACCACCCTTTAATTACCATTGCTCCCAGGTCCACCCTGACCCGGAGTGGTAGTACCTGTTAGGGTTCCAACTATGGGTTGAATAGAAACCGACGTGAAAACAACAAATATATTCTATTAAAAAAAAAAAATTTCTTCCGAATCTTTGGATTCAGCATTAAATAACCCGAAAAGGGATAATATGCCGTAAAACAAAAACAACCAACTTAGAAACTAAATAGCTCGACATTAACATGAGACTATATTAAAACGAAACTTCACGAGTTTTTCTAGAACTTTTTCTATAATAAAACGGATTTATGTTGCATGAATAGACTCGTGTTCTTTGTATTGCTTTTTTTCTGTGCGATTCTTTCGTTTTTACTTTTGAGTTCATGCTTTCTCTTTGCAGAATTTAAAACTAAATCTACATTTGATTATTAATTGAATGGGGTGATGTTCAATATGTTGCTCACGGAAGTGACTGCTAAATTTTATAAACTAGTTTCGTCTGATTTTCTAAACGGTGTCAAATAAATCTATCGTACTGATTTGATAGTGGATTTTGAAAAATATTAAAGTATTATTGCGCTCTAGCCATAAGATTAGATTTTTTTTTTCTTTTTAAGAAATCCGTAAAAATCCAAATTAATACTAATTTCCTCGTTGCCACTTGAAAAATTGGACTAAATTCGGCAACTGTTCTGGAATTAACCACTTAAATAGAACAAAATAGCGATGAGTGGGGATAATCTGAAATGTTATATTAGTATATCAATTACAAATTTTGCATCTTGCGCTCTTGTTTGATCGGGAGATTCTAACCTAAAAAAAAAGACGCGTGAATGTATATGGGCGTGTTTCAAAGGTTAAGGCTAGAGTTTTGATTCTAGCTAATGGAACAAGTCGTATGGTTAGAGCTGCCGTCTGTCAAAACAACGGTTGTAGGTTCGATCCACGACTAGGGAAAGGTGTAAGTCTAGCCGCGCTGATTTGTGATACAACGAAACAGTACTGTATGTGGATGACATGCACGCACGCACTGATTTCGCTATATATTAGATTCAATATCACAATCGATAGAATTCTCTATAATCAATACATAATCTGCATGAATTAGAATATTTAAGCGTATCTAACGACCTGCTAGTTTATAAAACTTCACATAAATTATGATTTCAATGTGCAAATTCTGAAATGAGAAGCGATGAATGGCTCATCCTTAAACTGAGGTTTTTGGTGATCGATTAGAAATTCTATGCCAGTGGCATTTATCCTAGACGGGTTGAACCACTTTTCATGGGAATACAAAGTTCGCAAACGGTATAAGGTGATAGATAACGGTGATTCGTGGTGGCATCTTCTGACCTTTCTGTCATGGCTGAAGTATGGTTCTGTAATTCAAGGAGGTCCACGCTTTCAGGCTTTATCTTGTACTTTGAGAAGTTAGTTTATTGTGAATCGCCTGATACGTCCCCTACCGGGGAATTCAGACTCACCCGATCTGGCATTTTTATAGTATAGTGCTCAAACTTTTAAGCGTTAGCTTTTCAAATCCTCACAAGCTGTGGGGGAGAGAAGATATATAAAAAAACTTTGATTCAATTATAGTTTATGGCGAGGATTTGTTGACGCTGGATTTGAAAAGGTCTGTTATATGTAGGAAAGCAGTCCAACTGTAAGGACTTCGCAGACGGGAATACTCTTCCAAAGAAACTGTCCATGGAAATTCTGCCCGACTTAAAGCGCAGAGGAAGGTAATATTTTCTGTTGTGACAGGAAGTTCTTGTAGATATCTTATAAAAGGGGACGATAGACTGGAACTCTGTCAAGCACCTATTGAAATAATGGACTTGCCTACTTTTTTTCAGTAGGAAAGGGATCATTTTTACTTTTTTTTTTGTTTAATCAGTGAAGTGCTCTGAGCAGCTTTTCCCAAGATGTCGCAGCAGTACTCCATCTTAGAATAAGTAGGAGATTGCATCTGGAGATTTTCTTTCTGGAGCGATAGTATAAAACTTATCTAGTGTCCTTAGCAAAGCTGGATATACGCCTTCCGAATCTCTTATCAAAACAAGGGGCTTCAAGACGGTCCACTCAATAGATAAGAACCCAAGCATTTGTGGTGAAAGGTTTAGTTTGTTAATGGAAACTGCTCCAGACAAAACATGACGCCATTTGAAGTAAGGAGGTAAAAATACAAGGTAAAAAAAAAAACAAACTTGCTAACGATAAATGTTAGATGGAATAGATTCTGGCCCAGAAAACAATGTTTCCCTCTTTGTCAGAAACATCGCTCATAGAATATGAAGATTAAGCAATAAGGGTGGCGTGAATTACGTGGCTGCCGAAAGTAAAACTCAAGATACCAAGTTCCAGATCCGGAGAGAGAATCAGTAAGCACTTTGTCACCAGTGCTTTGGAGGTGCTGCCATAAACTCGTAGGTGCTGTCAAATGATATTTGAAGATGCTCAGGAGATTTGAATGTATTGACCCTTCAGAACGCTTGCGTTGATTTCGCGTGCTTCTGGCCTCCGCTCAACTACTCTATGGACCTTTCAGAAATACTTTTGACTTCGAATTGCCAGTATTAGTATAGATTTCAGTTTATACTAACTTTAAAATTAAGACTAATCTAGTTGCACAGTTTCTAGCTACACTAATCAGGTTGATATTTACAGCAGCGTATCTGAACCTTGCATATTTTTCTAAACTTATGTCACTTAAAATAATGACGTTTAAATAAATTCAAACTTTTGCTTCTCGCCATGAAATTGTGATGCTATATTTTGCTCAAGTTATTTCTTTTATTTTCTAGTTTCATCGCCGTTCCTCTGCTTTCTCAAGCAGCAGTTCAGTAACGACCTTAAGCAGTTGTGGCGGCCTGGATGGGTACCTGATGAACCTGAAGATCCTGGTGCCTAACACCACTGCCGGTCGCATAATCGGCAAAGGTGGACAATATATCGAACACATCAAGGAAGAAAGCGGTGCATATGTCCAAATCTCGCAGAAATCTCGCGAGACCAAGCTACCTGAACGCTGCGTAACAATTGCCGGTGACATACTGGCCAATCGGAAAGCTATGGACCTCATCTTGCAGAAGGTACTCGAGGACCCTAATAGCGGAAACTTCCCTACAATTAGTTACGCTGACCATCCGGGACCTGTGGCCAATGCCAGCCCCACTGGATCCCCATTTGCTTCTTATAACTTCAATGATGAGTAAGTTTACGCATTTTTTAAGCATCAGTTGTGCAAGAAAAAGTTAGAGGGTGAAAAACTATTCGTTGGCAAATGATAAAAATTTGGCAATGCTTACATGTGGCGGCCTAGATACAAAATGGCCGCCTGAGTTTATGTAAAAACGGCAACTGAGTAAACCTGAAACCTTATACGAAACTATCACTCAAAACTGATTAGATCTAGATTTTAGGTTGTATTTACCTCTTTCGTATATCATCCTGACATACTTGTTGCATTTATTTTTAATACTTTAGGTGCTAATGTATTAGATATGTACCAATTTTCAAATTAGTAATCTTATACAGGGTGGGTGGAACGATAAAATTCTCGCCATTTAAAAAAAAAAAAAAAAAAAAAAAAAAAAAAATGGTTCCATTTCAGTTTGATGAAAACCGGTTTGCTCTTTGCTGCAGACCATCTACAAGTTAGCAAGTTGTATACAAATCCTAAGAGCGATAGGCCCCTTCTATCATGTATAAAAGTAGCACAATATTCAACGAGCGAGATCGGAGATGCGCTACTGTACAACTCGTGCTCTCTACCGATCCTTTAACAGGACCATTACCAGCACCCTCAAAATGCAAATTCGGACGCTTCAACGCTTGCGAGCACAGCTCATCGAAGTTTCCGGCCATGGTTATGGTTTTTTTTTCTAGTTTCAAATGAGGGCCACCTCACTTTCGAAGTCGGCTTGAATGTCAGTACCAAAGTGTACTTGGATGTGTTGAAGAGCGTCGTGATCCCCTGGTACAATCACGTGGCCGCTGACAGACCCTGAGTGTGACAGGACTTTGCCCACAAGTCCAAAGAGGCTCACGTTTGGCTTCAGGACTACTACGACTTTGTATTTTCTCTTACTGTCCCTCCCCCATCCTCGCTTGACTTTAACCCGCTGGACTACTTCGTTTAGTCATACGTTAAGAATACCAACATGACCTCCCACAACATGATCGCCGCCATCCGCCAAGTACTTGCCGAGCTCCCACTGGTGCTTGTGGAAAAGGCACGCTCCCAGTTCCGGACCCGTATCGAGGCAGTGATTGACACTGAATGCAGCTACTTTGAATAGATGTCATCTCTATTACATTATCAAGTTACCTGATTTTTTTCCAATTTTTTAAAATAAATTAACGTTTCCTTTTGGGGGCGACAAATTTATCGTTCCACCCTGTACTTTTAATACTTTGCAATATTTGTTAAATCTATTTTATTCAAGTGTCTTAATTCAAAATTTAAGCCGTCATTTTAAATGTTTAAAATTTTTATTTGGTTTCAGTATCAGTGTTTCCGTCTTTACATAATTCTAACTGATGGCCATGTCACAAATTTATTCTTTCGACCTGTTTTCAACTTTTCGATACATAAGTTTTAATTAAATGTGCAGTTACTTTCATTTAATTTCGTGAAACCAAATGACTTAAAAAAAAAAAAAAAAAAAAAAAAATTTCAATTACTTTTTCCCACTCGAAAGGATATCTGGGCAAAATCATACGCCGCATTCCTATGCCATGTTTGTATTTTAATGTTCATTCCGCAAATGTTGTGGACAAAAAAATCGTACTAGGGCGCAAAGTATTCTGGTGGACTTTATGCTTTTTTTTTTTTTTTTTTTTTTTTTTTTTTTAAGGGAGGGGTTACTTTCTTTGTCCACTTGGTAATTATGCTTTCTACATCTGAGGAAGTCTTACCAACACCTGAACTTTGTTTCTTACATTTTTCTATTAGATTTGGTCGTACAAACTTGTCTTTTTCGTTCAATATTAACTTTTTTTTTTTTTTTTTTTTTTTAAATCAAATTAAAAATATTGATCGAAGGAACGGCCCCAAATACACGTATCTAGACTGAATCAACCTATAAATTTTAACTAATATTTGAAAAAGAAATTTGTAATACTCTATTTAAGACTGGTTTTATTTTTACTGCAAATCTCCAAACGATTAGAAAAAAAAAATCAAACGAGTAAAATGATACAAGTCGTCACTTGCAAGTGAAACACAATCGCAAAAAATTGGCAGACATTTTAAAGCTAGAAACTATAACTGCGTTATTATTCAATTTTGTATTTTTTATTGTTGGTTTTGACTTAATTTAGGTGCTGTTTCATGTGTTGGTGAAATCGGCTATTTTATTTTTTTTTTTAAATAGTACTTTAGTTGGAACTTTATGTATAGGAATATTTAATTGATGGCCATATAATTTAAAATTAAAAATGTAATCCTGCTCAGATAATGTATCCGGTTGAGGAGTAACATTACGTGCAACAGCCTTAGTCCGTACTTTAGTACGGACTAAGGCATTTTTTTTATTTCTGCAAAAATTAGATTTTTTTTTTTTTTTTTTTCCTGAAGTAATCTTTGTTTTTAACATCTAAGTAATCTGGATTATTAAATCGTAAATTTTGTTGCTGAAATGAATAGAATGTTAAAATAATGTTGGTGCTTTCCTAGAACGGATCGGAAATTACCGAATACATGTCATTGAACATTCAATTAGTACTGATATTAAATGAAACTTTTTATCCCCCCCCCCGATTAAGGATTTGAAAGCACGGAAAAATCTAAAGAACAGACTAAATTAAGCATACGAATACAAAATTCAAATGATTTCAGCCGCAGTGACAAAAGCTATTAAGTTTCAAGAACTAATCGTATTCTGGCAAAAATAAGTATCATTGCAAAAACCCAGATTTGCAACACATGCAAACAAATGCACGCTTAAACATTTTAAAATGTTTAATCAATATTTGGTTAGTGTTATTTTAATAAATGAAATCCCCCCCCCCCAATTATTTTGTTTTTCAATTTTTGTCAGATTGTGGAAGTGAACTCTTGTCCGATTATTTCTACCGTTTTACGGAACAGACCGGAAAAAGGCAATCGTGGATTTTCAGTATTAAAATGAAACTATTTTATTTTCCATGACTTGAGGTTAGGATCAGCTAAACCCTAACCCACAATCTTTTCGTGTACAGGTTGGGTTTAATTTCGAAACTTTACGTGAATACACTTAATTTTTAAAAATCCTAATCTAGTCTTGGCAACTTGACTTTCAAACTGTAAATTTTTTTTTTCATTCCCAGTTTGTTCCATAAATCGCAATCGGAAACATCCGGATCGATATGCACCCATCTTTCTTGTCGATAATCAGACTATGAAATCTTTCTATTACAGATACAACAACGATTTGGCAAATGACAGCAACAATAACTTCGAGTGTATTTATGGCGACAAGAGCCTGACAGACTCTCTCACTTATAGCATGGGCAACCTTAATCTTGGAAGAGTGAACTACACCCCATCACCTATATTGGAAAACATAAAACTGACCTTGCGAAACTCTGGCTATTCAGATAGAGCTGCCGAAGAGATCAGTACAGCTTACATGACTCTGTCCAACTATGGCCACATTCCTCCTTTGGCTTCTCTTAGTTACGGACCGAACATGATCAGTGTTAATAGTCCTTCAAGTTTTTGTTCTTCTGGTATCCCAAGTCCTAACATTCATACTACTTCGTTGACTTCATCTCCAGGGAATTGTGTTGGGAATTCTAAGGATGGATCGACAGGTGAATACGGCCCCATTGGTTCTTATAACGATCTTCTTAGTCTAACTTCTGGGACAAGTGATAACGACTTTTATTCTATTCGAGATAAGTTGAGTTTTGGTTCTCCTACAACTGGGACCTATCCGTGTGACCCGTTGAAAGGATTGGATGATTCTGGTTATGTTGGCTTGAACAACAATTCTTTCGGATTAGGGATCGGTCTTTACGGGCCTTCTGATAAGCATTGTCTGCCTTCCAAGCAAGATATGGAAGTTCCAGAAACCATAGTTGGGGCTATTCTAGGTCCTAAGGGCAAAGGAATTGTTGAAATTCAACAACTGACTAACGCTACGATTCAAATTTCTAAGAAAGGTGTTTATGCTACCGGTACACGTAACCGGCTCGTCCATATTAGCGGAACACCTTTGAGTGTTGCCCGGGCACAGTTTCTTATTCAACATCGTTTACAACAAGAGGAACTTAAACGAAACCAGCAAGCATAACGGAATTTCCTTTTCTTTTATAAAACAATGTGGGCATCTATAATTTCTTTTGTTAAAGACTAGTTATCTCCCCTTGTTGTTCATACCGTCTGCGAAATACGCAGGCATTTTTTTATTTATTTATCGGAAAAAAGCTATGGCCTAAAACATTTTTGCAAGTTTAGCAAAACGATGTTTTAAGTGACTTCTATAGAATTTAAACTAAACAAACCCGATTTTTTCGAAGTAAACTTACGTAAATAGCCGGAAAAATCCAAAATGAAACCGAACCGTCGGTAAATAGTCAAAATTAAATCTCACCTGAACGTACTTTAATGATTTTGGTAAACAATGAAACTTTTTTTTTTTTTTAATAAAGAAATTGCTTGTCACAAAACACAAGGGTTTCTGGAGTCGCCAACGTCCTCGTTTTATAAAATCACAAGGATCTGTCGGCGACAGTCAATTAGTACAGTTATGGTTGGTTTAGGATGAAAAATCAACAATCCTCTTTTTGACTTTGTCATCTGAAGTTCTGCTTCCGATTGGACAAACATTTCGATGGTTTTCAGCTGTTTACGTAACTCTGCTTCTGCGAAAGTCTTTTGCTTTGTTTAATTTCTGTAGAAGCAATGTAAGTTAATGTTCTTAGTTATATTTACTGTCTTATCTGGAAATTTCCAATTCAAAATATTTCTTTGAACACTTGATTCGCTTTCAAACATAACCCGTTATATCGAAAATTTACAGCAAAACTGTTCCCTTTCTACACTTCTTAAATCATGACTTTCGTCCCCTTTGAAAATTCTCCAAGAAAACTGCTGAAGTTACTAACTTATACAGATACACGTGTCGATATTAAATAAATTTCTCATGGGAACCGTTTAATTATTAATGAATACAAAAGATTTCAACTATACTATTATTTCATTTGTAAAAGTTTTATTTTACCTAATTTTGTTTATTCGAATTTAAATTGTTCATTTGATATTTGCATCCTTGGTTTTGTTAATTTTAATCAAAACTGCGAAAAAAAAAACTTTGTTTACTTAGTTTATTGAATCGATTGTTTTCCACTGAAATATTATGCAAGTTTAAAAAGTTCCGGGTTACTTTCGTTTATTTGCTAAGCCTCTCCTCCACATTCACAAAATTGAACTTGAAGTCGTTCATTCTAATTTTCATTAAATTCCGAGCTTATCTAAAACACATTCCAGTTAATGTTCGATTAGCTCTTATCCGAATTCAGCCAACAGCATTAGAATATAATCAGTTTTCTTCCATAAATACCGAAACTCGCCGTAAATAATTCGCTGCACATTTTCTTTTAAACCGTTCATATCTTTCATGAAATTATAAATTTTGTTTTGAACCAACACTTTTTATACCAGACTATAAAGTACGTATTTCTCAGATTCTGTAAAGTATTTCTCGTTATTTTAATTTTAAACATTATTCGTTTATTTTCAATATTTCTTACTGTGTTCAGTTTTAAAGCATCACTTTCATTTAATATCAGTTTTATTTGTTTAGAATATCAGTTCGCCTTTGATAGATTGCTCTAAAACCCTGCATGAATTTCATTATCACAATCATAAACTTTAACTTAATTTAGTCCATAGTTAAAAAAATCCTTTATTCCTGACACGTCACAAGCATAAATTAAATCATTTTTATTTGCTTTGCGTTGTCAAACACTTCTCACGAAATATACGCTAATCTTAGTCTCGCCCTTTAAATGCAGCGGTTCCAAACGGTAGCTATTTTTTTTTTATTCAGTAGCGTAGTTAGCCAGTTAAGATTTTTACATGTTAAGTTCAAGTAGTATGGGAAATGTTATGAAATTATTATAAAACTGAATTCAGTTTCCATTGTCTAACATCTTGTGCTCATCTGAACACGGGACTTGTCTTATCTGAAAAAATGTTAAATTCATGAACCATGTAATTAGATATGTTTTATAGTATTGAGCCATCGACGTTGAGAATGATCGTTTAGTGAAATATCACTAATTGTTCTGGAGAAATAAATCCTACAAGATGAAATATATTTATAGTTTTTGCCGAATATATTAGTGATTATAATCTATCACTTTTGCTTAACTTTTGGAATAGACGTTTGATCTAACTTTACTCAGCCTTATATCTTATGTTTTTTACTAATTTAGGCACAGCTAATTTACAGCAAGTGATGGAATATTTTAATTAAAAATTTAATGTTTGGAGAGTAAGCATAAGTTATCTACCTATTACCAATAGAACTTCTCTAAAGAGCTAATTCATGACCAATTTTCTGACATATATATATATATATATATATATATATATATTGGAATAGTTTTAAGCATTTTGATTATCGTACCAAAAACTCTAATTTATCTAGTTCAATTAGAGCTGGCCATTAAATTTCAAGACTACAATCTAGTTGATTCTGATCACTTATTTCATTCTCTACTCTTGTCAAGTGAAGCCTCATGCCAACAAGTTTGTATATTAGTCTTGGAGAGTCTAGTTTTCACATTCGTAGAGTAGTATTGAAAAGACTGCTGTTTAACCGCAAAAGTCGATTGTTTTGGCAGAATCATCTTTGATCAAGCCTTTGATACGAATATCTCTAATTTAACATGATTATATAAAATATTGAATCCATTTGGTGATGATTTTCATTTCGCTAACCCATCTGCTATTTCTAGACCTGAACATACCATTTTATATTCATTCTGCTACTATCGTCCGTTTATTTAATCTGAGATAAAAAAAAAAAACCCAAACATCTGGAGATAACCTTTTTTTACTTTTTGCCTGGATTAATTTTTTTCTTGAGAAAAGTAAATCAATATTTAAAATAAAATTAACATTATTCACCCTCATCCTGTACTCATCAACACCCAGCCAGAAGGAAGATATAACTTCCAAGAACAGAAAGTGCGTGACGTTGAATCGTTCTTTCATAAATGCCAATCTTTATACAAAAATGTCATGTCATATCATTGAAGACTTGTACAATTTGGGGTGAAGAAAAAAAAAACACAAACAAAACCTTCTCCTGTAATACTTCTTTGGATTAAAGATGATAAAATGTAAACGTTTTTGTTTTTACTTTCTTTAGAAAATTTGAATATTGACTGCATAAAAAAATTCGTTACAAATTAGATGTTGCACCAGTTCAAAATCCTATGGACTTCATCGTTTTAAATCGCATCAATATCGTCTAAAAATTCATAGCATGTAAGTAAACTCATCTACTTTTTGTAGATGAGTTGTGCATGTGGGGTGAACTCTAATTGATTAGGCGTAAAGGTAAGTAACGTGAGTTTTATTTAGTATTATATAAAAAGAACAAAGGGAGGTTTGGAAGCCTTTTGTGAAATTTCAGTTATTCCGATATTGATAAAACTTTAACCATTTTTTTTCTTTTAGACACCCATTTCTAAAATTTCAACATCGTTCGAGATGTTGAAAGGTTATCTGCATTTCAAAGTTGGATAATAATACTATACAATTTATAGGCTAAGAAAATGGCGAAACTTTACAAACTCGAGTGGACACTGTCTATAAAATAACATCTCGATAAGAGAAGTTAAAAACGTTTCAAACTTCCTAGTTTGAAAACAAGTTAGGTGACTTAGCACCTATAAACACAGAAAACCATTTTGTAAAATAAAGGGAAGTCTTACTCTTCTCTCGCTTTCGTTAATTTAAGAGCCAGGCGTCTCGCAGCGCTAAATCATGGGTTACGTGTAAACTCGCAAGTAATTCGATTTCATTTGTAGGTACTTGTGCATTTTTAGTACGATGCTATTTTGAATACAAGTTTTAACATGGGAGGGTGTTTTGTAACTATTCTATGCGCCCACTTAACAATTTATAAAGATATCGTGAAACTTGGAATTTAACCTGAAAAAAAAAAAAACAAACAAAAAAACCCTTAAAAATAACGCGGTACCAAAAATGCATACTTACTCATTTGTAATTATACTATTGATCTATACAGAGTATTTCTTTATTCAATTTACTTTTCATACATTCGTCCCATGTCTCTTATCACTTCCAACTCCCGACATATACACACATGAAAAGTATAGAAAAAATGACTATGAATAGCAAAAAAAAAAAAAAGTGAATTCTCATTTTCAGTAAATACGTGAAACGGATTTGTCTGGCAATCAATTTGAAGATTTCTTTTCTGTGACTAGACGGATATGTACAAGTACATGGGCGCTTATGAAGTTCGAGAACTTTATCTAAAGGGGAGACTCTGTTGTATATGTTGTCACTGATATGAGGGAGATAACTGTTTTAGACATTAGCGTACAGTGAGCACCCACTTCTTGGTCACTTTAGCTCCACATTTCGTATATATTAGGTACGGGCAAAAATGGCTGAATAAAGATAAGAGGACATAGTTTTGAAAGCCGATTTATCATATTTTTTTTAATAGGTTTCCGACTACTTTTTGATTGTATTTGAAAGATTAAAGACTAAAAGTTTTTAATTTCTTTTTTTCCCAAAAGAAAAACATTTGTACGTGTGAAAAGTTATGAAAAATGTTTTTACGGCGAGCTAACCAATTCAGCTAAATTTTGAAGTTAAATAAATTCATTGTAAAAATCTTTTAAAAGATAAATATTAGTTTTCTGGGTCTATTTCAAAGATAATTCGCTAAGTCCTAAGATATTGAATTAAATAACAATAAAAAAAAAAACACCTTGTTTGTACAAAAATAGCTTAATTAGCCTCCTCCCCCAAGCTAGGGATTCTACCCTTTGCAAAATAGCAACAAATGTAAGTTTTGCTAACATGGCTTATACGGAAGCCCAAAATCTTAGACAATTGAAAGGCTGTCTGAAGATGACGTCATGTAGTTAAAAGGAAGTAAGGGGTGCTGGTTTTCTTTTTCCCCAAACGTAATTCCTTTCGTGAACGTTTGTATAAATTTTAGCTTTTTTAAAAAATATCTGTTCCTGTTTTTAAACTAAAATTTTATTTTTCAAGATTATCAATTGTTTCGCCGAAAGTTTCACATTCATGCAAGCAAGGAAGATATTAGAATCTTGCATATAAAAATTATGCGAAACCTGTAAATAATAAATAAAATAAAAAAAATGCAATGATTTTTGTTAAATATAAAATAAAGCTTAATTCGATGATAATATCGGTAGTTCGAGAAATTTTTCTTCGAGTCATATCGAATTCATTAATACGGATTTAAGGGACTTTCTTTCTTTTTTTTTTTTTTTTTTTTTTTTTTTTTTTTGTGGTGTTTCTGTAAAATTAAATATTTAAATTATAATTTACAATGCTTTATTTTCATAAAAAAGCTAAAATAAATCCATGCTTTTTTTTTTTTTCTCACACTATTGGAAACCATAACTTTTAGTAAAAGTATTTTGTTTAACCAGAATACATTTCCACTAAGATTTAAATGAAATATAATTAAACCATTTTTTTTATCAGTATTTGATAAATACTGAAAATTTCATTAAAATTAATTTTCTGATTTAAGTAAAGGGAGCGGTCAAAATGTTTGTACATTTCGAGCATCTACATTCATTTTGCACGGACCTAATATGTATATTTATAACCCCGGGATACGATCGCCCCAGATTTTAAGATTAAAAAAAAAAAAAAAAAATTATTTTTTATTTTTTAAGGTTACTGTGTGGAATACTGTTTTCTGGTTACGATATTTTCCCCGCTCTGCGCCCTCTGCGGTGTTATTGGTAATGTTTGATCTTGTACAATACATGTGTATTATATATTATACTGTACTGTATTTTGTTACTAATTTTGAATGCTGTCTCCAGGAGGGGATATATGATATCATAGATATCTATGATATGAGATGTATGCATGCCATGCATGTGCCAAAGTTTAAATTTTTACTTAAAAAGAACAAATTCGAATCCAGAAATTCTCCAGTAAATGCCACAAGATTTTTGTACGATCTTTTTGCAATGTTAAATGTTTTGCACTGGTTTCAGCGTCCCAAATTAAAGAATTGTACTAAAAATTTGTGGCATCTTAAGAAGCTCGGATTGGATTCGAATTTGATTCTTATAAATCATTGTTTTTAGTTTCTATGAGGGGGGGGCATACGAAATAGCGAGCTCAAGTGGCCACTGTACGATTGTTTTAGTAAAATAGTTATCTCCCTCAGATCAGCGATGGCATATACAATAGCGTCAAAGGGGAATAACTAGCATCAACTTAGCAAACACACGCTTTATTTTATTTTAATTCATTGAACAATGAAACAATTTTTACGTAAAATAAGACAGTATCCACAAAAGTATCGTTCCAGAAATTGCTGAGGCACATTATGGAAAGTAAACAAGTTAAAAAAAAAAAAAAAAAAAAAAAAAAAAAAATCGGATAAAGACAGAATCCCGAGTAAGGGAGATAACTAGCACTTAATGTTTGTTTACAAAAAAAAAAAGTTCTTAATATGAATATCAATACACGAAGAAAAAAATTATAGGAGTATAGATTTTTTGTTTTTGTTAATCTACCTAAATGTTTCAGTTACCTTTTATAAAAGGAGCGTTGAATCCTGTCCCTTATCCTGATCCGCGGTGTCCATTCTTTCAGGAATCTTTGTTCAAATTGTGGATTGAGTTTTTTTTTCTTTCTTTCGACTCTCGGGATAGCCAGCTCACAACATACCCTGCTGTTCATGTTCCGTTCTATCACCACTTGGATCTTCTGACCACTCGGTTGTACCAGTTAAGATAAAAACAATGTAATAAGTCCTCAGATGTACCTCTCCATCGTACTGTATGGCTGACTGGGATAGTTTTCGTACATTTATATCAGATCTACCTCTGCGCTGCGTACCGTGTTTAAAAATGTCCTCTAGTATCAGTAGGTGTATCAGAATTTTTGTAGGGATTTGACACCCCTAACACGAAACTGAATAAAATATTAAAAAACAAAAAAAACGAACTAGTAATTTTTTTTAAAAGTGGGTTGTTTATTTTCTTTAATTGGAAGTATAATCCATAAAGTTGTATAAAAAGTAATAGAAATATTTTATTTAAAAAAAAAACATGAAATTAATCGAATTTTACGAGTTCAGTATTTTTCAATTTTTTTAAACTTTAAAAATCTATCAATTTTCTATTGATTTTTTTACGATATATTCAGGGTCAATGTGAAATTTTATGCTCATTCCAATAAACCGAATATATTTTAGACAAACTTTTTTTTTTTTTTTAATTCACGCCCCCCCCATTTTGAAATGTCTATTAAAAAGTAAATTATTTACTCAAGTTTTATATATCACAAATTGAAGAGAAAAGATCAATAAATATATTCAAATTTAAAACAAATGTTTTTTTTTTTTTTGTTTTTTTTTTAATTTACCTGTAAAGTCCGAGGTTTAAAACCTTTTTGAATTACATTTTTCGAGTAATTATAAGCTTGGAAAGACGCAGTCGAATTATTCAATATTTTTCACGAGGTTTCTGACTACACCTAGTGTATCAGAAGCCGCCATTAAAAATGCCGTATATGAACTTGAATAATTGAACTTACTATTTTGAAGCTTATAACTACTTGAAAAATGTAATTCAAACCTATATATTTTTTTTTTTCAATTAAAGGAGCAAAGACTAAATTTAAAAAAATAAATAACAGGTTTAATAGCAAATTATGCATTTTTTTTTTAATATCTGCTTTCCTTAAAAAGATTTAAAGAAAATCAAAATTTTACTTACTTCGATTATAAAAATATATAAATTCCAAAATATCACTTGCCTATAAAAATACTATTCAATGGGTACTTTCATTGTTAAACATTTATCCATATTTATACTTGTATTCCATGTCCTTTTTAAATAAAATACTTCTTAAACAAGGATTTAAACAAAAAAAAAAACGCAACTCAAATGTTTTCACTGTTCAAATAAAGGGAGACAAACGTCTGATTATCTTCCAATTTATTTTACGGTGGCTTCAAAGCGCCACAATAAATGTCCCTTTCTATTGCGTGCTGTACACCAAAATTAGTATTTTGGGGCCACTTTAGTTGAAAAATTAACACCTTTACTTATTAGTTTTTGCTCAAAAAAAAAAAAAAAAAAAAAAAAAACCCACTCTACCGATTTTTTTCTCTTAATGAAATACATTAGTTTTTGATTAATTTTATTTTTTTTTATCGAGTGAATTTTTTTAAATAAAAAAAAAAAAAAATTGAATGAAATTGTCGTCAGCGTCCGATATTTACTTGACAATCTAAGCATAACATGAGCTTTCACTTAAAATTTTTAAATCAACTTTTGTCTAAAATATTATTTCAGTTTATTGGGAAGAACATAAAATTTCACATTTACCCCGAAAATATCGTAAAAATTGAACCAATAGAAAAATTGATAGAATTTTAAAGTTTAAAAATTGAAAATTTAACTCGTAAAATTCAATTGACTTTGTAAATACTATTAAAACTTTTTTATTTTTTAAACAAATTTAAGTTTATTTTGCAAGTATATTCCAAAAAGAAAAACAACCCACTTTAAAAAAAAGAAAGTACGAGTTTTTTTTAATATTTTATTCGCAGTTTTGAGTTGGGGGTGCCCCTCCCCCCCCCCCCAAAAAAAAAATTCTGATACACCTATAGTATCAGACCTGTCGGAATGGTTAATTGTTATACCATCCAAAATATTTCAGCAAAAAACTAACAGCTAGCCATGGTTCCCTCCAGAATGTGCTGCCGCAATTGTGCATAAAATAACTTTTTCCATTGCTTCCAACGTAATAGATGTACTGAGACTAAAGCTGCTGTCAGGACTTCCAGCAACTACTGTAAAAGAGTAAAGAATGCGAGAGTTGCATGCTAAGTCAGTTGTCCAAAGTAGCTGAGCAGCAACTTGGTGCCCACCAGTTTTGGCAAATAGGACCCTGAACTGAAGCGTGTGCTCTATCCCAACCATCATCAATGGGCCTGAAGTAATCTTGTTAGCATCAGACCAAGTCACTCTTTTCCAAGAACTTTGCAGCTAATTCTACCTTATGCGACCAAGGCCATCAACCCTGCTCCCTATTTCCGCATGTATCAGACAATATGCTATGCGACATCAAAATATCTGTGCATGATGTTTCCAAGCTAATCAAAAACATTGATTCCAGTAAAGCAACTGGTCCTGACGGCATTCCAATTAGTGTTGAAAAAGCTTCAATCAGAACTAGCTCCCATACTTATAAAGCGTTGCCTTAAGGAGAATTGCTTCCAAACACCCTGGAAAACCTCATCAGTATGCCCTGTATTTAAGAATTCTGGTGATCGGTCATCTTCCTCTGAGTACAGACCAATTAGTCTCCTGTGCGTCATGAATAAGTTGCTGGAATCTGTAAAATAGAGAAGTAATCAACTACCTCAGCAAAAATAATCTTTTTAGTGACCTGCAATATAGTTTCTGTTCTGATAGATCTACAGATGTGCTAACGGCTATATCCGATAGAATTAGTGAATCTCTTGACGGAGGCTTCCTTTCTAGGGCAATTGCTTTTGACATATCAAAGGCCTTTGATAGAGTACGGCATAAAGGTCTACTTCATAAAATATCCAGCTACGGTATAGCTGAAAATGTTTTCTTAATCATTAAATCATTTCTGTAGGATAGGTTCATAAGAGTAGTGGTTGATGGGCAGAAATCAGAAGCGCACAGTATTAATGCTGGGGTCCATCCTGGGCCCAACTCTTCCTGATCTACATCAATGATCTTCCAAATAACATCCTAAGATTATTCGTTGACATTTATGCTGACGACACTACCATCTATGGCGACACATCAAAGGCTGTAAATGACCATGTTCTCTCTTTCTCTCCTCTGATCTTGAGCACGTGGTACAATGGGGAAAGAAGTGGCTGATTACTTTTAATGCATCTAAAACCAAGCTCCTATCTTTACATCATCACCGCTCTGATCACCATCTGGCATCAATTGAAATGAATGACTCTCGTCTTGGGAGGCATCGTATTTTGACAATCTTCTGGGCTTGACTTTTACTCCTGATCTAAAATGGAACACGTACATCAAATCTGTTGCCAGGGTCGCTGGAAAAATGGTGGGATCTTTCTACCGCTCCAGTAGATATCCCACTTCTGATGCAATTCTCTACCTATATAAAGGTCCTGGATATGACCTTAAACTATATCCAGTGGTGAGGCCCCAGCTTGCGGGCTTTTGGGGAGTGTGGAGCCACCCTTTAATTACTATTGCTCCCAGGTCCACTCTGACCCGGAGTGGTAGTACCTGTTAGGGTCCCAACTATGGGTTAAATAGAAACTGATTTGAAAACAACAAATATATTCTATTAAAAAAATTTTCTTCAAAATCTTTGGATTCGGCATTAAATAACCCGAAAAGGGTTGATATGCCGTAAAACAAAACCAACCAACCAACCAACCTATATAAAAGCCAGGCACGGACAATGATGGAATATTGTTGCCACATCTTGGAAGGAGCTGCTAGAAGCAGCTAATCCTGCCTTGACAGAGTTCAAAATAGACTTTGTAACTTAGTGAGGGGGTGTCCTTTTCTTTTCCCTGCAACCTCTTTCCAACAGAAGAGACATTGTGAGCCTGTCTCTGCTTTATTGTCATTTTCATGGTAAGTGCTCGTCTGAGCTTCAATCTATAGTCCCACCTACGTCAAATTTTCACGAAAAACACTCGTCTAGTCAAAACCACTATCAATAATTTCCCACACTTTTTATCTGTGCCTAAACCTAAACGTAGATTCCATGAACAAAGCTTCTTTCTTAGAACTGCACGCCCGTGGAACTCTCTTCCGTTTGCCCGCTTTCCAGCTGACTACAATCTGATTGTCTTCAAGTCCAACGTAAACAAGTTCTTGATGAACCGTCCCCTAAGTAATCCAATTTACCAAATTTGCACTACTTATGATTACTATGCTATAATCCCATTGTCTAATGTATACCCGTTAATCTTTATCTTTGAGTGGCCTCTGGGCCTTGATAAGTGGTGACTCTTATGTAAAACAACAACAACAACAACAACCCAGCAGGAATTGTTTCCGATGACTTCAAGGGCCACTTCAGATCGTGTCTATTACTCATGTTACCATTGTTTATTTCGCCTGGCATTGTGATGCATGAGAACGAATGATCCACATAGTTAAACAGAGTTTAACAAGTTAATTGGGAGAAAACAATTGGAATATTTTGATTCCTATCATTTCGGACGTGGAGAAAGCTGTTAACGACAGACCACTCACTTATATTGATTCTTCGGAAAAATGTCTTGATATTTTGACCGCAAACCACTTTTTGCAAACTGCTTATAACCTGCATTTGTTGCTGGGAAACCATGAGCTTAATGATCTCTCTCACGATCCTCCAAGTAAGGAGCTGGGATCTCTTCAACTAAGGTAGGACTTTGTGGAAAAATTCTACAAAGTTTGGAAAAACGATTATCTTTCTTTGTACTGCGAAAATATCAGTCGATAATATCATTTTGGTGAAGTCACCAAACCGGACCAGGTCATTCCGAAGTCTTAGTAGAATTCTTCATCTCATTTGTGGGAAGGATGGACAAGTGTGTTCTGGCTATATATTAAGAGATGCTTGTGAACAAATTTGTTCCCTAAAGCATTTGTATCGCTTAGAAATTAGAAAAATTTATTCTCCAGATCATGCAGAGACTGAATTTGAAGAAGGGGGGAACCTTATTTCTGTCCTACTTGTTCTGTAAGAAATGACAGTTCTGCCGCAATGATATGTTGCAATGAATGCAACAGATGATCCCATTTTGAATGTGTGGTAGTCTCTGAGGGAGAGTCTTGTAGAGATTGGCTTTGTTCAGATTTTAAAGCTCAAGGCTCTTCTCCTGCTAATGTTAATATTGTAAAGCACCTGTAAATAAATTTTCTCGTCTCATTTAGGGTAAAAAGAAGATATACATTGAGACTAAAATAGTAGTAGTAGTAGTAGTAGTAGTAGTAATAATAATAATAATAATCAATTCTTTAATTCTTATATAACCTTGAGTTGAAACATAATAAAACAATTATTCATCTCTTGTTATGAAAGTTGCAAAATTATTTTCATTGTAAAAAAAAGTAATGTTAACAATATTTCTATAAAACGTGTAATATTATTTACTCTAGTCGCATCATTAAAGTTAAACATTAATTACAATTAAAAGGAAAACCTTTTAAGAAGGTTCAAATTTGACCTATAGAATTGACAGACGGATGAACATCTTGTACAAGTATTACAAAAGTAATGAATATTCATTAATTTTTATTCCTTTTTAGAAAATGTTGAAATTCGTCTGCTGGGACACTTATGCTATTGTATATCGGGAGTTGTATTAAACCCTTTTTTCCTTATCCAAGCATGATTAACACTTGACGTTAATTAAAACGAGATTCATCGAGATGTGTGGATATTAAATTTTGCCAATCTCCAGTTTCTGCAAAGATTTCAACATGAACGTACGTGTTGAATTGTATCAGATAAAATCCGATTATTAGACAATGTCTCTGCTTAGTACACCTACAGAAAGGCATTATAACGGAACTCATGCTTCCTGTCTTTTCTCTCTACAATGGGATTTTATATTAATTTTCCTGGTCAGGAATCTATATTAACTTTATTGAATTTTCCTTTTGTTGCGATGATTAAATCGCAAATCTTAAAGATGTGCATTAGTAGTTCCCTATTCAAGAACTCTGTACGATAAATGAAATATTTTCCCCGCAAAAACTTTGATGAATCTTTCATCTTCATGCAATAAAAGAACTCATGAAACTACAAACCCCAGACTTACCTCAGTCTCAGTAGGCTTTTATCAACTCTGCATCGTAGATGTCGATCAACAAAATACAGTTATTTCCTGACATTACTGGTATACCAACGTTGCTGAATAGCGGTTTCTAATGGCCAACTGTATTGATTAATCAGAAGTTATATATTTTTTTCTCATATCCTTGCTATATAAACAACACTCAAACGAGGTTCTAATTGAAAATTGGTAAAATAAGTTATAGTTATTTATATTGATTAAACCGAAGTAAAACACTTATTTTCCTTTTATCATTATTACTCATTAAACCTCATTAAATGAAGATATTAATGCCCGTTTATATTGATTATACCTTATCTCTAAAAAATGCGACGAATTTGAAGACATTATAGATGATTTAAAGCAGTTATTTTCCAGATGAAAAAGCACAACTTGACCATCAGCAGAATGAGGAACATATGCTTCTTCAACAATAAGAACTACATAAACGGATGCTATAGCAGCAACAAATGTTGGAAGAAATTTGTTTCTTCAACAAAAACAAGAAACTCAACAACGACAGCAGAAACAACAGTAGCAGCAGCAGCTTTTGTTTCAATTACAAAAACAAGAACAATTATTTCTTAAAACATTAAGTAAAAATGAAGATAGTGAAAATAAATCAGTATTTTCCCACAACACAATTTGGAATTCTATTGAGACACTTATCTTTTGAACGGGGATGACACATTTGAAGATTTCTATCGTAGATGTACAGATTTTCTTACAGCAGACTGTCTCCCCCCCCCCCAAAAAAAAACAACAAAAAACAAAAGACAAAACTCAAATATACAACGGAGAGTTCTATCAAAACTAGAAAGTGGCTTTGTTCAGATTTTAAACTGCAAAAACTGGCTGGAGATTGACAGCATGTAATCAATGTTCAAAGCGATTCCAAAAATATCGAAGAATCTGGTGTATCATATATTAGAAGGATTAAGTACAAGCCAAAATTTACTCTTAATTAAAAATAAGAGAAATTAAAAGGTATGTTCCAAAGCAAAAAGTAGTCGACTCTTTCAAAAATAAAAATTACCTCCAAACCCATACGATTATTGCGGGGGACAACATTGGACGACAGAGTGTTTCTACCAAAACCAGACATGTAATAATTGTGACAAGGTTGACCACAAAGCAGCGTACTGTAGAAACAAAAAGAACAATAGAAAGAGTCGGACAAGGGTTAGGGTTAGGGTTTAGGGTTAGGGTTAAGGGTTAGGGTTTACAGTTGGGGTTAGGGTTAGGGTTAGGGTAAGGATTAGGGGTTAGGGTTTAGGGTTGGGGTTAGGGTAAGGGTTAGGGTTAGGGGTTAGGGTTAGGGTTTGGTTTAGGGTTAGGGTGTAGGGTTAGGGTTAGGGTTAGGGTTTAGGGTAAGGGTTAGGGTTAGGGTTAGGATTTAGGGTAAGGGTAAGGGTTAGGGTTAGGGTTAGGGGGGGTTAGGGTAAGGGTAAAGGTTAGGGTTAGGGCTAGGGTTAGGGTTAGGGTTTAGGGTCAGGGTTAGGGTTAGGGGGGGGGTTAGGGTTAGGGTTAGGGTTTAGGGTTAGGGTTAGGGTTAGGGTTAGGATTAGGTTTTAGGGTAAGGGTTAGG